>NW_008239553.1:2754546-2764914 GCF_000691975.1 Corvus brachyrhynchos | reverse complement strand
AGAAAAAAACCCATTTCCAGACATTGAAATTTACCACCCTCCTGGAAGAATGCTGAAGATTGGGTAATACAGCAACAATTTTCCAGCCACAAAGGCACAATAACTATCATGTTAGATAAAGACTACCATGATTCAGAATAGTTTGGTCACATCAGTAGTGGAGCACAGAAATATTCAGGGGAAACACAACTATCCTAAACTCCTTACAATCACAGACAATAGCAAGTGCTACAAATACACAAGGCACAATAATCAGTTGGAAGGAAATCTTCACTGTCTCAATGTTCATCTGACACAGCAACATCTTTTCACCTGTGGAGAAATCCTTCTGTCTTTCTGAGGATCATCACTTCTGAGCCCCAGAGCAGTTGTGAGCTGGGCCTTCACAACAGTGAGACATTTCCATCACAAATTACCTCCCGGAAACTATGGGGTGATTCATAATTTGTGGCTCTTGCCAGAAAGCTCCGAAAAATGGAGGGGTGTGTTACAAATTTGTGGAAATGGTTACACTTCAGAGATTAACTGGAAGAATGGGAAAGTTGTAAAGAATTCTTGACTGCTCTTCCTAGCTTACATTTTGCACAACCCATTATTGCATAATTTTTTTCAGATCAGTGAAATGTTGTTTCAGGAAGTCTTACCTGTTCTAATAGGACACTGAAATTACTTTCCTTACATGAACCTTTATTCAACATTGTTCTGTGCTTTTTGCTGATTTCCTTCGAGCTTTTACTGTGAAAAATAAAAAAAAAAAATACCAAGGCAATCTAATGGGGGCCATGTTAATGAGAATAAAAGTAGAGTCATTTTCATTGCCAAAACATAGGTTTGAACCAAAATATGAATAAATCATGAGATTCCAAACCTGTGAACTTCATGAAAGTGTTATAATACAGTGACACTATATTTTAGACATCTAAGCTTGATATAAACATCTTCTAAGTCATTTATGTTTTGGAGTGTGTCATTGACAGGAATCACAATAGTGAGGAATTAAAAAAAAAAAAATTAAAATTCCCAGCTCAAAGAGTTAAAATCTGTCCCAGCTCTCCCCCTCAAGCTCACACAGATACTTGCCTAATTGTTTGCAGTGCTTCATATTCTGTTAGTTGCTAAAATAATCACCTTTCCAATTTTATCAATCTCTTCCTTTAAAAGGACAATAATTAGGCCTGATTTTCAGAAATACTACATAGCCAGACCTCTAATGTACTGTAACAAGGGTGACAGGAATTCAGTGTCAAGCATCTTATGGCACAAATCCAAAATCTAAGAATGAAAAGCAAAAGATATTAACAAAAATATGCATCTTAATTCAATAGATATTTCTCTAAAGTTGATACTTTTTTACACTGATAATCCATAAGACAGAAGTCTCTGATAAATATGCACTTATAAATTCTGTTTAGGGTTACCTAAAGTTTATTATGCTTATGTAATTCTTTTGTGTAGGAGTCATTGTACACTAGCAGCTATGTTACTTGTCTCTTAGATCAAAGACAATTAAAAAGCAATTAATATTGCTTGCTGAAGAGCATTCTCTAGCTAAAAACAGTGCTCTCCGGCTTTTCTGTGCAGGTTAGAAAATACCTGAGCAAGCAAATCCAATAAAAGAAAAAACAAACCCACTAAATATTAACACTTAGCCTTAAAACCTACCAAACCTAGGGGACTTGGATTTGAAATAAATCATAGGCGAGGGATGGCTGGGCAGGCAAAAGTGTCCCAGCACCAATTTTACAGAAGGGCAGGTGAGCCTGTTTTGCCAGACTGGCTCCCCCCTGGATGCCCAGCTGTTGGTGGTGGCCCCAGCTGCTCCCATGTCCCTGTGCTGTCCCATGCTCAGTGTTAAACTCACTGACCACACTCTAGGTCTGGGCTTTACATAAATTTAAGGGAAGATAAAGTGGAGCTTGTCTGCCTCTCCTGGTAATGTGATGAACAGAGTACACTGTAGGCATTCAGCAGATAAGGAAAAAAAGTTTCAAGTATTGTATAGTATTATTTGCATATTTTAAGATAACAATCAGTAGTAGACAGTATACAAGTGAATGTAGGACAAAATGTTCCTGTTCTAGACTGAGACAGTTAAATATTTTCTAATAGTTTCAAGGTGATAATTCACAGTACAATTCAGAAAGAAATATTTTATGCAGTTTCACATAATAAACCTTTGCCCATGCCTTATGAAAGTCTCAGAGAAAAATCTTTGATATTTCATATTAATATTGTTCACATGAATTTAAAACAAATGTAATGGCCCATTACACTTTTGTTCCCCTCAACACACTCTGCATAAAAATTGAAAATAACATCTTACTGCCTCATTTTTATTTAAATCAAAGCAAAAGAATGCACCCAGTCTAAGTATTTGAATATACTCAGTTTATTTAAAAGCATTAAACTAGTTCTATCAGTACCCTGCTTTGATCTTCCAAACCCCCAAACTTCCCTATGTCAGAAACCCTCACTTTAAGTAAATTAAATAGGAATACCTGTCTACCTTATTACAAAGTAATGCTGCAGAAATTACATTTTCCCTGTGTTGCAGACCTTCTATCAAACTTCATTTATTTTTGGTTACAATCTTACATAAAAGGAAAGGGCCCCTATTAAATTTAATTAGAGATTTTTATTTGATATAAATCACATCAAGATACTGGGCACAACACTCAGCTGGCAGGTGTTATTGTAGCTACAGCTGCTCGATGATCTGGCCCAAGCTGTACCTTGTATCAATCACACCTTGCATTTTTTGTTCAATAAGCCATGATACTTGTTGGCCAAAATTCATGGCCAAACAGACATTTTTGATGCCATTCATTGGTTAACATGATGCCAGTTAAAGAAAGGAAATAGCAGGAATTATAACCTCCATCTTTCTTTTCTTTAATAATTAACTCCAGAAAGAGGAATGGTAGGGAATGTTTTACCTCTATACTGCTTTGTTCACAAAGTTGTTTTTTATCTGTTATAAATTCAACTGTAAAAGCAGGTGGGTGGTTTTCTGATACAAGAGTTGATTTCTGGGTTTGGTTCTTCTTAGTTCTAATATCCCTAACTTTTTTCCTCCCATGGAAATTAGAAATATCAAAACACATAATACATATGTGTAAAAAGATGCACCAGGACAGAAATCAACCTGAAAATAATGGGATTTAGAGAAAAGTACTTCTAATGGACCAGTTATTTTATAACCCTCTACTCTAAAATCTGGTCTTAGAGTGAGGCTAGTAAATTAAGACAGTTAATGGATTTGTTTGGGGAAATATCTGCACTCTTTCTTAAAGGAAACCCATAGAAGATACTGTTCAATCAGCTGAGAGCATGTTTTTGAAGAAGGCACATAAAACAACAAAATTAGAATCCCCTTATGAGCTGAAGTCTCACTGAAGCTGATCAAAGAACCTCTAGGGTCAGTAATGCTCTGGGACTTCAGCCCTGTCCCTTACAATTCTTCAGGGGACCTCCAAGAGCTGTTTGTTTAATTGTAGCAGGTTTGTGCCGTTGTGCGTGACAGCAGATTTTCCTGTGCTCCCAAAACTCCTTTCTTGGCAAGTTATGTCCCCTTTAATCCCAGAGAGAGAAGAACTCCACTTTTTCTGAAACTGGATGAGGTCTACCACCTTTTTAGAGACATCACTGGCTGTATGAAATGATTCCTTGAGCATAACTTCACCACCAGCCTGTACCTTGGCAGTCTCCCTCTTTCACCTTGATCTTTTTTCCTTTCTATGCAGCTCAGCAGACTATCACTATCCTAAATATTTTGTTTACCATTAGCTGTAATAATGAAATTGCAGTTAGAAATCATGCACCACTGCCTTAGTATTGGATGGTTAGGTTTACTTTTTACACCCTAAGCAATTACATGTCAGGTGAGAGGCTGCTTTCTGTTTTTCCTGTGCTTTCTAATCTGTATAAACCTTCAGGGTTTCTATCAGCATTGAAAAACAGACAGGTATTTGCAGAATACCTGCAAAAATATTTGCAGGGATTCCAAACAGATTAAAATTGTGACTGGCCTGGTAGAAAAATTACAGGTTTTTTATTCAAGCAGTGTTTGTACTGTATGCTTCAGTTAATTGCAAGTCATCCAGAAGACCAAAAATACAGTAGTTATGAAGCTCTTCTTAATCCCTTGGAACTATACTGAACAATGCAGCGCTGACTCCCTTGCTAGATTACTGGAAGGCAAATATTAAATTCCAGCAAAGAAGCGATTACTAAATCCATGTTTGTAATTAATTCACTACTGATTAGTTCTGACATGTGAGCGGTCTGATTGGGTCTTAAAAGGCAGTAAAAGTAAAAGAGAGGAAAAAATGTTTGTGGCTAGTGTAAGACAACGTTTGATTCTGTAATGAGCAAAAACAGTACCATTAAATGAATGCTGATTATTTTCTGAGATGGCAAGATTTGCAATTTTGCCCTTCTCCCACCCTAAGCACCTCACATTACTTTCAATAATTTTATTATGGACACTATATTGTATGTCAGGACTAGCCTGGTGGAAATTGTTACAGATCTATTGAAGATTATTGTTTTCTTCATATTATTGCAGGCATAGGTGTGATTTTTGTTTATTGACCTATTCATTATGAGTGATCATGCAAAATGTGTTCTGTTGTCCAGCATTGTTTCTCAGAAACAGTACTAATTAAAACATTTAAGTAATCCAGTGGTACAGCTTGTGTTTTTAAGTGACTGACCAAACATCTGTAAGTGCTAGTATTGGAAGAGAACAGCTGCAAATGTTCTCTGCATTAGCATAAATTACCTGGTGAATATCAATAAACGCATCTGCAGAAATAAGATTGCTGCAGAGATATTTCAGCAGTTCACACTAATCAACTGAAATAAAATGTAAACAGCTCCAGAATTAGACTCAGTAAATCATAGCACCTTGGTAGGAAATAAACTATAAGTTCCAGTTTTTCATTCAGAGGCACTGAAAAAATACACTTAAATTTCCTTTAACACTGTCCCTCCTCTTGCTACCCCTTCTGAAAGCTTCTTTCTCATGAAAACCACTTCTTGATCTTTACATACAAACAAACAGCTCCTGAGGCAGAGTGGGAGTATAAGCATAGGAGTATGGATTTGCATACTCTGTTTGCTTTCACCTGGCAGCTCCAAAGGCCTTCAGCAGCCAGGTGTACTTGCTTTCTTTCCCATTGGCTCATGTCTAATCATGACCCCAGTTTGACCCTGGATCTGCAGCATTCCGAGCTAAAGAAATGGTACAGCAGCACAGAGAGAATTAGAAGCAGTATCACTGATTAAAGTGTTGATCAGCCACTCTGCTAAAGCTGAGGTACTCCTCCATCTGGAATTAAGCTACTGAACATGTGTTGCAACAAGGTGAAAGGCCTGGCCCAAACACAGAAAAGGCACAGAAATGCTGAGATAAAGATGTGCAAGAGAGGTGGAAGGAATCTTGAGATCAGTTAGGAAAAACAGTCGGATGGAACACACTCCACGTGGAAGGGGGAGTTTGCACAAAGTGTCTGCAGCCCTGTTTCTAATGGCTGTTTGCTGTATCACCATCGTGCCTGCCATCCAAACCCTGAGCAGGACACCAGAAATGGAGCTCTATTTTCAAAACTTAACTAAAAGAGTGGTGCCTCATTTTGATGCTGAGGTGGGTGCACGTCTTAGGTGGGGAAGATGCTAATTAACGTTCAAGGCACTGGAGGAAGGGAAACTAGAGGGGAAATTATGGAAGGAGGTAAGGTTTTGCCAAAGGCACTGAAGAGCAGAATAACTCAGAGCATCAGCACTCTGAGCATTAATAGTGTAAGACTGTATTTGTCAGACAAAATACAATTCAGTAATCAGAAGCTGAAGCACAGACAAAGGGGCAAGGCCAGATCTTTGGGCAGCTGCCAACAATGAACACAAGTTTTAGATAAAGATGTTTGCCTGCTGAAAATGAGAATTAATCAAGCCATAGCCAAGAGCATCTTATAACCTTCAGCTGTTCAGTGAATACCAGGGATGGACCAAGGGAAGGCTTAGGAGTTGAGTTGACAGAGGACACAAAGCTTTGCCTTGTACTTTGTCACATCAAATGCCCATTTGTTGATAAGCTCATGTCTTTGCACAGTGTAATATGCATGCCAGTTATGGAAGTCATCAATCTTCTCTGGACTATGTAGGGAGTTCATGTTAATTTTTTAGAAATGGTAATCACTGTAATTTCTGTGTCTTCTCAGTATACGCCTTTTAAACCCTAAGCTCCTCAAATGAATATTTCCCTTATTTTGAGCAATGTAAAGGACGAATATAGTCATATATGTTGTCAGTTAAATAATGAAATTTAGTAGTCTATTTCTTCTTCCAGAAACACAAAAATATGTTGTGTTGAACACCTTACCTGCAATAATTTTTCTTGTAGATATTGCTGCTCCATAGCCAGCTCAAATTAAAGCACCTTTTCTTACATCAGTAGTTAAATAGATTTATGTGAATGGGCACCATTAGGAATGCATTGAATATAACTTAGTTATCTGTAAAAACAAGGAGAAAAATCTTACTGCTCAGTCCAATCCAGCTTGCCTATGTGTGGTCTATGTGCTGCACCTAAAACTACACTGTGATTTGATGTTGATCTGAGACTCTAATAAAATATCTTGTGTATAGGTTGTTTCTTACAACATTGTGCATTCATATAAACAGAAAAATTAAATATAGTAAGTACCCCTGTTGGAATCACTGCATTCATGTGTGAATCTTAAACTTTTAGAATATTCAAGTGGAAAGCCACTTGAATTGAAATGTCAGGAAGAAATACTTTCTGTGAATGTGAATCTTCCCTTATTGAAAGCCAGTCCTAATTAATATTTCATCAGCTGCCTGAAGGTAACTTCTAAGCTAAATTAGCTGAACTGGGTGAAATTAAACATTTGTAAATGGAATGTGCCTGTTCACTTATGAGTGTCTCCACAAGAAGTCTCCACAACAATACACAGGTAAATGTACTTCATTCTCACTCCTGTGTTCTCTCAGGTGGACAATGTTGCCGAGTAGTGGATATTGAACATAAAATAATGACTATTTTATTTCTCATGTGTATAGAGTCTGTTCATTAGGGTGACACTACAATGTTCTGAATCAGCATAAAAATTTGACTAAGATTGACCAAAAAATTTGGGAAAAATAATAATAATAATAATAATTTTTAAAAGTCGAGGCTACTATGTCTGTTTTCCATTAGGAGCTAAATAAAATAGTACCTTTCTCAGTCCTACACAGGTATGCTATACTATCACCTCAAACAATGGAAGAACACTTTTCCTTTATGAGAGCATAACATCATTTTCTACTTAAAATTATAGATTTTTTCTTTCCTGACAGCTTTGTGAATCTGAGTGACATGATGAGGAAAAATTACTTCCTTTTGGTTATAGTTCCAACCATCAATTATTCATCCCCACTCAACTGGGTAGATGGCTCATTTTTCAAGCTACTAATCTGCTGCACATTACAGCAGATAAGATGCTGCAAATTATATGTTGAGGAAAACAGGTAGATGCTGTGTTACTAAAATCAGTTGGTGTGTAGCTTGTAAAGGGTCTGCTGGCCTCTATAAAGAGTGAAATTATCCCTGCAGCAGCCACAGTGACCTCTAAGAGGGATTTCTTGACAGCTATGGTGATAACAACTACAATTAAGCTGAGATCTATGCATGTCAATTGTAGCTTTTATTCTCTTACTGTTGGATGTTTTAAAAAAATCTAACATTTTACAACAGCAGGATTCATAGCAGAGAGCATAAACTGGGGTCACTGTTGCATATTAGCTTAATTAATCCCTCTGACTATGTTTTACAATTTTATACAACTTCAATTATGCAGAAATAGAATGCTTTTATGCCTTGTACATCTATTTAATATCATCTGCAGCTCAGAACAAGAAAGAGTTTTGGGTGTTGTCATGAACTCTCCACACTGACCATAAATTAAAGAGTGTGGTAGAGAAACAAAGGGAAACAACCAAAGTCCAGTAAACTGAGCAATTTAGATTGACTTTGATGGGCTTCTATTAATTGCTGAAAATGAATATTAGGCAATAGTGCTATTTTTCAATACTATTTTTTTTCTGTGAACTTTGCCTTCATTTTTGCCACCTCTTTTGCCATTAGTTTTCCTTTAGTGTTGATTTTTGCAAATTTGACAGCTGATGAAGTTACTGTGGCAGGTGCAACCAGGAAGAGGAAAGAAGACATTGAAGGATATTTGCAGAAACTGCATTTTGAAATCAATATTAGTGCAACCATTTTGCATATGAAACTCGATTCTCACAGATTGTACCAGTGAGTTATGCAGATCTTATGCCCAGTGACACTGCTCACATTTTGCTTATCAAACTTTCACATTCAGCTGACTGGAAACAATCCATAAACTGACATGATTTTGCAGAATCTACTTACAATCAAAACAATAAATATCTTCATACAGTTTTCAAACAGAAAAGAACAGATATTTTTAGCCCCCTTGTTTTACTTTGGAAGAAATGCACACGATCTGTCCCTATGAAGTACTGCAAGGAGATGCTGCGTGCCTTCCAGTCATAAGAATTCAGGGCTTGCAGGTATCAATCTGTCAAAAATGCTTAAAGAGCATAATTTCCCCGGCCATCCAGTTATCATTTCACCAGTATGATCTCAGCTTCAGAGTTTATTGCATGTGCCACATACAGAGTTACCAAGGAGTAATCAATTCAGTGGGTAATAGATACAGCCCTTTGGGGTGGCTGGGAATGGGGCAACTGTACTTCATGGACTGCTAAACTCAGAGGGCAAGAAGGCATGAATGTGTAATTTGTCTTTGTTACCATAAACACTACCAGAAATGGCAAGCTGCAGGAAAGGAAACATTTAGGAAAGAAATGGATCATGAGGTCAATGGACCAGCTACCACTGACCTTCATAACTCTGAATCAGACCTGTAACTAGGAACTGTGATGAAGGGCAGTGCACAAAATCATATTTCTTCTTTAACCACTATCCTGTGTTTCAATAGTTTCAAAAATTGTGAGTTATTCTCAGCATAGAAAATGGAAAACTGCATCATCTCTGTGAGGAAATAAACTATGGTCTTTAGAATGCCAGCATAGTCATTAAGTACCGGCAAAAGTGACTTTTTTTCAGTTTTGGGTCTTTTTTCAGATACCATCATAGGTATCATTTACATAATGTGAATGTAGTTTATTATAAGTATTAGGACTAGTTTATAAATGTGAAGTTTATGACCATGCTACCAGACGAAATGTTCATTCTGATAAAAATAAAGGAAATTAATAGAAAGTATTTATTCCACCTGCTAAATAATTATTCTGGTTAGAGATAATTTGGTATGAGTCTGAACGAATAAGTGAGATTCGAAGTGCATTATTTCATTCAATAAAAGTCAGTTAAAAATATGTATGGCTTATTTCTTATAAGCATAAGAACTACTACAGTTATGAGCAAATATAATATCTATATTACCCTGTGTTTCCTTCCTCAAAATTCCTTCATTTTACTCTAGAATCCTTATTAATTCTGATAGGACTGTTAGTCTTTTTAAGTATATTGATATGTTTATCCTTATTTAGTTTTTTTCCCACCTCTCCTTCTCTATCAGATTTGTTTCTTTGTACTTTAAAAGTGATCAAATTATCAGTTTTAGTTCTGTAATGAAGAAAAACTTTGGCTTCTGCAGTTTTTTCTTAAAGGACTAAGAGAGTTTTTAAAGCATTCAGTGGCAGCCAAGAAGATAAAATCATTCATGAATGCTCAATTTGCAATTTCTTTCTGAAGCTGAATATATAGTCAGTGATTTGCCAGTATGCTTGATCAGAGAAAGTTTAAGTTATTCATTGAAAACAGAGAGGGTAAAGTTTAAAAGTTCGTTCCATTTATATGCATAAACATATTTATATATTTATTTATAGAATACATATATATAGTTACTTAAAATTACATATATTTCTGAGACTATAGTATTAATTTGATAACCAAGAGAAACTTGTGGAGAGTAATCATTGTATAAATTAGCTGATGGGTTTCATCCTTTTCTCTCTGGTCATAAAGTAACTGTATTTTTGCACTGGATAAATAATTTTTAGTTTGTGAGGCTCTTCCAGTTCTTCATTAGAATTAGCAGACTGGCCATTAACTCACAAAATACCATTTTTGATCTGTGTCCAAATAAATAGAACTTCTGAAAAGAGAGGTTAAGGAACAAATAATGAGAAATATAAATAATTAGTATTAAACCACAGATATCCCTTAATGAATTAATATCCTTCTGAATGTATTTAAAATATTCTTGTCTCAGATGACTGTAGGAAGATGTATAGTTTTTCTAGGAAGTTCCT
>NW_008239553.1:2713904-2754519 GCF_000691975.1 Corvus brachyrhynchos | reverse complement strand
TATTCCACTACAGTTCATTCATCTGAAATGGCTTGGAGAAGCAAATAAATTTTTGAGCTATGAACAGTTTCATAAAGCAAGAAAGATCTGTTTCTCTTCTGTTTATGATGCAGTTTTCTCATTTTTTAGGGCTTGCTACGTCACATTCATCCATTATAGTTAGTTTGGTTCTTTATATTAGCAATAATTACTAGTTTGAGTAAATGCTTTTCTTCTAGGTGCAAAAAGGGAGCTTAAATACTGTCATTGTTAGCTGACGAGTAATATCATTATGTTCTCCTAGAAATATTAGAAACACTTTCTTCCTTCATTGTTACTAAAAGCTGATCTGCTCCTTAAGCTACGGGAGCAGAAGCTGGCGGTTCCCTTGCACGGAGAGCTGAGCTCCATCCATGCAATCAGATTTGTAATGCTCACACAGCAACAAGCAATTATCCTGCGACAGCGTCACCGGCGGCGATAAGGGCTCACCAGCACAACACACCCACGCCTTTTAAAAGTGAGATAAGGAAGAGTTCCAGGGAGCGGATTAGGAAGCCAGTCTGTTTGGCTTTCATGATTTGAACAAGGGAAAAAGAGGACAGTGCATTCCCACCTGTGTGCCTTCGATGAATCGTTGATAGACACCTGAACACGCGCACCGTACCTGCACCACGGCCCGTACTTTACACGTGCACCACGAGCCCTGGTGGTGGTGTCTGGGGACAGGGCAGGTGCTTCACAGGAATTAGCATTTAAGAGTTACAGATTTCATTTGAGAGAACTGCTTGCTGGAAAATTATAAATGTGTTTTCATTTTTGCTTTTCTTTTTTTTTTACAAGCAAGTTGTCTAACCAGCTGTGATTTTTGTGGCTGACATCTGCTGAGAAAATCAGTAGAGACTTGCCACTTGCAAATGACAGGTAACTGCATCAAGAGCACTGCCTAGGCCAAGCTGAGCTGTCAAAACCAAAATTCCCACAGTGAATTATAAAACTAAAACTGATGTACTTCTTAGGGATTTATCCAAAATAAAATATTCCAAAAAATTCCTATTTTCTCTTATTAAACAGACTTGGGTTTGCATTGGAAAACTCAACAAAGAGATTTCACTGGCATTTTCTTGCTCTACCGCTTGGTTTCTAGGATATGCCTTACATAAACAGAACTGGATCGTGTCTGTGGAAATGGACCTAAAACTTATCTTTGCAACCTGTTTTTTCTAAATGATGATCCGCTGCCCTCCCTCCGTGCTGTGAGTTTTAGCTGGTGAATTCTACGAAGTGTAGTCACAAGAAATCAAAGTACACTGCATGAGCAGACCAGTGCAAATATGTTTCAGCCGTGAAGTCTTTTAGAAAACTTTACCCTAGAAATTCTGAGTGAAAGCCCGATCATTATATAGCACTGAATGAATCTGGGACAAAAAGTAGTACCAAAACCAAAATTCAAATGTTCTGGCTCAAGTCTTCTTAATCAATTGGTTTGGGTTCAGGGTTTTTTTTGGCTTGAGGAGGTATGAAAGAGAGGTTAGGCTTTAAAAGAGGTTTAAAACAATAATGTCCCTATGATTCCCTTTAGGTTATGATTTTGGAGTCTTGAAGTCTGCTTGGATTAAACGTTCTTTCAGGGTTATTTTCTGCAACCACAATGAGAAGAAAATAAAAAGATAAAAGGACAAAGACATGAGAGTCTCAAATAATTGTTGTGTTTGGACACTAAATATTGTGAGGTTATTTACAAAGTAACAAAAGCTGATAAAATTTTTCTTTGTTTTCCAGATAAACTACCATTAAGTTCCATTTAACCACTGCAAAAAAAAGTCTTCTCTGATTCTCAGCTGCCCTGCTAACATTTTCACAATTAATCTCAAACACCTGCAAAATCCTTAATGGAGACCTTCCTTGATACAATAGTAACTGAAGATGAAAATTACTGTCTCGGAGAGAGGTGAACTCTACAGCCAGGCACTGATATTATTGGAGCAACAGTTTAATTTTTCAGCTTGCAGATACAGACCCAAGTCTTTGGGAGTTACTCTATTGGGCCCATCATTTTTAAGAGTAAATAGCTTATCTTTCTTCCTTCAGACTTCTGATGTTTAAAGGATTTTGGATGTGCAGTTCTCTGGGGAAGCTGTGTAGGAAGTGTGGAGTTTATTATGTTAGCAAGCAAGCAAGCTGTGACGATCTGATGAAAATTCTCCCTTGTGCTCACTGTGTTCACTTGTCCAACTTGGTTTCATGTACTGTTTAACAAGGCATCAGCCAACCTCAGCAAGACAGCAGGTACCTGAGAAACACTCACGAAGTCTCTGGTGCAAGAACTGAGATTTCCTGCTAGACATGACATCTTTATGAAAATAAAAAGGCAATTTTTAGTACAAGGAATCTGGTTCAGTAAACTGTGACAGACATTCAGATCCTCGGCTCATCTAATTCGGTTCGACTCCATTAGAGTCAATGACATTACATCAATATACACCAACTGAGCATTTAACCCAGAAGGCTGGAATCATGAAAACTCACTTCAGTGACAATACTGGCAACACTTGAGAATAGATTTGCTTTGCCATTCATACTTGAGTCTGCATTTAGATGTCCACTCTGACTAGTGCATCTTTTGTGATCAAATTATGGCTGCTAATAAAGAAGTTTCTCAATAGAAACCTTTTCAAGCCTGTTTTTGCCTCTTTCCTTCAGATGGAAAATTGAAATAGCATGAAAAGAATTGATACATGATTCAAAAAATCTTCCAATGTTCAGATTTAAGTGTGGTTTTGGATAAAGCATCTCTGGGTGTTTGAGGCATCCCCAAATCTAGGAAAACACAATTGTAGGCTTGCTTAGTAGTGAGGAAAGGATTTAACTTTATGAAAAAGTACTGAAGACACATTGACACATCTTGTATCTCTAGGAAGTAATGGAAGGTGATTACTGAAAGTTTAAGAAGGCAAAAAGGGAAATAAACATATATTCAATTACCAGCTGCTGCTTAGCTGGAGAGGGAGAAAAAATCAAATTAATACAGTAACCATCTATAGCTATACAGTATTTGTGCAGTGTCCACGGAACAGCATGGAATTGAGATGGCCAAACTCACACTAACTGGAGCTCAATTGTATGAAAAGCGAGCATAAACAGCTTTTATAGGATTCTTGGTTGAGTTGCTCTGTTAATTTATCAGCCAGCTCTGGCATTATTATAGTAAATAACATACTCATTCCCATGTTTAAGCTCTCAAGAAGGGATAAAGAAGACATTAATACGTGGCAAAGTGCTTATAGTCAGCCAGGAGTGTGTACTGACTGGCAATTTTGGCACATTCCTGCACTGTGTCCAGAGTGTGAAGTGCCTAAGCAACAATTAAAGAGTGTCAGCTAAGTGAGTCCAGGACAGGAGGGAGTGAGGCACATTTAGAAAGTCAGACAGAAATCCTGATTCTGCTATAACTTTGCAAGAAGTACAATATATATACCTGTGTGGTGGGATGGGCCACAGTTCAGATGTTCTTCATTGATGTAACTATAGCCCATTGATTTCCACTGCTGTATTTTCATTTATGACTTCTTTTCATCAGTGGTTGGTTGACCTACATTTCTAGATCCATGTCCCAATAAAATCAAAGATAGATAAAATCAAAGATGGGATCATCTGTTCATTAGGACCCCTTGAAAGCCACCTGCTGATAGAACCTTCCTCAGAGAAGAAATCTTTAGATAACTGAAAGACTCCAAAGCTGCTTACATCTTAGCAACATATATATTTATGTCACAGAATCCTAAAGGTTGGAAGAGACCTTCAAGGTCATCTAGTCTGACCATCAACCCAGCACTGCCAGGATCACCCCTAAACCTTATAATATCCTCAAGTTCCACATCCAGACACCTCTTGAACACTTCTGGCAACAGTGACTCCACCATCTCCCTGAACAACTTATTCCAGTGCCTAACCACTCTTTCAGAGATTTCTTTTTCCTTTTGCTTGAGACATGGCAGAAGAGGATGACGCCCACCTCACTACAAACTTCATTCAGGCAGTTGTAAAGAGTGATAAGGTCCTCCCTGGGCATCCTTTTCTCCAATCCAAACAACCCCAGACTAAACAATGCCACTTCCCAGACTGTGTTACATATGGTCACATATGGACGTATCACACACATATGTTACAGGACGCAAAGAATAGAAGAAAAAATCTAAAGAGATATCTTTTCCTGTGCCCCCCTACTTCAAGGCTCTCAGAATAACAGACTCCATGCAAATATGTTGACTGCAATTAAACCCATTGGTCTCAAATCAGTCAAAGAAGTGGTCTAAAATCACAGTGACTTTTTAAAAGTTAGCAGATAATACAGAATTTCTTCAGACCTTGGCTTGTGTTCCTATGACCCCACTAATTCCCATGTAGGCTACTGGATATGACGGCTGAGGTGAACAACTTTTCTCAACAGAGTGGGTGATAACAAAAAGCATTTTTCTTTTTCCCACAAGTGTTAAGCAGGAGATTATATAAAGCACCTCCCCTTCGATCTTCTCCCCTACGATCAAGGTTACAAACATGCATTACTGGGTCCCCAGCACAAGATAGACATGGACCCATTAGAGTACCTAGAGAGGACAGCCACAAAAATTATCAGAGAGCTGCAACACCCCTTCTATGAAGAAAAGATGAGACAGCTTGGATTGTTTAACCTGGAGAAAAGAAGACTCTGGGGAGACCGCACTGTGGACTTTCAATATAAAAAGGAGGCTTACTAGGAAGATGAATAACAACATTTTACCAAGGTCTGTAAACAGGGGCAATGGTTTTAAACTGAAAGAGAGCATATTTATATTGGATACAAGGAAATTTTTTTTTTTGATGATGAGGGTGGTGAAACACAGGAATAGGTTTCCCAGAGAAATAGTGGATGCCCCATCAGTGGAACTGTTCAAAATCAGGTTGGATGGCACTTGAGCAAACAGATCCAGATGATTTCCCTGCTGATTGCAGGGTGGTTGAACCTGATGATCTTTAAAGGTCCTTTCCAAGTCAAATCATTACATAAATCCTTGATTAGATTATCTCCCTTGTGTAGAATGCAGGACATGCAGAACTCTTTGTAATAAGGGAGAAAGAGAATGTTGTACACAGGACTATTTTATAAGCATGTAATAAAAACATGATGTCCCTGCCTCGTGTTAATTCTCCATTTTCTATGTTTCTAATTTTATTTTCTGGGACAGAAATCAAATAAACAAAGGCTGCTTTACATCCCATTGATCACTAATACATGCATATAACCATACATGTGTGCCACTGCACATTGGAAACGGGATCCCCATTTAGCTATTTAAAAGTGTGAGTTTTAAGTGTATCCATATATGTAAATTGCATTATCACTTTCGTGAATATGTTATCCAGCCTAGTTTTAATTGTTTTCTGACTTTATTTTGTTTAGGTGAATTGCTCCTCACACACTGAAGTTTAATTAGAGTCTACATCCTGATTACCATGATTATTGTGCGGCTCATTCACACTAGCAGTGTTAAGTGGGTGGTAGGGTTTCTCTCCTCATTTCCCCTACCATAGGGGTTTACAGAAATTACCCATTCAGAATCCATCCTAGCAGATATTTAATAACCAAGGACTTGATTCTGTTTCATAGGTCATTCTCTTTCTTTCAAATGAATATCAATTTCAAGAAATGCAGGATGAAAGCTATATATATCAACATGAAACTGATTTTCTTTCTTTCAGGTTTGAAGGAGCTTTATATTTTTCTTTGCTTTATCCTATTTTATGAGAAGAAGGTTTTTTTCTTTTTCAGGCTGCAAGTAAAATAGATGTTAAGATGTTTTTCTGCATCACTCTAGAGGGGAAAGCAAGTAGTGATTAATTCAAAGCATAATAGCAATAGCTTATATTTCTGCACTAGCTTTCATCTTGAAGGATACCTTTCCCAAAGCACTTTACAACCTAAATAAAGAAGGAATCATTAAAATTCTACATTTCCCATTCCACTGGGATTATTGTACTGTACCTTTAGTGTTATGTGTAGATCAGTACCATGGTTACTGCAGCTACCTAGGGCAGAGAATAGTGAGCTTTTAATGATAGCTTTTTTTTTCTGTGGGTGTTTAAGAGGTCAATCTTCTATAGCTGAAATATATCCCTGTGTCAGGTAGAGCACGTTACGTATTCCATAGCATGCAGAAACTCTAGTCATCAGCTTAGAGAATATTTGAAAAAACACCAGAACTACTGGGAAACATATTAAATTTGAAGAAAATGGAATATGATTGCCTGTGTTGGAACAAGACCACCACATCTAGAGTCACCGCTGTCTTGTTTATAAAAAGTGATACCTCATCTTTCGTACTGACAAGTGGTCAAGGCTTTTGCTTTAACAGTCTTTTGGCAAATGTCAGTGGCAAAAGTACAAATACTCATTTTTCTGCTTATTAAAATACTGACTTTAATCTGAAGAATATACTACAGTAATCTTAAAGAATCACACACACTACTCACCCCAAAGTTTTCCTTCCAAGCAGAGACAGGCCAACTCCTACATAGACTAGGATCTTATCTATTACCATATCATTGCCATCATAGCCTGTCAAACTAGAACCATCATATTTTACCCAGTAAAAGAAATAAGTTTTCTAACATGAAAGAAGTGTCTTAAAAAGTAGCTCAAGGTCTTGTCAGAAAAAAATATTGGACCTTGTAAAAAAGCATTAAATGCATATTTACACAACGAACTGCGTACAGGAATTTCAGGAAGAATAATTGTCCTAAGAAGAGCCCTTAAAAATGTCATAAAATGCATAATACTATTTGGGAGAATAAAGAACATTTTAAAAATCCACTGGAGTAAAGGCTCAGAAGCATCCTGAGATCAGATTTGTTTGTATTGTTTCAAAGGTCAGTCTGTTGAACTGACCAGCTGTTGTCCCTTGTGAATGATGAAAAACAACTGTCAGAACTTTATGAGCGAGGGTCTATTCAAATTATAGGAACAGGATCACATGCAGCCTTGACATCAACAAAATAATGCTAATGCTTTTCCCCCATGATATACCATAGTGAAGGGAGGATCTATAATGTCACCTGCTTTTCAGGTAGTCTCACAGTCCAGTAAGATGAACAGCAAAGTGATTTGGAAAAGGTCAATGGCTTCACTTCCAACAAAAAACCAAAACAAATCAAAAAACCAAACAAACCAAAGCAAAACCAAGAACCCAAACACACAAAAAACCCCCAGCTTGGATGTTCCATTAGATCTCAGTGGAATAAGAAGAAAAGCATCTTATCAATATTCAACACACTTACAGTAAAAGGCATTGAAGGATAAAATTCAGAGGGCACTGACCAGCTTTATAAAACCAACATCATTTCTAAGGGAGAGAAATACACCTACCACTCCAGAAGTATAATACTAATGTCTCATGTGATTTAGGTAATTGCAAGACTCTTCTGTTAATTTGTGGAAAAAGATAATCCAAGATGTGTAGCGCCTGGGTTTCTGATAAGTTTACAGCTGTATTAAGCTTGTGATGTTCAAATGTATTGGTTTCATATGGCTGAAATTAATTGTTTCCTTCTGGTAGATTACATGGTCTTAGCTGTAAAGATTATTACTCCTTGTCATTTAGCCTGGTTATGACCCTTCTATAGTATTCATAATTTTCATTATTTTTTTCATTTGTATTGACATTATTTGAGCCTCTACCTGAAACTTCAATTTGCACAAACTAAGTTGATATACTCAGTTATAGATTTAAATAATACTCTGGAACATGTGACATGCTTTACCCAGATCTGACAGTAATTATCACTTTGTCATGCATTTCTAATAAGCAATCTGGGGCAACAAGTAAATCAGGGCTTCAGAAACATATAATACAATTGAAACAAAACACTCTCTTTAAATAAAAAAGGACATTTATGGAGAAGGAAAAATAGCAATTACCCATCCTGTTATTAATCATAACTACATTAATTAGCATTCCAACTAAAGAAAGCACGAAATTAAGAAGTCAATTATGGTTTGCACATATAAATTGTTTTGCTAACATCTGGTTTAGTTCAGTTTGAAGCTTAGGAGGCCCTAATTCCACCAGCATTGCCAAATTCTAACACTCAGCAGCATGGTGAACAGCTCTTCTGATTGGCTGTCTTAATCCTTGCTTGGAGTTTAGTATTCTGGGATAAAGCTTTTTAATAAAGGACAGCAATTTGCCAACAAATTTTGTAGTAATGGATTTTCAACGAAATCTGAATCAATTAAAGATCTACTTCAAAACTATCATTGAACTGAAATACTGCACCTTCCTGGGAGAAAAATGCTTTTTCTCACATCTTAACTTAGTGACAAGAGCTCCAAAATTTGGAAAACAATGTGTTTATTTGACTTTCTTGCATTGCATTTTTTATATTGCCCCCAGTTTTCAGAAATCAGGTTGCAGAGAACAAAGATTAATACTCTTGGATGATCTGTGGTAGCTCTGGTTTTAGACAGCTCAAAGCAAATAAATCTTTGCTATTTACAAAGAAAACAAAAGATTAAAGGTAAGCTGATTACTGTGGCTGCAAATGAGATACACTTTTGTTTCAGCAAATCCTTAAAGGAGCACAGATAAACCTCTGTCACTTCTGAAAAGTGAATATAACTAGTTATCTTGTTTATCCCAGAGTGGCTGAAACTACTGCTCAGCTATAGCAATTTTTCTTGAGAAACATTGTATGCACTAAGATTTAAAACATAATTCAGAATTTTAATAATGCAGCAAGCACTGACTTGTCTCTCCTCTTTAAACAATTTGAGTGTATCTGAAAATTATGAGAATAAAAGGAAAACATGCTACATTTTAATGATGCCCCTGCTTGTCTAATTACTCCTTGATCCCTCAATCTGCAAAATTAGCACTGATACGGGTCATGCCTCCAGGCAAACATGTTACGCTCCATCAACTATTCTTCACAAGAGTGTAGCTATCTGAGTGGATACATCGTGCTGGGCATCCCTCTGAGTCCTGTGAAATTGTACAGAGGTTTCTAATTTGGCTTCTTTGGATATCATTAGGAAACAGCCTGCGTCAGTTCTATGTTGTATCATGAAGCACCTCACAATGTTGCTTCCTTTTGCATGAAGTGAAAAAGAGATTTATTGTCCAAGACTCTTAACACAAGAACTTTCCTAAATTTTACATAATATTTCATTAAATTTTTAGACAGTTTATCCCATCTTTCAGAAATCATCCCAGAAAGCTGTTGTCTTGTATCATCAGGTCTTAATCCTGATCTGTTCAGCACATCAAAATTATGTGGTATGAAATAGAGAGTAAAGGCGGGTTGCAGATGATACAATTATTGTATGTCCCATTCTACAGATAATTTTTACAAATGCATTGTTTAAATTTAGTGCTATGTGACTTTTCCCTTCTGAATATCAGCTATCTAGGAAGGCAACTAGAAGATTTGCAATTCTTGGTTCGTTTTTTGTTCCTTTCTTTCCAAGCGGAGAAGGGTAGAGAGAAAAGGTGCAACTGAGAGGGAGATGTCATACGTGTTTCCAACACTTCTGATTCCCACAAGTCATTCCTCTGGCTCCAAGAGACAAGATGGGATGTTTCTCCAAACAGCTGTTCCAAATTCCAGTAAAGGCTAAGACTGATGATTTTTATTTTGTAGTGGCAATATTTAGAAGAGATGTCGACAGTGGCCATGTTTCAGAGCTTTGAGGTCCAGAAGAGGTACAGGGATATTCTTCTTAGAGCTCTTAAAATGGTCCCACAGGTGATGAGAAACATTGGTTATATTGGGTGTAACAGTCTCTCACTGTAGCTTCAGACAATAATAGTGCCTATAGGAGTGAATTATATTCCTATATAAATTTAGGAAAAGAGCTCACATGAAAATAAATACTGCTATTCTAGGTCGAATAAATTCTTACTATTCATAAACCATTCATAAAGATCACACATTCACATAAGTTTATTTAATATTCCTGTAGATGCTCTACTTCTTTCTTGAGATCTGTTCAAAGAAAGTCCACCCACAGATTTTAAAGAACTTTCACAATTAACTAACCTCTGTGAAAATGCATATATACATAAGTATAGAGATACGTAATATATTATATCTATATATATGTAATCTCCTGTATTAGTGGTGAGGAATTTCAGAAAGAACCAGATTCCATTTGTGGACGAGCCAGACACAAATATCCATTTCTGTCTCCTAGACTGATGTTCTGGCCAGTGGAAAATGCTTCCTAATATTTAGGTCAGCATTTGAAAAATACATTGTTTACCTCTGAGGTTAGCACATTCATGGCAAGTTAATGATACTCAGTTGTGTTTGTACTGCACCTAAAAGGAATGGGAATTCTGCTAACTAATTGGCTTTACTAATGATGAGCAGAAAGACAATCACAAGAGATTTCATTCCCACTTGGTACCATGTAACTTCTCAAAGTGATGCGTTTAGCATCTTTGCTGGTTCATCAAGTAAATTTTTTCCCCTCTTTAATATGACAAAAGAAGAGATTTCAGGCTTTTGAAACATCTACTTACTTTGACTTCCCAGATGATTTTGAGGTGAATACATTACAAATGCAACTTATTAAAACACACATACATTAATGGCAACCGCTGTGTAAACTGCAAAGCAGCTATTACCACATAGTACAACTAGGTTCCTATTTAATTCATTTAGATCTTCCTCATTTTGCACACCAAGCATTTCTGGAAGTTAATTGGCATGAAAGACGGGGTAAACTATGCACAACAAATTGAGTGTGAAATAAAGTTAATTTAGATAAAATCCATTGTGAAAACTGCTGTTTCAGCAATATTGGCAAAGGAGAGGAGTCGCCAGTGCTACGTTAATGTCACTGACTCTTTGTGCTGTTTCAGAGCTGAGATTTCATGCAGTGTTGCATTTATATAAGCCCCAGTTTGAATGCAAGACTATCTTGTGTGCTCATTATATAAGAAGCTACGGAAACTACTTAATGGAATGCTATTGACATTAATGAAAAAATTAATGGATCTTAGCTATAGGAGGAGTTATTATTTAATAGACAGTTTGTATGAGTGATTCAGTCCTGTCAAATCCTGACAGCCTCCTGAAGTCAGTGTTTAACCTTGTTATTTTCAACCTATGTATTTTCATAATAATTAGCATAAACATTATTCAGTAATGCATTTTAATACATCTAAGTAATGACATCATTCCCCTAGAAGAGACACTCCAGACAACTGGGAGAGGGAGGAGGAAAGAAGGAAAAAGTATGATATTTTGATTCAGGCTTGAAACAAATGAAAAAAAGGCTTGCATACATTCATAGTTAGAAGTGAGAGTTCAAGGCAAGGAGCACTGCAAGTAACTTTGCAAGTGGAAGTGCAACCATTCCTGTTGATACTCACATGGTGTAAGGTCCTGCACTTGGGTTGGGGCAACCCCCAATATCAATATGAGATGGGGAATGATAGAGAGCAGCTCTGCTGAGAAGGCCTTGGGGGTGCTGGGGGCTGAGAGGCTGGACATGAGCCAGCAATGTGAGCTCGCAGCCTAGAAAACCAGTTATATCCTGGGCTGTATCCAAAGAAGGTTCTCTCCCTCTACTTTCCCCTTGTGAAATCCCACATGGAGATTTCCCACGTGGTGTACTGAGTCAAGGTCTGGGATCCCCAGCACAGGAAGGACATCAACCTGTTGGAGCAAGTCCAGAGGAGGGCAATGAAGATTATTAAAGGGATGGAGCACCTTTCCTATGAGGAAAGACTGAGAGAATTGAGATTGTTCCTACTGGAGAAGAGAAGGCTCTGGAGCGACATTGTTGCAGCTTTCCAGCACTTGAAGGAGACCTACAAGGAAGCTGGACAAGGACAGATTTCTACAAGGGCACATAGTGATGGGACAAGGGGTAATGGCTTCAATCTGAAAGAGGATAGGTTTAGATTAGATATTAGGAACAATTTTTTCACTGTGAGAACTTTTCACTGTGAGAATTTTTTCACTGTGAGGCACTGGCACAGGTTGCCCACAGAAGTTGTGGATGTCCCATTCCTGGAACTGTTCAAGGCCAGGTTGAATGGGGCTCTGAGCAACCCGTTCTAGAGGAAGGTCTCCCTGCCCATGGCACAGGTATTGGAACTAAATAATCATTAAGGTCCCTTCCAACCCCAGGCATTTGATGATATACTATCACAGAGCATGAAAACTCATTCCATAACAGCAAATGTACTTAAGCCTATTTTTTTAACAGAAATATTAATAGATGCAAGTTTGCTTTCACAAGGAATGAAGGCAAGCAATGAAGGATTACATACAACTAGATATTTAGGTGGATTTCTTAACCACTATTTTTTTTTTTTAAAGTTATAGAAACCTGTTAGTGGTAGTACAGTGTTATGGTTTGGCTCCTTACCTGAAATCTGCATACTTACTTCTACTCTTAAAGTAGTTATGTCTTGCCATATCTTTCATCTGCATTTTTCATTTTCATGCCATTCTCAGTAGCAGAATGAAAACAGGTTTCCCAGTTTTTATTCCTGAAAAGAGAAACATCACCAAAGTACTTGATTTCAAATAAAACAGGTCTTATAATAGACAAAATGTTTGACATTGTCCTTCCAAAGGATTTGAAGATCTGCCTATTAGGAATGATAATGGATAAGAAGGTTAGTGAGATTAGTCTGAAATACCTTGTGTATGTATTAGTCATGGAGAAAAATGTATTTTAAAGTGCTGGACTACATAAGCTAAATGTTCATACATTGTGTATCCCACCACTACAAAGTATCTTCTACACAGGAACACTTTATTAGATATATATATATGTGTATATATATAGTGGACTTCATAAGGCCGAGAAATACTTGAAATACCTCAGTGAAACTAATAAGTCTGTAAGTGTTATAGAGAAACAAAGCACATGCATATTATATGCTATTCTGTACGTTTATTATGCAGAAATTTTTGGGGCCAGATTAGCTGATATGATTTCTTTTTTGTGTGATCCTTTTTCCAATTGGGTAATTGATCATAACTGAGGTGCAGCATTTTTGTAAAATGTTTATGATGATTCAGATGGTCTTTCTCAGGCTTGCCTATCTGATGGGAAAAATAATATTTCCTTCTATATAAAACTGGTTCCATGTCATTTTTCCCAGTTAGATGGAGTTCAGCATGAATCATGGCCTAATAAAGACCCCGGGAGATGCTAAGCACTTTCAGAACAGGACTGGGAACCACATCCACAAAAAAGGAGTATCAAAATCCAACTAAAGTGGCCCTATAAATCTATTATTATTTGAGCATATAATACTACTAATGCACAAACTACTGCTTGCAGATTTGCAGCTGGTAATCCGTCAGAAGTTATTTTGATTGCTTTGGTTGCTGGAATCAGTTTATATGTCTGTAATCAAGACCTTTTTCAGTAGGTCATAAAACTCTGAGGAATTCAGCCTGTAGTTGGTAGAAATTAAATTCCTCTCATCCATCACCGAAAGATTGTTTATCAAGATGCTGTGGATGAATTAGTGTAATCCTTATCACTTAATATAGTCTGGCTTGATACCCTTACTGGAATTGGTTCTCAGAATTAATCAGCTTAGAAAATGTTAGGAAAGAGAAATGTCAGCTATTAATTTTCAATTTAAAAAAAAAAAACCCAAACTTGCCCATCTAATACAAGAAGAAGAAGAGCTGCTCTCTACAAGTACAATCTTGTGATTTTTATCTGTACTGCATAAATCAAATGTCACCTATTTAAATACCATGCAAATATATATGAACTCTGACTGTTAGGCTGCTTTTATTTTGTTGTAGGCAGCATCCTTCTTAAATGGGAGTGGATATGTACAGGGCCTATACCATGTAGCAACTTGTTTTGAAACACTGATATTCTTTTTTGTAGAAAAGTGGTCTATACAGAACGGTATTAACTTCAAATGCTAGGCTTTCATTAAACTTTAAGACAAACTACAAATAGCAGTGTCTGGTTTCTGGTCAGGTTTTAAACTGTGCCTTATATCATCTGTAGGAGATATAGGTTTGTGTGTCATACTCATGTGTGCATTCAAAATATTTTACTAATGTGCTTTGGAAAAGATTATTTTCCCATTCAGCAGTGTGCTAGGATGTTAGGAACAGCCACATCACTGGGGTAAGGAAAATGGTTGTTTATGAAACTTGCCCTTTTTGTCTCACTGCTGAAGTTGTGCAGCCAGTTTACATCCCTAGTGCTGGAATGAAAGAGCAGGAAATGTACTAGTATTTTTCATTAGTTTGCTACTCATAATTTTCATAAGAACTTGTGTGCATTATTTCTTTGGTA
This sequence comes from Corvus brachyrhynchos, assembly GCF_000691975.1. NCBI lineage: Eukaryota > Metazoa > Chordata > Aves > Passeriformes > Corvidae > Corvus > Corvus brachyrhynchos. The sequence continues at coordinate 2,740,208 of NW_008239553.1, read as the reverse complement.
CTCCTGTTGTATGCCACGTGAAACAGTTTCCTGTGTAAATACCTCTGTATTAGGGCAGACCTAAAGTGGGATTTTATTGTATTCCTTATATCAATCATGAGAAGATGTTGAAAAACTTTGTGTGGCTTAGTTTTTCCAGTGGGTGTGAGGACTAGGATTTCATTAAAAACATTTCTAGGGAATCCTTACCTTGGCCTAATCAGATAAATTTTGAAGGAGAATTCTTGAGGAGTAATGGGCACTTCAGAAAAGCCTGCAAAGAACCAATATATTTTGTAACATTTTGTCCTGGACCCTGCCAGGTGGGCAACTGAATTTCCTCTACCTCTGCTACCAGTGACATGTGTCATTCAGATAGTGGGAGCAGAGGATGAGAGTGAAAAATTTATCTGAGCAAGAGTGCAAACAAGGATTTGGGAACAAATATTTTCTTGGTTTTCTGGGAAAAACTTTTTTAACAAGACTTTTTATTTATTTTTGTTTTGATTGAATATTTTAAATTCCACCTCGCATTCTTGAAGAACAGATCTCTTAATTATTTCTTCGAAGTTTGCAAGCTCAATAAAATCTTTCTTCATTCTTATGTTCTGGTTAGGAGTAGGATCCTTCAAGCTTTTCCTTTGTTACTGTATTTTGAAGGAAAGAATGACCCCTATCTTATGTCTATGTTGAATTTTTTTCTTAGTGGAATAGAGTGTCGTCCCAGACGATACCAAAGCTATTTCTAAAGAAAATGTAATTAACTTGTTTTTTGGGACCAGACCTATCCTAACATTATCTGGAATTAGGTGGAGAAGGCTGATGCTACCTTGCAGTCACGTTTTCCATTACAGTATTTTAAGTGACTGTGAACTTAGGGTTTTCCTATTGCTCATACCCTCACTGTGGCTGAAAAAGAACAATGGCAAACCATGTTGTCACTTTCCTGAAGGAATGAGTATAGCAGATTAGTACCTCTCTCCAATGAATGCTCTTCTGGACGTGTTGCACTTCTGTTCTCTTTGACCAGATGTGTTATTGTCACCAGCCCTGTAAAGAGGGGCCATATGCAGCTGCAGCATTCATATCACACAGAGCCTTATATGGGGAATCTAACAAACTGTTAGTTCAGAGTCCACAGGTAGGACTAGAAATGAATGAATTGATAATTAAGTGAAACATAGCAGAAAGGAGGGATTGATTCAGGATATTGCTAAAAATCAGCTATGTATAAAGGCAGAAGGATGCAAAAAGGAGTGTTTGTTAAAGTGAATGTGAACACAACCATTAGAAAACTTCCAAACTTTGTCTTTGTCTTCGGATATGCACGTAAATAGCTGTCCAGCTGTCCAGCTGTCCTGACCTTTTCAGCACACTTCTGTTAGAACAATTTCATGGTGGCTTTAGAGAAGAGTCCCGTTACAACGATTTTATGAGGGCATCAGACAAGTTATGAAACACAGAGGATGTAATAATAATTACAGGAAATTTAAGGCAATGAAGTCCAGGAAATTATACAAAATCTTCCATTTGAAGTTAATTATCTCAATACAGGCTCCACAGCTGTCTTGCAGGAAATGAGTGCTTGCTTGAAGAGTTTTACCCAGTTTTGTCCAAGCAAATGAGCAAGATCAGCAGAGAGTTTGAAGCAATGTCCATAACATAAACCTTTATCCCTCATTGTCAAGACTTTTGCCCTATCTGGGACTGAAGAAGTTTAAAAGCAAAAAATTACTGTTTTCTTGGGAACACAAGAACTTTTATGAGTGCAGTATATCCTGTGTATTCACTGTCCTTGTGAATGTTCATAGGCCTTGTGCTATAAGGAAATAATATCCTTTTCTGTTTGCAGTTATTGTTCTTGTGAGTGGGCAGCAGATTAAACATGTGAACCCACATTGAGAAGGCACATTGATTCCCATTTAGCAATCACTTTCTTGATTGCCACAGCAGTGTAAAGGAAAAATCTTTGAAGACGTCACAACCTTATTATAATAACCTTAATGATTAATTTTGCTGTGTCAGTATGATTGCCCACTTACAAATAGCTCCAGTCCAGAAGCTAATGAATTCTTTGGCATTGGGCAATGGTCTTCAAGGTTATATGTGAGCTATTGGAGCATATATCAAGACAAAGCACCAGAGAGGAGTTATTTTCATACAAATATTTTCTGTCCTTTAAATTCCCCTCCTCTTCTCTCCCCCTCTCCAAAATAAATAATAAAAAAGACCCCTCAGAACTCCTATTACTGTCTTAGCCTGGTATAACCTTAAGTCAGACCTATTCAGTTTGATTGTGTTAGTAATCACTGTGCTTTCAGCCACTTTTACTTATCCTGCGCTATGTTTACTCCAAAACACAGAAACAGAAGAGCAGGAAACAAAACTTGTCTGGGCTCAAATACCTTCAATTTCCTTCTGTGTTTTTAGCAATGTATCTGCATGGGTTTCAACTCATGGAAATTGGAAGGGAAAGGGCCTCTGGTGGCAGTAGGAGATCTAATTTTTCTTCCTGTACAACAATTTATTGTCACATTCTTCCTGTTGTTTTCACCAATCCAAGTTATGGGTTTTCTAGTATTTCTTATGGGAGATTATTCTTCATGTTCATATAACTCCAGTAAGAAGACTTTTAACAAAGAATCCATTTTTCCTGCCTTAATTTCAATCTATTCTCTCTATTCACCTATTTTTCACTATGCTTACTATGGTTTCACTTCCATGTTAACAATTTGTCTTTTAACATTGCCCACAGTGTTTGCTTTGTGTATGGTTACAGGCCATTGCTTTCTGCACCATGTTGGCTCTTATAACTCTTCCTTAACTCCTTTAGTCTGCCTACCTTTATAGCATAAAGTGTACTGAAATTGAGCACAGTATTGGAGCTGCAGTAAATAGGTTTTACTGCAGAGAACAGCTTCTTACACTGAGCTGTGGCATGGTTCACTACTCTGTCAATTTGTTTCCCTCTCTTCCTCTAATTATGCATGTCGTGCTTACAGTCCACTGTGAGATACATGTATATTATAAAAACCAGATCATCCTAAAATGATTTCCCCACTCACAAGTGTGAGATCACATTACTCACAGAAAGGTTTTAATATTGATATATTTTTTGAGCTGTTCTTCAAAAATGCTTTGCAATAATCATTTTCCATTCCAAATTATCCTGCTATAAGCACACATTAATTGACTAGTTCATTTCTTCTTTCATGAGAGACTTTATTTTGGCTTAAGGGACTGATTGCTCTGTTTGCTGTGAAATACTTGTGGGAATTTTGTGAATTTCATCTCTAAGATACAAGATTCAAGTTAGTAATGTGAGTTGATTGTTATGATCAAAAGAAAATGGAAATCACAGAGAGGAGGATATATTTGGTTTACAATGCATCTCTGTTTTAAATTGTCTTTCAAGTTAATAGCTAGGAATGTTAATTAATGACTTCTGAAACACCTTTTGCATCTACACAAGCTGCCTGTTGTTATGAGTAGGAGATTCATACAGCAGAGCAGTGCAAAAGCTTTTCTTATTCTAACTTGTTAGTTTTAGAGGAATTAGAATCTCAGATAGAAAGGAATAGAAATAAACCAGGTTTGTCAGTTGGGCTACTCCATTTCTGAGAATTTCCTAGGTTATACTAAATATATTTAACAAAAATTATTTATGATGTATTTTTGACAGTGGTATCAAATTAATGAATGATTATAAAAGCCAAAATTAATAACTTTTAAAAAGAAGTAATTATAGTGGTACATTTTTATACCACTATATGAGGGTGTTTTTCAGTTGGTACTGTTTGATACTTAAATCCTTTGGCTTAAGTCCATTAGAGCTTTGTCAGTCAAAATTAGGCAAAGCTTCTTCTTACCAGTAGAGAAATAATAATGAACATTTTAAAAATTTTTATTTTACTGATGTCTAATCTGCCACTATAAGGAGAAAGGGACCTGTAAAATGGCAGCACACAGTAGAACTATATTGACAAGTACTATACTGACTAAACAGGCAGAATTTGGGCCAGATTTAGTGAATAAAGGAGATTTAATTGAGATGCTCAAAGTAACACGTTCACTTCTAATTAAAATGGTTGTTGTACCTCTTGGATCCTGGCATTATTGTCTCAGCTGAAAACAGCATCAGTATCTCTTGCAGGGTAGGATTTAATTCAGTGCTTGTTCTGAAGGAAGAATGACCCTTACAGTGCTTAATCGACCACAGCATTTCTCAAGAATGACCTGGGGTAGTCTCAGAGGTCTCCCATGCAAGTAGGAGCAATAATTACTGCTCACTGATGAAATTGAGTGTATCATTATAGAGTGCAGTGCTCCTGGTCCTAATAGGCTAAGTAAAAAAGGGAGGAGGATTCTTGATTTGAAACTTCATTGTATTTATCAAAACCAAAACAAAACAATTTAAGTTGGTCTAATGCTGTTTTCAAGACCAATTTGTATTCTGGAACTCTTTTGCTTTAGCCACCTGTCAGGTTCACAGCTGTGCTTTTGCTGCCACCAAGGTCACGAGAATCTACCCCCTGTAAATCCTAGACTTAACCTCTGTTTGATCCTCTGCCCTTCAAAGACCCCTCGGGCAGTATATGCTGTTCTGAGCCTGCAATTATTGCACCCCCCACATCAATTTGTCGTGTTCACTGCAGTCTGTATGCTGTTAGTCAGTAGATCTGAATTATGTTCAGTGTCCTCTGCTGAAAAGTCATGCCCCCGATTAATACAATATTCCATCTCTTTTCTGTTCCATTTCTCCTTCCTAATTCCCTGCTGAAGCACATTTGCCTTAATTCAATTGGACACTCGATCTCTCTGTGCAGGCCACCACCAAACGATCGAGGGTGTCACTGCAACTACAAGGAATCCTGCAAAGAAATTAATAAAGTCTCAGTTACGGAGCATTTAAAATACAGACTGCACCATGGTTGTGCTAACACATCACCCCCTACAAGCACTGTGCAATGAACTTGGAGATTGGGTCTCTAATATGAATTAGACTTCAGCAAGATCACTTACAGGTGTGTTTTTCCTCTTCAAACCAGCTCACATGAAAATTATCTGCTCCACATGCCCTCTACTCCCATTTAATTTGATTTCTTTTAAATACGTAAGTGGTTTACATATTTTCTTCAGATTATTCTTTAGAAAACTGAGGAGATAATTTTGGCTTTCTGGCAGACATATTAGTAGCATATTACTTTGGTGAAAATAGGACCCTGCCCATTTTTCTGAAAACTGCTCTCCAGTAATTTGGATAGCACTAAAGTGCACTAAAGTGGCACACAGAGATAGTTTGGTGTGGACCATTTTGTAATTACCTTTACAAAATGAACAGAGAAGTGGGTTCAGATGTCTTTTTTTTTCCCTTTCTCAAAATCCCCTCCCTGCTCAGGAAGGACATATTCTTCCCAGTTAAGAAGTGTTATTAGGACTATGGAAATAGATACATGGATGTATTTTTGTGCATGGCTATGGTCTTGGTCATTGATCAAGTGTTTAATATCTTATTTGAAAACTTTTGCACTCTTTCAAATGGACACAGTAGTCATCATATTTTTGCCCCTACCAGTCACACTTACTTTCTTATCTTACCTATCCAAGCTTAGTTTTTTAAGGTAAATACTAACAACTACAAGCTGTAGATCATCTTACTATAAATTTCCTGACATATTTATTTTATAACTGCCTGCTCCAGAATGCACTGCTGCCCAGAAATTTACTCATAAAATATTTGTTTTAAATGGATATAAGCAAAATAAAGATGGACTTATTTAAAATCCTCTAAAAAAGGTTTACTGGTTTTGTTGCATGCTTGTATATTTAACTTAATCATAAGTACTTTATTTGATTGAATTTAGAATTTAATGTACTCATATTTGCTAAGAAGGTACATATTTGAAGTACTGAAAAGGGTAAATGTTCCATAACTCAGCTGTGTAAATACATAAAATTCTGTTTATGGCATGAACCTAAATAACAAGCCCAAAGTATCTTTTCACTTGTTTCTTTTTAATCATCCTATATTCACTCAAGTTTGACTTCAGGTTTCACTTGAAATTTTAATAGTCTCGGTGTAAAATGGAATTACAGCTTACTTGTTAGTAATATTCTTGATACAAAATCTTTTTAATTCCTTTATTTTTATTTCAAACACTGTTTTTTCGTGTACAAGAGGATAATTAATATTGTGACAGCAATTTCTATTAGAAGGGGGGAAAACCATTATTGCATCTTAGTTGAAAGTTGGGATAACTGTCTGGCAAGAAATATTTCATTATTTGTTCTTGAGTGCCCCCAAATCTGTTCTTGTTTCTGCCTTCATGATTTAGTCTTTAGCTCAGAAAAGAAACAAACACGCTTAGTCATTTAAGTAAGCCGGCTGCTTGCAGAAGACACCATTAGTTTATTAGGATCCAAAAAGGTGCAAATCTTTTAGATTCTTCTCAGGTTGACAGCCAAAGTCTATTGGATGATCTGCACCAGTCTCCAACCACTGTCTATGTGAGCCAAGAGCTTCTCCAAGTAGATGTTTAGTCAGTGGAATTTTTTTTTGCTTGTTTTAGTGCTATTATTTAGAGCTATTCTCATGTGTTGAGACAAGGGAAATACTTCTACATTTTTTAGAACAGGACTTTCTGGTGTAATTGTCAACATTTTTATTTCTTTTTTACCTTTGTACTTTTTACCTCTTTATTCCCTGCATACTTTCCACACGGTCAACTCCCACATCTTGTTTTATGTAAATTAGAAGTAAATACTGAGGCTGCTGTGAGGTCATTATCACGATAATCTGTATGGCCCAGATTAGAGTTCAGATCATGCTCATACCTCATTCCTAAGATGCTGCACTTAGAGGAGATGGTCAGAGTTTATACAGACAGGGAACAACATAAATACAAGGCAAACATAAAAATGTATAGGCTGTTTAGTTTTGTGAGAAAAGCAAGTAAGGTAACATACAGTAGCGATATAACATATACCATAACATAACAACACACAGCTCTTATCAAAAGAGAAGTTGATCTATGAGAAACAGATTTTTAAAAAAATTAAACAATGTAAAAATATTGATTCTAACTCACAGTCACAGACATCTTTGGAGATAAGGTTTTAGAAGATAATTAAAGAAAACCAAGCATTTATATGTCTGGTGAGAATATGTGCAGTTACATTGCAGAGGAAAGATATGTAAACAGAAAAAAAACTACAAACCCTTGACTTATGCAATGAACTAATCTCTAACTAAAAGCAGTTAGAAAGTTCTCTGTGGACAGTTTGTTGCATAATTGTTTAAAACTAATTTATTGTCTTCTTTCTCTGAAGCATCTGGTACTAGTCACTGTCAGAAAAGGGATATTGGGGTTGGCAGCCTGTAAGTTTGAGTCATTAAGTTAATTGCTGTGATGCTACTGCTTTGTATGAACTGCTATACAATATATTTCTTAGCCACAATGTGGCTTTCTGTAAAAATGTTCATTGTCATGGCAACAGAAGTAGGAGGACCGGTTTCCTTTTTGAGGATTTTAGCAAGATCAGCCATATGACAGACTGTACCCGTTCTTTGTTTTTTTAGTGTAGGCACTACACTTCTTAAAAAGGGAGCTGGAGGTCATATATAACCCTCTGAAGGATGAGGAAAAATGGTTTTTTGGTAGAAATTGCCCAGACACAGAGGAGATTTTTAAGAAATTAGAGGGAGAAAGGCTACCAAAACAGCATACAGAAGGAGACGGCCTGCAGCTCCAAAAGCATCAAAGATAATGCTCAGAGAAACAGCAACTGGAGACATTGCTGGGCCCAAGGCACTACAAAAAGGTGTCCAGGGGGGTTGTGCATTTTGCTGCATGTCAGAAAGACACTGAGATAGCTGACACAATGGTCCACCTATGAGGACACGGTGGACTAGGGGAAGCTGGCTTACAATCCCTTTTATTACTACTCCATCCTAGTTTCTGTATTTAAAAGATTAATTAACCTACTTTGTTGTCTACTAAAACTGGGATATTTTATTCAATTGTTTGTTTGAAAACTTTTGGATATTGTTTAGGGAACTCACTGCAAAGGTTTAAATTCTCTGCAGAGTTGTGACTAACTGGAGATATCATCTCAAGCCAGTCAAAGGAAGATCTCCTCTTTGCTTCCTTGCTGTCAGGACTCAAGCCTCTAACCAAAATAGAAATCTGTCATTAATATTCTCTCAGATCATAACTGGTGCTGCAGTCACAAGGGTACAAGATGCCACTATTTGAGGAGATCCAGTCAGGTCAGATCCTGCAAATATCTCAAACTGGAGACACATGACAGGAGTTGACTAAAATGATTCCTGCCTAAGAAGCTTTAAAACTTACTGTGGTTTATCAATTCATCAAAGGTACAACACATTCAGACTAATGCATGAACATGGCAAATGGCCTACATTCAGAACCTTGTTTACACCTTTGTAAATCCCCCTCAGCTGAGCTATCTTCTGCATTGCCACAATGAAGGCAGCTTGGTTTCTGTGAACCTTTAATGTCTGAAACTTCCCTGTCAGTTGTTCTGCATTGTCTCCTCTTTGTCTGGGCTCTGGGAGCCCACAGCCTCCTTTGGCACATGCCTTATTCTTTGAGAACGAAAGGTACCAAGCCCAAATAAAAGTACATCAGCTTTCAATTAATAACCCAGCTTTTGCTGTCATAATTCCTTTGATTGCTGGTGCAAGAGGCTTTACTTGAATCCTTGCTGCCGTGTGCTAATACTGAATCTAAAAATAAAACACCAGTTTCCATTAACAATGCTGTGCATTCAGACAGGGTTGCACTTAAAAATCAAAAAATGTCAGACAGACAGTTTGTCACAAATATGAATACTTTCCTCATGCATGCAGCTACAAAGCTTGTTATTTGCTATGCTAGAAGGAAATCTTGATCCTGTTAAAATAGATGAGACCTTTTTATTATCTTGCACACAGCTGGGATTTCAGATTGAAGAATAAAAGTTACATGAGAATGTTTTAATACATTAATGTTTCAGTAAAAAAATCTTAATAAGGGAATGAAAAGAATTTGCAGATTAGTATCAGTAAATTCTAAACTGGAGAACAGTTAATTTAATAAATAAAGGCTACTTCTTTAAAAGCGATAAAAATCAGATATTATAGCAAGTAGCTACTTTGCAGCAGCCTAATTAAACCATGATGAAGATAGTCTTTTTTTCAGCATACTCACTTGTGCTGTGCATTTTTTAAAGAGCAAAAATAATTTTTGTCTTTCAAATAGGTTAATTTTTGTCATTATTTTTAAAAAGTAATTAACCTGAAACAGCCTCTAAAATCAAGTTACAAATTATTAATCAGTAATATAATAGGTTAATGAAACATACAAAACAGAAACTAGGATCAGATGTAATATTTTGACTGCAAGGTTTTTATGGCCTGAGAAAGAAAGAAAAAGGCTTTCTTTTACTTTATCTTCTTGTACGACCAAGAACCTACAATCATCTTTAATCTTCTACTTCTTTTGTCAATTTTAGTTCATTTGCTTTTAAGTTTCATTCCATGCATTCATTTAAGAATATCCCAGTTATTACACACTAAGATTCTATCACAAATTCATGCACATCCAGTGACTTCAAATAGTTTCACAGACTTACAGCCCTAGGGCAGATCTATTTACAGAGTGCAGCCACTTCCCCAAGCCAGTGCTTCCTAGCTTGGGATTGCTGAAATAGTGTCCCTCACATGGAATGGCAGCTATTTTAAATTTCTTTCTTTTAAGGTTCCTGTTACTTCTTCTTTGGAGGCTCTTTTGAAGGCTTTGTGAGTTATCCCAGTCCTTAAGAAACACAAAGCAGTTTGTAAGGTGTATCTAGGAAGACATAACTGGAAATAATTTTGTGTATTCTTTGTCTGTTTAAAGTGAGGGAGAAATAAGGCCTGGGATAGTTATCTCCTGGGCCCCAATGATTTATTTCTTCAAAATAGGTAAAAATAAAACATCTCTTTCCATCAGGAGAGTGAGCAATACACTCAGTTCTTTTTCTTGATGTCTATGACATTCAAGAACTATCAGCGTTCTTCCATCCAGGGGAAGATCTTGATCCAAAAAGGAACCACAGCATGCCATACCACCTTCTTGCACGAGAGCACAGCTCTGCAGCAGACCCTCGCCATAAATAGACTCTCAATACAAAGGTAAATCTGCAACAAAGGCAAAGAAAAAAGCACAGCATGTCTACTGGGGTCACAGACTTCTATCTATGCAGTATCCCAAAATACAAGGCATATGAAGTCCTGCTGCCACTATTCAGCACAAACAATGTTACTGCTCTTCCATGTTTTTCTGAGCTCCCTTTTGGCACTTCTTTGGAGCACATTCTTCATACTTCTTTTTCTACCACATTTTTCCATTCTTCCTTCATACAAATACTCTTTTTACATATTTAAGCCTTAATTTAATTTATTAATCCATTAAATCATGTAACTTGCATCTTGAGAACAATGAAAACACTACCAAAAAAAAAAAAATGTCCACAGTTTGAAGAATTAAGGTCTGTCCTTTGACAGAGGTCAATGAATTCAATTGATTACAACCATGTCGACATGCTTCTCTCCTTTTATTTGCTGTCCTAGTCTCTAAGTAGGACTATGAGATTGAACTAGAGCAGAGAGTAGATTATGAGGCTAAGACACTGACAGAAATCAGAAGTAAAGCTCATAAGTCAACAAATTTAGACTTTATTTAAAATGCTGTATGCTAACAAACCCTCAGTTTGAGAAGTGCCCTCAGTACATTGAAAACATGTGAATAATGTATAGTAATATGAATTGAGAGCTGAGTGAATAGACTAGATGGTTTTCACAGGATATTCTGTTCCTGAATGTGACAGGCTATTATTCCACAAGGCCAAATGTCCTTGAAATGGATGAGGTAATGACCAAGTTTGAAGACCATTCAGATAAATTTCAAGAAAAAGGTTGCTGGCAGAAATAGTAATTATTTGGATGGATTTGTCTAATTTTAAACAGAATATATTTATAGTTTTCTGAGAAGCATTCATTGTAAAAGGCCAATGATTATTTTCTACACGAATTGTCCCTCTCCGAGAGATGTCCTTCAGGACTCTGCTGGTAATTCTGGCACTGCAGTTATCCCAAATGATATTCCTCAAGTCTGTGGCAGAAATACTCTAATCCACTCATACTGATTTCTCTGTGATATTTGTCTTAGCCACAGTGCTTGAAAATTGTGTCACAGAATGAGCTACATCCCTCCATCATCAAGGAATTCATAGAAAAATAATCTGTAACATTTGGGAAACTGTATAACCCTTTCACTCTACCGAAGTGGGTGGGAGAGTAACACTGATTTCTTACTGTGCATCATGGCTTCCTTTCTCTTGAAAGTCTACAATGCCATTGTATTTCTTAGTAAGACTCTTGCACACTTATGCCTTTATTTTTTCTTCTTAATGCCCAGAAATGTAAAAGATTTATCATTTCATGTTACCTTGGTCTTTTACATAACGTTATTTTAATGTGTGATGGCACAGCTGAGATGATCCATTAAATGATGATCTCTACACAATTATTTTGACTAGGAAGGACTTTAGAAAGCAAATAAACCCAACAGTCTGCCAAGCTAAGTCTTCACCAATGAAACAGTCTTTAGACATATCCTTATTACCGCAATTATTTTTCTTTACAAAGCCTCCAAGAATCCTTAGTGATTTTAATGATTTAAAAACATGGCTATACAAAACAGACAGCATATGGTTGTCATTGCTGCAGATCCATTACAAAGAATGCAGTTACAATCAGCTGCATGTTTGAGAAATGAGTTGATAATATCATAAAACTTACATAACACAGTTTTATCTTTCTTCTGGAGATTTATAAGGCCAAAAGGACCTCATGAATGCATCACCTTTTATGCTTATCATGAATTGCATGAATAAAGAATAACAACTAATTTAGATGCTTAAACTGAAGCCAGTATAATCTTAGCATGGCTGAGGAAAGAAGGGAAAAAAACAATGTGGCTGTAAATCATATTTGTTTTTCTTCAGTCTCCAGTGCAATTTAGAAATGTCTGTGGCTCCCTAAATTATGCTCAGCTGTCTACAGCCCTAGGGGTTAAGTCCTGTGTCTGACAAGTGCCATGGGAGAAAAATTTCATGTCTTCTCTCTCCAGGATCAGACCAGGAGGAGACAAGACTCTTAGCACCATCATGACTCACCTTGGGGAAAGAATTTTAGGAGAGAATTGTTGCATTATGTGTTTGTGTGCATGTTCATAGCACACAGTACCATCTTCTTAAAGCAATCAGCTACATCTCACCCAGCTTCTATTGGGGTTATTCACAGAATGGCTGTCAGCATTTTCCAATTACATGTTTGTCATCCCATCCAGGGGATAAGGAGGGATGGAATCAGCACATCATAAATGTCACACAGGGATGCAGTCAGAGGAAAACTGAAATCCATGTGTATGGAGATATAATCAGAAAGATTGCTATTTAAATATGGCCAACACTCTGGGTCGAGGTCATCAGGGCCACTGTTGACTGTAGCTGATTTTGATTGTGTACACTGGGTTCAGAGTTTGCATTTTTATGGTATTAAGTTTTCACGGTTTTGTTCTTGTTGTTTGGGTTTTGTAAAACTTAACACATACAGGTTTTTGTTATTGTTGGGGGTCTTTTTTATGAGGAGTATTATACCACACAACAGAAAAAATAGTCATATAGCTTCAAAAGGGACTAACTCTCATTTAGTTTAATTTCATTTAATTTCATTTTCATAAAGCTTAAAAAGTCACCCTGCAGGATCCATATGGAGGAAGAAAAATAATTAGGTTGTAATCTCCAGTTAGAAAACTGACGGTTTCAGGGAACATCTTGGAAAATCTCCATGTAACCTAGGAGTTGTGAGTTGAACCTCTGACCCACTAAAATAATGGCATCAATCTAGCTGAAATCTGCCTGGAAGACAGTGCAAGGTAGGGAGTGTCTGCTGCTAAAACCTTCAGGCACTTCCTTTGACAAGACTGAACAGAAAAATTTTTACTTTCAGAGCTTGGTAAGTGTTTCTGCAGTCTCATCATTTAAAGATTCAAAGGTGATCTAGGTGTTCAGCTATACTGTGGGTATTTAAGTGGGCAGAAAGTTCAGAGAAAAAGACACAAAGGAAACTGCTGTTAGTGCCACCAGGAGTAGAAGAACCACCCTGAATCCACAAAGAGGAGTAACGAATTTCTCTGAGGAGCTTTTGAACAGGAAATTCTTGGATGAACTAAGCAATCTATATCTATGTATATATACAGAGAGAGAGAGATACACACACTACCTAAAGTTCTGCTTATTGCTCCATGTACCTTTGAACCTTTTTCTCCACAGAATGTACCACATACCATGTATTATTGAAGCCATCATAACACCCAGGTAAAGATCACACAAATTGTGAACTGCAAGTTCTTTATAGATTTCCTGTTGTAAACATGCATTTTTCACCCTGGAAATCTTGTTAATGGAAGTGCTAAGATGGAAGCAATAAGTATTTGATATGTCACATTTTCTCTTTGTTCATATCTTACTGATTTTATGTCTAGCCCTTTAGTACAGGATTCAACTCTTTCTCGAAGTCGCAAGCATCACCTCTGTCTTGGGACCCTCACAGGAGATTTTCCAAAACACAAGGGGTAACTTTCAGGTGTAAGTTACTGTTTAACTTGTTTTCAAGTCCATATTGGTTAGAAAATTCTATCATATGATGCCTGTAGCCTACTGTATGAATGCACCTAAGATTATCTGAATCTCACCCACACTGAATATGTATTCACCTAATTAAAACCCTCATCTGGCTCTTATCAGAATGCCTGCTAATCTCCTAGCAAAGTCATGAAAGAATGTAAAGGCTGTAATAATTTCTTTAGGACAGAGTTGCACTTGAGGCATATTAGTGTTGGAAAGCTGGTACTGCCACTATTTGTCTTATGAATAAAGGATTTCCAGCTCTGCAGCCATCAGCATGAAGCCTTTAAAAAGCCATAAATTCACTAAGAAAGTAATTGAAAATCTTTGAAACAGATCTCTATGGGCAAAATGTCAATTGTACAGCCCAAATGCACAGCTCCACAGCCCTCCCTAAACTGATTCTTTTTAACCATGCCAGTATTTGTTGTGCTCACCTGTGGTAACTGCCACCACTTCCATTTTTCAAACAACAAGAAATGTATTACCGCCGTTGCTAAAAGGCTCCATAAGGCAATTACAGGTGAAGCCATGCCACAGGATTGTCAAATTAGCTGTGCAGGTTAGGCTGCAAGAGCAAAACCACAGGGACTCTGCAGATGTTGTGCTGGAAGTAAAGCTTGTGCTGGACTTGAACGAGTGCACTAGAAAGCCCCAAGGAAGCAGAGAGGTCATGGCAAAGACCTTACTACAGGAAATGCAAAAGGTAGGTGTACACTTCCACCATCACCTGCCAGAAAATGAGTTTACACTAACAGTTATGGGACTTGTGATGCAAATGGTCCCCTTCCCCTTCTCCTCCTAGACAGGCTGCCCCCACTCAGTACTAATGCACATCAAATCCCCATCTTAAGGGAAATAAGACCAGCACATTGCTTCCATTATCATAGAGGGCAGGTGCTAGGAAAAGAGTCCCAGGTCTCTGCACACACCTAGACTCTGGCTCAACCTATTTGGTGTCTTTCAGCATGGGGTGAAACAGTATATAAACTACATATGTTTTTCTATGGGAACACAAGAAATAACTCAAAGGCTGAATTCAAGACCACAGCTTGGTTCTAGGTGGTCAACACCACTACTACATGCAAATGAAGTTGCATAACTGGAAACCACAGAGCCAGTGAGAAAGCCCCTGAGGTCTCTTCACATGATACCGAGTTTATTCCAGGTTTCTGTGGTATATGTAATAGCACCACTGATTTATTTTTTTTTTTTCAATGACCATGGGTCACAGTCCATAGCTGTATAGCTGTGGATAGATAAGTGCCTTTGAAGGATTCTAGGTAAGAAACTGTTTCCCTCAAAACCAAAAGAATTTAAAATGTTCCAGTATGAAATAACCTGTTACCATATAGTTTAGATAATTATTCCTGGTGGAACAATTCCTGACTCCTGCTGGTAACCGGCTTGTGCTCCAAAGCTCAACACCTCTTGCAAACTGAATTCTACCTTATGTAATTGCAGCAGCTGTTTATATTTGACACAGCATCTTTTCTTCAGAAAAGATTCAAAGACTTTTGCTGTGATTTCTAGACAGGCTTATAGTACTCATACAATAGCTACTCATACAATAACAGTGATTATCACCCTTTCTATTTTAATAGAGCTGCATTTATAGACAATAAAGTACACAAAGTAAATTTCAACTTATGGATATGGCTAAGCCAACAGCAAAACTTTAATAACAAGGAAGTACTGCAAAGAGAAAGGCCTTGAAATGTGCAGGTAACAATGAGGTTTTCAGGCTCACTTGCCCTTGAGAGGATATTCTGTAGGTTAGAAATCAAAGCACAGAAAGTAATTCTAAAATATGCTAAATGGAGAAGCATATTTTGAATGGATAAACTAAAAGAAAGATGTCTCTAATTTGGCCACTTAACTGGTCAGCTAAGGTAAGAGGGACTAGAAAGATTCTGAAAATAATCACATTAAAATTATAAAAATCAATACAATTTTTCACAAGTATTCCATGCAGTAAGAGCAAAAGCAGAAAAATTGTAATGCATAAATCTGTGTCAGCTTAGCTATGACCTTTGGAATATGCGGCACAGATTTGAAGACACGTTTCTGATGCTGGTTAAGTCTGAAAGGCACTGAAAAGTCACAATAGATATGCATACATTGAGGAAAAAAGGCTACTGCAAAAAACTCCAGAAACTACTATTATTAGCTAGATAAGTGAAGAACAGCTGTCATGACAACCCAATTCATGTAAATGGCAAGAGATAAATACGACTATAATCAAGGTGCCTCAGTAAGACTTTATTGACTTGAAGAGACACGCATCCTCAAAGGTCAGAGCAGCTCATGTAGTTCACATCTGCACCTCAGGCATTCACCTCCTGAACCTCAGCTGGAGTAAATGGACTAATTGGACTGAGGTTAGCCACACTGATTTTAACATCTTCGGGGAATTTTCCCCTCTCCTTTGCTCTGTAAGGCTAAATAACAGGGTTTATTACTTTACGTGTCCTTGTTCCTTCTGGTTCCTTTTCTCTAGGGATGACATATAATTTATTTTACCACCATGGTGTATTTTTTATGAGTTAATAAGCCCAGACTAAACTGAGTATGCAGCTGGTTTAAAAAGGAGTTCAGTGGATGGTTATTCTTCAGGAAATACCTCTCTAAAAAATTTGGAAATAAATATTTATGTAAAAGGAATGTCTCAAATACTATCTTTTTGAAATAGAGCTATTTGGTTTTGCGTTGTTTTGAGACAGCTTTGTGTAACTGGGAACTCACTAATAATCAAATTCTGTTCATGTGAATGCCTTGCTTTTTCAGAAATATGTATTTTTCAACACTGAAAATTTTAAGATCTTTGAGCTGTTCATGTCCAGATGAAAAAACAAAACAATACAAAAAACCAAACATAAAAAAAGGAAAAAACCACCAACAACAAAAAAACACCCAAGCATAAAATTTGCCAAATCAAATAATTTTGGTCTTTTTGTCATAAAGGTAGCTTCATGACATCAGGCACCCTTACTAGACAAGACAAGTACTTACATGAATTATTTGTAAGGATAGTCTTAAAAATAACTGTTGCTAAAATTCTTGCTCCATTAAAAAAGATTTTCATATAAATTATTTATTACTTGAGTTTTTTGGACAATAAGTAGACATTTATAATGAAATAAGGTACCAGTTAATTGAGTAGGTGACTTGAAATTTCATAGAAGTTTTTAAAACTAATATGTGAAACTATTATCTTTTTTCTTACCAATGACCATCAGTGACTTCTCTAACTGCTCTTCCATACATTAAATTTTAACTGGTCAACTATCTCCTAGAAGCTGAGCATCTAATTTCGAAACAAGTATTTTGACATTTTGGAGTTGTTTCTGCAGGTCTTTTTCTACTCTTATCTGGCCATGAGCTTTGGCCATGGGTTTGTATCTTGTGCAGTAAAGCATTTAAGTTTTAAAGGTATTCAGTTGTGCAAGAGTTGAAGCAAACCATATTCTGGATTGAAAGGTTCCCATTTCCTGACAGACGGCCTTCTTCATCCTAAAAGAAAATGAAACCTGCCATTTTTATTCATGCAGAATATCAATCAACTTCCTATTGTTGTCGAAATAAATGGAATTATCCCCTTCCACTTTGAAAAAATAGCAAAAAGTCATGCAGCACATATCAACAGCACTGCCACACTTTTATTAGTTAGACCATTAAAAACACGACAGTATCACAATTTTATTTTTACTTCTGAATATATTTATACTTCACTCAAAAGTAGCCATTCAAAGGTGTGTCTATTAACAGGAGTTTTTCTTTTGAGATTATTTCTTTTAACATTTTTCTTCACAAGCCATCTCTGAAGTTCAGACAAGAGCTGAGCTAATACCAAAAATATTTTTTCAATGAATATTTTTTTTCAACAGCTACATGAATTCATGAAATACTCTTTGAATGTTTTGGATGATTACTTTTTGCAAACATTCATGCACCAAGTTTCATGAACACCTGCTCTGAAGTTATTTTTAAACCAACATCAATAAATAGGCATTGAGGATGTTTTTTACAATGTGATTTTAAGAAGCTATGGCTACATTGGCTTAGTCCTTCAGCTTTCTAAGAGACAAAGTGAGCTTTTAAAAGTTCTTGTCACTACTGAAACAAAAGTTTGGTGATTCATTACCTGGTAACTCTCTTGTCATTGTCATGAGTAAAGTGAGAGTAAATGATTCCATGCAGAAGAGGGCAAGGGCTGATGAGAGGCACATCCAGAACACACAGAATTTACAAGCGACTGAAAGACAGTTCCTCTTTGTATGCAATCTGTTCAGTCTGTCCATCTCACCCCATTTGATTTCTCTGGCTATTTCTTGATCTTTAAAAAAATGGTGACTGTGAGAATTACAGTAAGAAAGAAACATTCAACCTCTTTTCTCCATGGGTTACATATGCAAAGACTTGTAAGAGTCTGGAAGTAAACAGCCATACTCCTACTCAACAGGCAGAATGCTGAATATGATTCCTTCTGGATCAAATGCTCATTGCCAGGAAAAGAATTCTAGAATAGGAGATCAATACAGTCATCTATCAGGTACCTGTTATCTCCTTAAGCATCTAAGATCTACTGAAGCAATAAGCTTGCCAACCTAATTGTTAAATTTATTGTGTTTCATTAATGTCTTTCTATCAATCATATTGAGCCTAATCCAGCTCTGTATGACACCTCTGAAAAATTACCATTGACTTCAGGGGAAGCTGGATCAGGAAGCAATAGACATACCAGCTGATGAAATACATGTAGAAAATGCAATCATCTCTTAAAACAAATCATATGCTATCTCAAAAGTGATAAAATGTCATTTAATTTCTGTTGGCATTCCTACTCACTTCTGCACCTGCAGAGACAATCTTCTTAGGGCTGAATGATATTTACAATGAAGACAAAAGCAGAATGTCGACAGGTAAAGTAATTTGGCTCTCATATTGACTACAGCAATTTGGGTGGCCACTGCTGTGAATTAGATGAATGACAGCTGGAAAAAAATCAGATCTCTGGCAATAAAAAAACAGTTGATATGAGAAATAGATCTAAAGAGCACAAAACACTGAAAAGTTTGATTACCTTTCTACAGTTGCCTAGCAAGCACTGTTTTCTAAGTGCTGTCCTTAAAGAGATCAATCTAACATTTCCCAGGGAATATGTGACAACTGTTCTCTTTTCTCACAGTGTACACTTAAATGTCTGTGGATCACACTTGTCGCACAAACAAACAAAGGGAGCTTTATTGCATGGCACTGGCTGGCTATTAATCAAATAATGGTGAAAGACTGGGACATTAAAAAAAAAAAAACTACACAAAACAGCTAAACTAGATTAAATCAATAGGCAGTGGAAAGAGCCTTCAAAGGAAGCTTTTGCTCTGAAGGATATCTGATAAATACGAATTACTTTAATTAACGTTCAGGTTTTAACCTGTGGTAAAAAACACAGAGAAAGGTAAAATGTTGCTGGGTTGAAGTGCACATCTATGTTTTGCCCTTTAGACCCTACTTTTTTCACTGTTCAATATGGCTCAGAAGTTTGGTTGAAGAGGAGTGAAAGAAGGGTGTGACAAATGTGCTCAGTAAAGGTTTAATAGCTGAGCCTGTTTTCCCCAAATGACATCACCTAAATTCAAGTGCATGTCAAATACATATATTGCCAAATAGATAGAGACCACATAGTTAAATCATAGCTGTAGGTGTAAGTACAGATGTGGATAATATATACATACATGGCAATTTGAAATCAAAGTGTTTCATCAGAACTTTTTACATCTGTAGATTTGGAAGAAGGAAATATTTTTTTAAATGGCAATATATTTTGTTTCAACCTCATAAGAACAGTATCTCTTAAAAAAAAAAATGTATCTTAATTCAGTCACTTTGCATGTATTTCATCTAATTGTATCTTGTAAAGACAGATGAAAGCAAAAGCAGGTAATTAAATGAGTCAGGAAGGTCTTCTCAACATTTCCAGAAAAACTTTTTCTTGTAAACTTTCTTGCAGACAATTTTAAAATGTTGATTTCTTTTTCTAGTGTGAGGTGAAGAAAAAAATCACAAATTATAGGAACAAACCCACAGAGTTCCAATCAGCACTGAATATGCATTTAATACTGCTACTTACTTGCCTCACAAGGTTGATGGGAGATTTTGTTAGACGTGGCTTCTCAAGCTCTGAAAACTGCTTAAGGAAAGGTAGTCCTTTTCACAAACACCAAGAGTTGTTTCTATATTGGCTCCTGAAGCTGACACAGAGGCAACTCCCATTCCAACAGAGGCAATTTGCGATCCTCATCTATGCAACTGACTTGCATACACAGTTCTCCCCTTCAGGGAGTATTTTCTATAACTGTGTGGCTTTACTTATTTATTTTGCTAGTAAAAGGTAAGCCACATCTGTGCAATAAGCAGTAAGAATCACGTTTTGAAAAAGTCAGGGTTGTTCAGGCTTTTCTCAATTCCTTCAGAATGAAATACCTGCGGTAGTACCTATTGAGCTTTCATCTCAGGGGAGAGTCAAACGCTACAGTTTCATTTACTTCAGCGTGTGAAGAGTAGAGGCAAGTTTTATTAGGAATATATGGAGGGAATTTATAACCCAGCCTTACCCAGCAGCAAAGGACAAGTTCCACGTCTTGTGATTCTGCCTCCCTGCGTGGCTAACTGAGTTAAGACTTCCTATAAGGATGTAGTATTATGTTAATGATTCTCTTTTTTTTTATAACCAATGCTTAGTTTGTGTGTCAGACAGGGCTCCTTCGGCAAATTTCTGTTTTGAATGAGAAGAAAAAAAGAAAATGTATGGATTTTTAAGATGTGCCTATATGATAACTATCTATCTATAAATATATATATATATATGTATAGGTTAGTAAATGTATTACATTTACTATGTACATTTACATTTACTAGGTACACAAAAATACATAGTAAATGTATTACAGATGAAAATATAGTATTTCAAAACAGACAGGCAAATAAATTTGGATTTTTTTCTGATCTATAGGGGTCCCACACAGTTCTCCTGGTATACCTCAGTTTGGACTCACACTGATTTTTCTAAATTCCAAACTCATGTTTGTGCCATTTTCATCTCTTAATCACATATTTTCCTTAGGATTATCACAGGACAGATTCAAAAAATAAAGCCATACCTCTTCCAATTAAGTAGACAATGACATTTTCTAAGTGCCTAACTGTGCTGGAGTTGAATATGTTTGCATCTTCAAGCATTCAATGCTAAGGTTTTGCTACAACGTCCACTTGTAACATTCCAAAACATGGATCTGCACAGGTGTTCAGCATTTTTAAGTCTGCCTTATTCATTTCCAAACATTCTATAGTGTATCTGGTCATTTCATCTGAAAAGGGCTACCCAGAAGCCCTACAGCAAAATTTACTTCAGTGCTGCATTTCATTTTTTGACCCATTTTTCAGGAATCTTTTTTTTAGGGGGGAGGGTCATTTGTTCATTTCACTTATCTGGAAAGCATTAATTATTTAATAGCAGGAGTAGTTTTTAGTGGCTGTGTTTTGACTTTCTACTCTGCTTTATTGCCTATGCCAGTGTTCACAGTTTTCCCCTCTGGGACAATCTCAGCATACTGACACCCTAGATAGAATCAAAAATAAGAAGACAAAATTTGCTCCTGAAAAGTCATTTGTCCTCTATGTTTTTAAGGACCTGTAACCAGTTAATAAAAATAATGTACAAAGTCTATGTATTGTATATCTGAATGCAACGGGGAACCTAACATCCATTAACATTGATCCAGACACTTATCAACTTGTGTGTACAAAGTCAGCTCCTCTCTTAAAGTTGTTCAAAGCACATTTCAGAGGAAATGTAAAATTCAAATAGGGAAAACAATAACATGTTCTTTCTTGTGAAAAGCTACTCTCTGGACTGACATTTAAAGTAAGATTTGAAAGGTGCCCACAGACTCCAGAGTATTAGATGGTTAGATGGATGGACCACATCTCCTACAATGAAAGGCTGAGAACTGGGATTGTTCAGCCTGGAGAAGAGAAGGCTTTGGGGTGACTTAACTGCCATCTTCCAGTACCTGAAGGGAGCCCACAAGAAAGCTGAAGAGAGACAATTTAAAAGAGCATGTTGTGACAGGACAAGAGGATGTGGCTTCAAACTAAAAGAGGGCAGGTTTAGATAAGTTATTAGAAAGAAATCCTTTACTATAAGGGCACTGGAACAAGTTTCCCAGAGAAGCTCTGGATGCCCCATCCCTGGCAGTTCAAGCCAGCATTGAACGGGGCTCTGAGCAACCTGGTCTAGTGGAAAATCTCCTTGCTCATGGCAGGGGGATTGGAACTAGATGATATTTAAGGTCTATTCTAACTCAAATCTTTCTGTGATTCTATGATTAGTTCATCATTCCTTGTAAAATGTGCTATGTGAGCCACTTAGTTGCTAAAATGCTACAACTAAGAAAGCACAGAGAAAATGTTGTGTGTGGAATTTCAAACACCTTACATGACAACCCATTTAGCACTCTTTTCAGGACCACACACAAATGATGAAAAGGTTATTCTTTCTCGGTATATTGTCAAAAGATGATATAAAGGCTGATCATCATGTTCCACACAATCCAATAGCTCTTCCAGTGCCTCAGGGATAAGGGATAGGTTAGAGGAAATACCTATTTGATTTGATTTTATCTTTTTTGAAATAGTAGGACATCGTACATATAACAGGATGAAAAACAAGTGTATACAATACAACCACTGCAGCACTTTGTGGGTTCAATGTTTGTAATTACTGCACAATAGCACATTGTCTTTCAAATTACACAGCATGGGCAACAACAGTAATGATAACAAGTGACTCAGGCAGGCAGGAAATTCTCTCTGTTATGATAGGATTAGAAGGTATGGGAGGAGAGTCCCATGAACGCTTTTGCTTAAATTCAGTTTAAAATACCAGTGGCACTGAGAAAAATTGAAGGTCTTCAGCTTATGTCTTGCATGTTTCCTGGGGAATTTCTGAGAATTTTCTTCTTGATGTGGTGGTTTTAGGGGCTGAGTGAGACTAACCTCCTGACAGGCTGAGTCAAAACTGAGCTTTTCTACAATTCACTATATCAAAGGTATGGACTGCATATTTCAAAAAATAATAGCACTTTATAGAGAGACATTTGCTGAAAGGACAGAAGTGATAAGCCCCAGAAGATTTAAAGAGAACAGGAATAAAAAGAAACAAAGTTTCCTTCTGACAGGCCATACTGCAAAATAAGCTTTCTTCAAGATAATGTTCTTGGAGAAGTTTTAAGAAACTAGAGACCTTGTCTTCGAGCAAAGTCACGAGGGGTTATACAATTTTCTTAAAACTTCTTTGCAGCAAGATTTATTTACAAGTGTTGTATCCTGGATTGGGTCTTTTTGCATTTTAAGAGGATCCCTTGCAGACCAGAGTATCTGATGGAATGACGGATATACTTTGCTCCTTAATCAAACTAGGCGTAGTTTGGTACAGGCTCCAAAAGTGGTAAAGGCCAGAGATGTGTGAGCCAAGAACTTCTCTAGTTCTAAACTGTTCTCTGAATTCCACAGAGGAACAGAGCTGCACAATGAGCATCAGTGCATATGAGCATGCAGCACTGATCGCATAATTAACACATGAATAGCACACGCCATTTTCAATTCTCATTCTTCAAGGAATAAAGAAGTTGTGGATACAAGGAGTCTCATGCACACCTTATCCACCACATGTAATTTGAATTCATGCCAAGCCCTTTATTCCATAAATATGACAGACTAAGAGTGCTTTCTTTGAGCTCTCCCTTCTAAGCAGCTGGCAGCATTGTGGGGACTCCATTGAACTGGGATGCCTCTCAAGCTTGCTCCTCAAGGCAGAGGGACTTCTTAACAATTACAGTTTTTGGTAATTGACTGATATCTTACATAACCTTGTAGTACAGTGCTCTAAGATTTTGTCTTGGTAACACTAATTTTGTCTTGGTAGTTCTGAATCATTGTTATATCCTTTGAGCAGTACAGTAACAGAGTGAACCTTGAACCTGAACTTTGTTAAGCCACACTTTTACAGAGTCATATTTCAATAAAACCACTTCTGCAGATACCTTTGACAGTGGTTCTTTAAGCAGTGTGAATAGTCCATTTGCAACAAATTGGCACAGTCAGCAGGATTCCTAAATCCACCTTTGCTACACTGTAACTCATAATTGACTCTTTTGCTCCTCATATTGGTTTCTAATTCCAACATTGTTCATTTAATGTTTTCAAAATTGTAAGCATTAATTCATTTCTACAATTTCATCCCGCTGGTACAGATGAGAAGTCCCAACACAGAGGATGGAAAATGAAAAAGTATTTTTTGCTAAATTGTAGACAGTTGAACTAGAGTTGACCCACAAAGACACTGTGGACTAGTAAAATGTGGACACTAAAATGTGGTTTAGAATTGACCCACAAAGAAACTTCAGGCATAAGTTTCAGCTGCAGGCAAAGTCCTCAGAGACAATCTGAAACAGTAGGATTTCTTTTTCCTTTTTATTTGCAAATAAATCTGATGTTTGAGGTCCTCAAGCACTGTCCTGCATTGGTCATTGCTGCACTTGGAGGATGCCCTGGAGCTGCACCATGTGTCTGTGCCAGCCAGGCCATGGCAGTGACCATGACCTCTCCTCCTGTGATAACCTTGGAGGCAAGAAATAGCAGGAGACAGAGGGCCTTGTCCTGTGTTTGTGTCTGGCACCAGAATCATAGCTAGTAGAAGCTCCAGTAATGCTTACTAAGCTTTTTATACTGGCACAAAGGTTTAATGTTACCCAGCCTTACAGAATTCCTTGGAGTTGTTATTGCATCCACAAAGAAAGGACACCTCCTGTTGGGAGGGAGTAACACTGTCCGTCTGTATGTCTGTCTGTCTCTGCATGTCTGTCCATCTGCAGGTACACAGTGGGTGGTTAAAAAACTGTTCATTTATTTTTTAGATTTAACTGACAGCAAATTTGAGGACTTTCATATTTGCTTGAAGCTTGAATCATTTAATGATTTGTTTATTCCTCCTTGTTAATATTGTACCTGAGAATTATATGCAAGTGTTATTTTGCCTCTACATAGTATGCTTTGTAAAATGACTAGCATTTACCACAGTTTCTTTCTTTGATATAAATATTGGAAATATATTTGGATTTGGCTACAAGCTAACTTCCTAAAATTTTAGATTGCTTTTTTTGTGATTCAAATGAAATCATAAGTAGTAATCTCATTTTCTGTCAAATGACAAAACTGGAGGCTGATTTCATGTTCAGAAACAAAGCACACGCCCAGATATTTATCAGAAAGACCTACTGATATGTGTAATGTCACAATTTGAAACCTTGGAACATAATTTCATAGAGTCCTGAAGAAACAATAATGTACTCCAATGTAAATTAAATTAAGCAGACATACACTGTCAGTATATATATACTGAAAACTATGTTAATATGTTGAAGATCCCCTTAAGGGCTGAAAATTAATAGCTTTTACAATCTCTTGGAAAAATTACGTGTGATGCAAAATGTAGTTCTTTGCTAAATCTGTTTTAGCTGTATATTAAAGATTTTTCCAAGCACTGAAGTCAAATTCATACAGAATATAACTTCACTGACTTCAATAGAGTTATCCCGCTGATGGTTTTAGATCAATATTTACAAGACATTTTCTTGTAAAATATCTTCTTTGAAAAGATAAGAACTTTTAATTCTAATTCAAAGTGTTATCGCCATAACAGAAATCCACTAACATCCCTGGTGTGAGGGATTACCTCACTTACTTTATTATTTTGGGTGTAGGATGGTCAGCAGAGATTATGCTGATGAATATAGTGGAGCTAGGTGCTGTTCAGATCAGGGCAATCCTGTAAAAATACCAATGCAGATGTAGACTAGGAAATTATCTTGGGGTTTGACTTGTTTAGGATTTCACTATGCACTTCTTAAGTTTCACTCACTTTGGGCCTTGCAGACCTGTGGAAGACAAATCTTTCTGCAGAAAGACAACCAGCAGTATATAAGTGAAGGTTTTCAGCACATAATATATTTGAAGTACACTGTGAAAGCAAATGAGTGGCCTTTCTAGGAACATACTGAACATTTCGCTTTCTGAAATTAGTGTTTAGATGTTCTAGTGTCAAGATTGATAAAAACATATACATATCCCACCTTCAGGGACCATTGAAAGAACTCTTACTCTCCAGCAGTCTGCTCCATCTTAGCCCATTTCTATCCATGGTTTGGAATTTACACAGAACCCCTGATTCACACAAGTATTTAATTTTCTTCTTGAAAATTTTGCTATGATTGAAAACCCTTAGCCCTTACATACACAAATTTTCATGAAGTTCAGCAGCATTGAATTCTTGGATTCTCATATCCAGCTGCTTTATCACTCAAAGAGAATGTGTGTCTAGTTGTAGTGGTTTGGTCCAAAATACTCATTACTGTTTATCTGCTGTGAGATAAGAATTAGGAGAAATGCAAAACAGGCACCAAACTTGAAAGAATATAAAGAAGTTTATTAACAGATCTAAAAGAAGGAAAAAAAAAATTATACCACCTTCAG
>NW_008239553.1:2702896-2713655 GCF_000691975.1 Corvus brachyrhynchos | reverse complement strand
CCCAGGCAAGGCAGTGGGGGGGGTTCCATGGCTGGAACAGGTCCATGGCTTCAGGATGGCCGTGGCCCGGCCCGGCCTGGCCCGAGCAGGGCCTGGGCCTGGCCCGCTGGCCCCCACTCGGGGCCCACAGCCACCTGTCCCAGCGCCGGAAACGAGAGACAGCTTGGAGGGGGAGTTTGCCTATTCTTAAATGTGGATCACAGAGGTGATCACAACTTTAAGTGGCTTAGAGAATTGTCCATATTCAAACTGGCCAGCTGATAGGTTCTATCAGTTCCCAGAGGAAACTGTAAGCACCCCTTAGCAAGGACGTCCCTTCCGGGACTATGCTTGCTAACCTATGACACTAGTCTTTATAACAAAACCGTAAAGCAACTCCCAACCAGAGCAAAAAGGAAGATAATTATATTAGCAAAACTGATAAAGATATGGTCAGCTGCTCTATCTGGGCTGGCTAAGAATCATACCTCTGGTGCGACCATACATGCATAGATTGTAGTGTATGTCTGTCTTATGCAACCTCAGAAAAAAGCACATGAAAAATTAAGAGTCTAGGAAGAGAAACTCAGAAGTGGAAACATTATTTTGAGCTTATAAATTTACTTGTACCTCAACAAGTAACGGAATTGATTTACGGAAATTGAAAGGACCTCTGGCTTTCTTATGAACAAGAACTCATCCGCATACAAGAATTCACCCACAGAAATGTGCTTCAGGCACCACTATTACTACAGAGAACTGAAAATAAAATTGCTGTCCACTGTGGTGAGATAGAGTTAATGAGAGACTAATAAAGAAATGGTGCTCTTCATTCTCTCAGAGAAAAGTTATTTGAAAATTTAAGAAGGATGTTACAGATTCCTCTAGACCTCTCTGTTGTATCAAATACTGAGTCCTTTCAATGCCAGAAAAACTGATAATTTTATTCCTATAGCCAGAATTCTCTACCAGTAAAGAAACAAAAAAAACATACAAAACAAGAGAAACACTGGAAAATATATTTTTGCAGGCTTTACTACTAGTATGTATCCATCCATTCACCTATACATCTAGCAAGGTAGCTAAATAGCTGTCCACCTACATGTGCCAATCTGTGTAAATATCAGCCTATGTAAATATCCAAATATCTACCACAACGGAGTGCTCATGCTATTCCAAGCCTGCTATCCCAGCTTTGAAGGTCCAGAGCCCTACTATCCCCATTCCTTGACCCCCTTTGTCCCTGCTCTGTGGCCATCCAGTGCTTTTAGTGGGAAGTGAGAATGGAATAGCAAGTCATAACTGACCTTGTTCAATATGCTGTTTCCATCCATCCCCTCTGTTACCTTCAGTGAGTAGGGAAGCAACACTTGAAAAAAACTGTCTCCCATCTCAGCTAGGATGTGGCAAATAACAAATGAGAAAGGGACTGAAATGCACAAACTCATATGCTTTTATCATTTCCCAGCCCCAGAAGACAATGGGAATCGACCTCAATCAAAAACTTTTCTGCCAAGACTGAAAAAGCACCGTGGTACCATGGTATGAGTATTCATCTTTTCATTTTTTTTACTATCTAGGAGATGGTAGCTCATCTTCTTCTTCCCAGGGATCAGGAAGATGAAGGGATCTTATCTTGTGCTCTGCTAGACAAAGGCACTAACAGGGGTAGTGCCAGCTGAGACCTAAACATGTTCTGAGAGAGGTGCTTCACTCTGCTCTACTTCATCAAACAAGTTAGAGAAAACCTCTGGTGGGATGAAGCATAGCCAGCAGGGAACTCCTGTGAGCAGCCGCCTTCTGCCTCTGCCTCCCAGCTGTGACAACCTCAGTGCGGCTCCACTCCACTTGTGGATCAGGTTGGGAGGTTTGACTGGAGGCCGAGCAGCAGTAGTTCACCACATTCAAATGTCGTTTACCTTGTTCAGCCAAAAAGCAGGCCCCTAGCTACATCTTTTCTGGATTACTCTCTAGGACTGCCAATCCAAGGGAGCCAAGCTGTTTACTAAGATGCAAAGTGACCCTTTCCTGTGTCCACCTCCAGTGAACAAGAGAAAAGCATATCCCAGGAATCAGCTCCTGGTTTTTACACTCATTGCACTGAGAATATGCACTGACATGGAGGATTCCTCAGCCCTTTTGTAATATTTCTTTCTCCCTCACAGAAAGCTCAGACCTATCCATAAACAGTTCTTTGCCTGATTTCTTGATTTAAAATTTGGTGTGAGAATCTGGAGTTCTTGTTTTTATGCTCATTTTGATGGCATACATGCAATTTGCCACAGGCATTGGGAACAAGCTTCTCCACCATCCATATGGATGGGATCAGAGATCACAACATTACTGACAGAGGAGCAAAAAATGCAAAATATGACAACCTGTGAAAACATCTGTCTCACCAGTTTGGGAAAAGATGTGCCTTTCACAGCCAGCCAAACACTTCACATTTCTGAAAAGCAAAAGCATTCATATTCAAATTGTTAAATTAAAAAGTCAACTCTCAGGCAAACAATGCAGGGTCTAACGCCAGAAGATGACGTGCAACACACTATTTCTGAGACAACTACAGTATCAAAAATGTTCATCAAGACAGTGACAGAAGTCTCTAAACTTTCTACACATAGAAAGACAACAAAGAAAGAATTCACCACAATCATTACTTTTATTTCATGTCTTGGTGTGCATAAAGTCGTCTAGAAAAGTAAAATAAAATCTTTCTGATATGAGTGGGTTTCCAAAGAGACAATTACTGGTGTTGACAGATACTAAACTGAAATACAGACAAAAAGAATGAGAGCATCTGGCAAGTTTTTATCTACTTGATCCAATGTTTTTTGTCTTTTAGACATTATTAAGCATGTTTAGGAACAGTCTTGCTACCACAGAAGCTGCTTTTCTGGCCTGCCCTGAATTTAAAGTCTCCCAGAATTTTCCTAGAAGTCAGAAGAGGACACTGAATTTTGTCTTTCCATAAGAAATGGAACTGGAGTGAGGTTATAGACAATCCCATGGCACTTTTCATAACAGCAAGGGTGTACCAGGGCTAGCTCACTGGCTAAATTTCAAGTCAGCTAATTATATTCTCTCTCCCAAATGTTTTCAGTGGTTTCAATTAAAGAAGTTATTAATTACTTCCTATCCTGAAAAATGTTAGCAGTGTGGCTGGCCCAGCATAACTTCTGTGTTTTCTCAGTAGTATGTTTATGTATCAAAGTACCTTGGAATCCAGTGATGAAAGTCACTAGAGAAATGTGTGCTATTGCTGGCTTTTATTGTTTTGTCAGCCACAATACTCTTAGATCACTTTTACTGGTAGTAATAAGTATATTTTACTTTTATAATGCCCAAGTCATCTAAGAATTAAAATATGCAGTCATAATTCTAATTAAAAATATACCTTCTTTAAAATAGTAAATATTGAACGATTTTAAGATATAGTGTGGATGTGGTATCAGAGCACAGATTGTTTGTTGGTGGTATTCAACTTACTGCATGTGAAGGGGCTCTTTAGGCTACAAAAACTCCAAACAAGTGTTTCTGCCACCATTCAAATTATCTGTGTTTCAGTTGCTGTAATTCTGCAGTAAGCTTTGGGTAGGCGTAATATCAAGTGTTCATTTCAAAATCATAAGGATTTTAACTTTTCCATGGTCTATTTAAGCAGCTTGCTTTTATTTTCTTCCCTATGCCTTTATGTTACATGCAATAATTCCTGTTACTCCTGGATCTTCCATCTTTAGAATATTACAAATGTTATCCATCTTGGCTCAGGCATACATTACCCTAAGCACAATCTTTCCTCATAAAGAGATTTTGAGGTCCACTAACCATTTCTTTTATTGTTCTGTACAGCTCCATTTAGACATGAAGGTTTCCTCTGACCTGTGAGATCTCAGTGGCAAAGATATAAGGAAACCAGTGGAATATGGAGGTTTATTTATTTTTGAAACCAGACAAAATAATGCAAGAAACACATTACAAGGGGTAGGTCTAGAGCACGAGAGCTGACATGCAACACTCAGTGCCATGGTAAGACAGAAAGTGGAGTCACCTGAAAATGTACTGAGGCAGCAAAACCTGCAGTGCATCACCTGGGATAGAAATGACAAATTGGTTCTGTAAAGTTTTAAGTTCCCTGTAGCAAAGTCATTCTTGGATGACTTGACCTCTTTGCTTCTATCTAGTTTAATGATTAATCTGCTCAGACCATGAGGGTCTGATGTTCTTCCTTCCCTTTATTCAAAGGACACAGTAACTATAATTTGCCTGGCTTGCCACTTCTTTACAATAGTAAATCTTGGGGTCTAGACACCCACCCATGCACAATCCCCAGCACATACTCTTTAACTTACCTGCTGCATCCAGGTCTAAAACAAGGCCTCAGATTCCAGTTATGAGAAAATTCAAAACAGACATGTCACCATAAATATTTTACAAAATTAAAGTAACACCTAGTGGAAAAACAGCTATGCAATATATATCCCTCAGGACATTTCTTCTGTGAGATGTACATACAGGGCCTTCTATTTTGATTCTTCTAAATAGAATGCATAAAATCAGTTTCTATAGAAAGAATAAATGCAGTGACATTTTAAATGAATTGCATCACAAAAAGATTCAACATAGATGTAATAGGCTTTGCTTTGTGTGAAACACAATTAAGTGATTTCTGAATTACAGCTATGTAAAAATATCTATTAATTATGTGCCTGATAAATGACAGTGGAACTGTTTTACAAAATTAATTCTTATTCAGCTTAGATGCAATAACTGAAGAAAATATTTAACGTTTTTCCTTTGAGGAGTTTGGGGGCTAAAAGTTTCACTGATATGGAAGGCTCCGAGTCCAGTCTTGTTCCCAATTCAGTTTAGTCTTTTCTCTGGGAATATAATCAAACATTAGAGTACTATAAAAGTGATGATAGTGAATAGATTTTTCCCATATAAACATTAAATAATTAATGTGCAGGTTATACATTAATATATCTGCTGTCTAGAACATTTTCAAATCTTTGTGATGCAGCTGTTTATGCAAAGGCATGCTAACAGCATGGCTCTACAGTAGAGCTTATGAGTATATATTATCACACATGCTTCTGTATCATTTGTATACCTGTCATAACCAAGGAATAACTTTTCTCAAATGGTCCTTTCGGATAACAAAACTGTTTTTTGAAGCTGGTTATGGGTTTCTGGTAAACTGAATCAATGCTTTTCAGTTGCTGCCATACTAAACCGGCCCATGTTAATAATTCATGACTTTTGGATACATACAGTTGCTGTCAGAAAAGAAAAGGCAATTTCTTCTCATACAAGGCTGTCAGTGACTTCAGAATCAAACAGGTAAACATATCTCTAGGCATACCTGTGACACTGTGCTTCGTCCCACCATCCCGCCTCCCATAACCACCAACTGGGGTGGTGATTGCTGCATCCAGCAGCTTTGGGGGATGGCTGGCAACATGGTAGGCAAGGGCTGTCTGGAATGGTGACCTGAATGCCTTGCTGGCATGCAAATATGAGTATGATCTTACTTTATAAGGAGCAGACAGCCCAGGGCCTGTTGAGCTCCCCTGAACATCAGCAGGCTGCATGCCAGGATCTCCCTTGAGCAGGAGCACCTTGCAAGGTCACTCCTTGAGACTGAGAGATTCCTTGCTGCAACTCATGGTCAGGACATGATTGGTAGCACACTAAACTTTGAAATCTCTAGGTGATATAAAGGATTTTCTGTACACATTTATAATCCTATAGATAAAACTGTTGACCAAGTTTGGGACTAGGAATGGATCTGGCCACACCTAGACTCCTGTCTGAGAAGTTTAGAAAACAAGGAGAAACCTTCCTGAACTTTGTGACTCAATGGGAGGTTCCTCCTGACAGTTTTACCTGACCTTGCCCTCTATGCAGTAAATACTCAAGTGTACCTATCAAAGATTTGATAACCTTTGCCATCAAATGTTGTTAAACCACTATTTGATAAGAATAAGGCATATTTTTGCTGCTCTTGTACAACTGAAGTGTATTGCTCCATTCAGGACAAGATCATAAAAAGCAGCATAGGCAGCTGCTTTGGCACCTGCAAAAGAAATTCTATCTGTGCGTGATGAAGGGAAGTCTGCAAAGCAAAAGTCCCTTTTTTTTTTTTTTCAGTACCAGGAAGTTACAAAGAATTAAGCTTACATGGGTTTGTCTTTGACATTTTGGTAAAATGTCACAATAGCCATTGCGGTAATCCTATGGTTCTTCATCCTTTGCAATAAAAGCTGCAAGAAAGCAACTTTTCAAGTACTACCCTACAACCTACAACATGCTCTTGAATAATTTTCACACCTCATACTTCATCTTTAGGCATGGACATTGGCGGAGTTTTGTGTCAACTAAGTGTTTTTAATTAAACATGTTGTCCATATCTGATCAGAGGAGTTATAGATTTCCCCATCCCTGTCAGTGTTCAAGGCCAGGTGGGACAGAGCTCTGAGCAACCTGATCCACTGGAAGGTGTCCCTGCCCATGGAACGAGATGATTATAAAGGCTCCTTCCAAACCAGTCTGTACTTCTACCTTTTATGTCACCTACCACTTGTGTCTGTGCGCATTTCCCTGTGCAAGTGCAAGAAGAGAACTGGATCTATGTTAGGACATTTAAAGTACTTCAGTTAACAATTCTGACATAGGTTTAATGTTGCTATAATTTTTGCTGTTATTATCTGTTAAATCTTTGGAAAATTTCCAGATGGGTGGATTAGTCTTCTGTCAATGACTGACTATCAAATGGGAAGTATAATTTCTCCACGAATTCTCCCAATTTTGTGACATAGTGAAGATCTAAGAAAAAAAATGGGTTTTGAGACAAGCAAGAAGCCATAGAGAATTAAGCTGCAAAATTCTTCACACTTCACCATTGTGAAAAACAGCAGTTTTTGAAAGAACACACGTGACTCTTCTCATGCAGAAGGCAAAAGGCTCTGATTTTTGTCACATGTGGGATGTTCAGGAGATTACATGGTTTCTTAAAGAAACAGCTTTAAGTATTGTCCCTAAACTATTAGAAAATGCTGCTGCATTTCTGGACTGCTGAAACATTCTCAGCATGTTGCATGGAGAATTTCAGCCCAGATTCTTTTTAAACTTGATCAAGTTATTAAATTTTGAGTTGTCCAGTTACTTTGACTTTGAAGGTAATGATTTGTAATGTGAAGTATCTGAACTGCAGGCCTTCCTACCTATCACACACCAATATTTGCAGAATAGAAAATAGTCTCTTCACAGTCTAGAGGAATCTACCAAGTTTATGTGCTTTATATGAATTGTATCTTCTTCTTCTGACATATGAATAAGAAAAGATATATACAACATCTTAGGAAATCAGTTGAGAGCTGAGGAAGCAAATTACATTGAGATGTTCTGAACATATGCAAAGGAAATCTTAGATGCCAAGAGGTGGTCAGCACATTTCCATGTGGTTTCCTGTGAGGCGTGCAAACACCAGTGCGAGTTATTGACATCACAAGAAAAATATAAAGAACATTCCCTGCTTTGTGACCTGGAGCATTGGATGGGAACAGTCTCCATTACTGTGCTCTGCTGACAGAAATGATACATGGAATTCAACAGTGAAGCCTTCCATAACTTAACCTCTCTCTCTTAACACACAAGATTTGTGGTGAATTTTTTTTCTGCAACAACCTTTGACCATGACACTCCAGTCCTCTTTTTTTCACATACTTTGACTTTTTGCTCTGGTTCATATGTACAAAGCCTTAAAGACTATCCTGGGTGTGGGACTGTTATGTTGTGCTCCAAATTGCTAAAGAAATGCGGACTATTGCCAAAGCAATAACCCAAACAACATTGCTGGATTGTATTAAAACTGCTTCAGTCTGCAAAGCTTGATTAAAGCAGACAGGGCAAAGGTCCCTAAGTGTGCTGTTTCCAATTGTTTTTACCATGATTTGTTGAACTTAGGCTGGCCCTGAAAAGAAAATTCTCATCAGATTCAAAACAAGCCTCATTAACCGTGAGGTTATAGCATCTGGGGCAGATTAGCTTTTGGGTTGTTTTAAATAGTGCTGATCAAGATTAACCAGGAGCCTGCAATTTAAATCACTTAGTTCAGCCTCTGGAAAATCATTTCAATGTACATGCTAGTCTAAATCTGAGAAACTAGGTTTGCAGAGAGGAGGTGCCTATGAAAAGCCGTGATGACCTCATGAAAAGACTCTGTAACAAACTAGTGTATTTTGCCCTCACCATTTATTCCAGACAACACCATGGTAGCACCAATGTATCTGTGCTTTTTCTTAAAGAAACCTTGAGTTACCTGTTTTACTTCTATATAGCATTAAATTGACCGTACCATTTTTGTGAATAATCCATAGTACATATGTTTGAATATTCAAAATTATAATATTTTTAATAATACTTTTATGGATCTAAGCATTTTCAGGAATATTATGATTTAGTCTGGAGGTTTCCATGTAACTGGAGTCCCATTCCCTTAAGAGCTATGGTAAAAATATAGGAAGAGATAGCCCAGGTAAATTCTATGAGTAATTGAGAATTAGAAGAAACTCTTTAACAAGCAAACAAAGGAGCAACTTCAGCAGAATAATGCTTTTAAGAGTTTTAGAAATGGGTCAGTTCAGCCCGACCAATTATTGTGATCTGATTAAAGCCACCGGAGTTGCTACTGAGGCAGAGAACACAAACCTGATCCTAAAAGACATATCCTGCCTATTCCAGTTTATTTAGTCATTGCACTAATTGGCCTGACTCTTTTATGAACCTGACAATATTCCCTGTTTCCACAAGCGTCTGTGCTGGAAAATTCCATCAGCCTATTAGCCACCACGAAAAAAGGCAGTAACTAGAAATGGATGGATGGATGGATGGATGGATGGATGGATGGATGGATGGATGGATGGATGGATGGATGGATGCCAAAAGATAGGAATATATTTTCAACCTGTTACTACATTTTATTTGTTTTAAATAAATCTTCATCAAGTGCTTCTTAGTTGCAGGATGGTGGCACTTGGCCTATCCACTCTGCATTCAACACAGCAACATTTTGTGACTGTGAACTCAGCCATACCCTTCCTCGCCCTTGGGGTCTCTAGGCTTTTGAAGGATTCCAGCATCTTTAGTCTCTCTTTGTAAGGCAGCTGCTTCATTCTCTTGGTTGTTTTCATTTCCCTTATCTATCATGTCTGATTGTCTGATTCCACTATAATTGAATGCAGCATTAATAGTTAAGAATTTATATGGATGTAAAATTGCATTTTCCACCTCCTTCTTGATATCTGATGATATCCACTATTTTTTAACCATTACTGGTTTATCCACTGAGCCACTAGTTTTTATAACCTGTCAGGGACAGTTAAAAAAATCTTCTAACCCATAACCCTCAGTTTGAAGACTAGCACCATGGAGTTGCACTTCTCAGTGGTAAAAATATTTGTTGGATTCTGTACATATGTCATTTGTCATAAGATACACTAAACCAATCTATAGTAATGATACAATTTGTATGATGAACAAGATAATCTAAGTATCCTTCAAGAAGTTTTCCTCCATAGGATTACATCTTTCCTTTTTAATTATGGCTAAGTGTTCCTAGTTGTGTCCATTTAGGAACAGCAACACCTGCCACTGTTTGAGAGATGAGCTAAAGAACAGGTAGATCAACATTCGTTTGACAACTCAGGAAAATACTCAACCATAGAAAATGTTGGAACACCGGAATGCCAAAAAGGAGTTAATTACAATGTAAAACTTCCCTGCTTCTAATATCAGAAAGAATTCAGAACGTGTGTGCCTACTGCCATAACACTGGGACCAAGATGACATAAAAGACATTTCGAAGTGCCTGGGATCAGAAAATGACAAAACTGATTCTGCTACTGAGTTTTGCAGCACCAAAGATGGACTTGTTTGACTTTTACTTCTGTAAAGGATGCATGTTCAAAAAAATTTTCATATCTCAATATCCATCTGTTTTCTTACAATGTAAAGGACTTCACCACCAACAAAAGCTTCTGTTACTGTCCAGGAAGCACACCTAATCAGTTTAATGAACTTTTGCCAGATCTGAGAAAATATCCTTTATGAATGACTTAGCCCTAAGATATAAACTCATTCTATTCTCTGCAGTGAACTGCCTGGTCTAGTAACCATCATCATCTTCAAAAATCCCATATAATGTGAAAAATTTTGAATTACACTCACTGCCTGCAGCCATTATAATAATAAAATCCCGTTTCTCTGTTTTGAAGCCAAGCATCTATATTTCTCCTAGGTAAAGGCATTGAAATTCAATGAAGAGACGGGTAATAAATGAGAGAATTTTCTAAGGTAATAACTACAATTCTCTTTAAAGGTCATCAATAGATGAGAAATTATTATACTCTGTTAATGTTACATATAATGTTCTGAGTGGGTTCTATTTCAGGTGAAAACAAAACCTCTGTTGCCACTCATTCTTATATTAAAGAGAAAACAAATTAGCACCAGAATAAGCATTAACAGTGAAAAATGCTCTCTGTTGTGCTGGAGTCTTTTAAAATAAAGGGCACCTACAGAGCGAGTAACTATTTTGTTTTCAAATTTCAGAACTAGACTCTGATTTGATTGATTGTTCATTCATGTGAAGCAGTAAAAAAGAAACCAACTCAGAAAAGAACCTTGATTCTGAAATTGTGCTCATACAAACTGTACTCCTAAACTCTTTGTTGTCTCACAATGAGGTTGTAAGATCAAGTAATAAAGAGCAGCAGGA
>NW_008239553.1:2680999-2702859 GCF_000691975.1 Corvus brachyrhynchos | reverse complement strand
TAAGAGGTACACAAAAATCATGAAAATATAACATTAATAATGTTGCTTTATTTTGATGTGGCAGCCTTTTTTCATTTACAAATTTATATTTGCATACATTAATTAATGAAGCTAGGTAAAAGGACAAGTGTCATGCTGATAAATAAGTATTCTGTGATCTATTAGGTTTATGACTGTAACAGAAAATTAATCTGTTTCAGGTCCTTTTTTCATCATTGAGACAACGCTTTCCCTTCAAAAGATGAAAGACACCTAAAGGTTGTTCAAGGCACAAGGGAATTTTCAAGCTTAAGTCTAAAATCTGAAATTAGAAAGAATTAGATGTCTCTGGAGAGCATTTTACATCACCTATGTGTTGTAAGCCCAATGGTATGATATGTTATTGTTCAGAATTGTGTTCTAGAACTAGACTCGAAGACTGCCCAAACCAGAGGTGTTTACTTTTTAAAGAAGCTGATGGGGTTTTTTTTCATGAATTTAGCCAGATTTTGAAATCATTATGTTTCAGTAGAAAAGGTGTTGTAACTGCTGGACTCTGCCTAGCAGGCTGCAGCTCCCTGTGAACTCAGCGGGGGTTTCCTAGGGCCCTGCGATCAGTCGCATCCCGCAGTCCATTTCGGACAGCCCCGCAATCTGGCTCTGGCAGCCAGCGGTGTTACAACGCAGTGGTGATGAAGGAGGCAGAGAAGGGTCTCCCATGAGCGTGGCAAGATGGCTTTATTCACACCTTGTCCCAGCGCCCTCAGAGGCAGAGAGACAAACCTCGTGGTCTGGGTGCGGGGTGGTTTTGTCAGGGGCCCAGGGGCGGTCCCTGGGCGGGGCTGGGGTACAGGAGCCAATAGGAAGAAACCGAAGGAGTGGCCAAGGCTAGGGCAGGGAGCAGGGGGAACATGGCATCACAGAATCAGGGCGTTAACAGGCCAACACAAAAAGGAATATCAATGGCTTAGGAATAAGAGTTACTTAAACTTTGTGGAACTTTACAAGTCCCATGAAGACTTCAGGTAATGAGTTATGATCAGGTACAATTTGTACTACTACTGGTAGCGAATACCTTAGACCAAAATAAAGGCATACTTGGAGGCACAAATAGAGGGAGGTTAGAGTACCTTTCTAATGAATTCCTAAGATTATATGAAAAACAGACAGAGAAAACCTAGACTGGCTTCAGGATCATTTCCATATCTAAACGTATGCATACAAAGCATTTCATAGTATTAATATGAAAGTCTGCTGCACAACTTCATTCTTAATCTAATGTATTTTGCTCACTGTAATGGTTCTTGCTTTTTTCCCCATCAAATATACATTATTGAATGATTTACACACAAACTGAGTGATATTCACATGCATACACGATGTGGGGAGAAATCCAGGCCTCAGCAGTTGGAATGTATGTTTGAC
Source organism: Corvus brachyrhynchos (assembly GCF_000691975.1). Classification (NCBI taxonomy): domain Eukaryota; kingdom Metazoa; phylum Chordata; class Aves; order Passeriformes; family Corvidae; genus Corvus; species Corvus brachyrhynchos. The sequence goes on along the minus strand of NW_008239553.1, from coordinate 2,701,455 downwards.
TTAAGACCCCAGTGTAACAAAAGGCACGCTTCTTCCTCTTAAGAGAGGTTTCCATTAGCTGTGGTTAAACCCCAGCCAGCCACCAAGCCACCCACACCTGCTCGCTCACTCCTCCACCAGTTGGATTGGGAAGAGAATTGGAAGGGTAAAAGGCAGAAAACTCATGGGTTGAGATAAAGGCAGTTTAATAGGGAAAGCAGAAGCAGTGCATACAAGCAAAGCAATACAAGGAATTAATTTTCTGCTTCCCATGGGCAGGCAGGTGCTCAGCCATCCCCAGGAGAGCAGGGCCCCACCAGCCATGACAGCGACTTCGGAAGACAAATGACATCACTCCAAATGTCCCCTCCTTCCTACTTCTTCTCCCTTCTTTATACACTGAGCACAATGTCACATGGTCTGGAACATCCCTTTTGTCACTTTGGGTCACCTGATGCAGCTATGTCTCTTCCCAACCTCCCATGCACCCCAATTTCCTCCCCTGTGCAGCAGTAAGGAAAGCAGAAAAGGCTTTGGCTGTGTGTGAGCCCTGCTCAACAATAACAGAAACATCAACCCTGTGGTGAACACAAATCCATAACACAGCCCCATACCAGTCACTGTGAGGAAAACTAACTCTACCCCAGCCCAAACCAGCACACCATTTTTCTGTAATAAAATTTCTCAGTTTGTTTCACCATTTTTTATACCTTAGATTAAGTGATTGTCAAGTTTAAGCAAAAACATAAAACTGCTTATTGTGACATTTGGCTAATTAGTGCCTTCAGGGGCTCACTGCACTTAATACAGAAAGAGAACTGGTGCCATTTTCATTTTATGTCCAAGTACAGACAAACCTCAAGAACATTTGGCACTTCATAATCCAGCCAGCTCTATAGCCTGAATGATAAACTGCCACTTACTTAGGGAAGAGTTTAGTGCAGGTACCTAAATGTGAGGAGTAAAGGTCCTTTTCCTTATATATGGCATGTGTAGGTCAACAGTCTTCACTACCCAAAATGAGTGATAATTCCTTGCCATTACTCTGTCTAGATGACCTTTGTCTATACAACCCACTCACACATATTTTGCTTTCCCTTTCTAAAGGATGCATATGTTAATGCAGTGGGGTTATTGCCTTTTCTCCCACCATTTTCAGCACCAGTTTGGTGCTGAGTAACCTTTAGATCCCATGAATTACTAAGGCTTGGTCCAGCTGGAAAAGACAGTGGGTCCCAGCAAGCCAGTGATGACAGAACACATTTCTTCCTACCATTTTTACCTGTCTTGGAACACTGATGAAGGTAACACGACCTTGTGATTGCAACCTAGCACATGAAGTTTCACAGAATATCCTTGAAATGATTTTTCATTTAAGAGAAGGTATTTCAGATTTCTTTGTGCATGCAAAGACCAAGTCAGATGGCCCTCTGGTTTTATGTGTTTCTCTTTTTTTTTTAACCAATTTGACATATGCATGACAGAAAACGTCTTCTTACTTCTAGAAGCTGGGTGTTATCTGCACCTGACTTCTGCACATAGCAGGAGATCCAATTATCTGAAATGGTATCTCAGCAGGTTCAGCAGGAAAGGTGGACTAAGATAGGTTTAAGATGTTCTAAGCTTTGAAAAGACTTTGAATACCTTATGTAATTTAAATATCCCTGCAGCATTTATATTACAGACTTTTAGAGTCCCTTGTCAGTAAATCCATTTACCCTACAGGAAAGCTGTCAGGCAAAAGGAAACTATTCTTCCCAGGAACTAGGAAGTAGGAATGCAAATAATTCCCGTGAAGAAGTTCAAGGAACCACATTTCCTTGCACAATTGTTCTCAATTCTGTGCTTGCCAGCCTTGGCAGAGTCCCATTTAAAGTTATGCTGCTGCTGCTTCCAAATAAGTTCTCTAAAACAAAACAGTTGTTTTCATCCTTAAAGAAAACTTTAAATAAAAGTAATTAACTCTGCTGATCCTTTTCAGCAATTCGTAAACTCCTTGGATGCTATCTCTGCATTGAAAATAAGTACAACATACTTGCAACATATTTAAACTACTGTTTGAAGTATTTAATACCCAGGAGGATTATTTTTTGTTCTCTATAGAATATTACAGACCAAAATCTGTCAATATGTCAAAATTTGTACCCTGAAGCAGATGTTCAGCTGTGCAAAAGAAATTTTCCTTTTCTTTGTTATATATGAAGAAAATTGTATGTATAGAAATTATATGGTCAGAATTGAAACAGTCACAATGATATAACATGCATGTCAATTTTTTTTTTAACTCTAATATTTTTATATTCCATCTTTATGAAATAGTTTATAAAGCATACTCTGTATATGCCCACTCTGCAAGGAACATGAAAAACATTTTTATTTTCTTCCAACTTTACAGAGATCAATGTGTCTTTAGTAACACTGCATTTCATTGTTTGGATGCATTTTCATCTCTCAGTCTTTTTCTGTATTTATGGCAGGTTTTTGTTTTGTTTTGTTTCTAGTATCATTGGAAGGAGGGAAGAGAAGTACATCATACATTAGCTGTTCTGTGAGATTAGTGCTAATGCAGAGCATGACCTAAATATGCTTTGTAAATAAGGCAATGCATTTCTTATCATTCAGGATATTAAACAGTTTGGCCGAGATTGGGAACATTCCCTATAATCTCCAAAATAACCTGCCTGTTATATTAAAAGAGTGGAAAGGTGGATCTAATTCTCCCTCATTTGGTAACTTTTAATATAACTTCAGACATTATTATCATCAGTCGGGAAGTTTGCTTGTATTTTTATACTCCCCTGCATGGATATAATGTATACATTGGTGAAAGTGAGAAACATTCCATCCCAGCATCCTTTTCCCATAGTTTGTATGACTTAGGCTGTAGGCATACTCTCTTTTCTGATCCTTGCTGTGCCAGTTGCACATATTATACACATTCCTCCGCCCCAAGTTATTCATCACTGTCTATAAGTGGGCTCTGTCCTTCAGGCACAGTCACTCAAGTTAGCCCAAACCACTTTCATATGGTGTTTATTCTAACCTATCTGACTGCCTGAAATGCTCATTTTATTTCTCTTTCCTTTAGTAGAACTGGGGGCAATGAAAAAATGCTCTTTGGAATACTGTAGGTGATACAACTGTTTGCAGAGGCAATCTCCAGCCAACAGAAATAGCAGTAAAATAACCACTTCAGGATTTGTAAATATGTCCTCTATAAAATTAAAATCTCTGTTCTTTTTTATTATTATTACACATATTAGAGTTGTGCTAGAGAATTCTTTTTAAAATTATAACTCTTACTTTCTGTTTCTAGGAGAAGATCTGCTAAAGAAACATGAATACTTTTATTTTGGAAATGGGAAAGAAAAGAGAACTCATGTCTCTTGGTTATTAAAATGATCATAATTTCAATCACTTCTTGGTGGAAATATTTTCAAAATATTTGTATATTGTATTATATTGCTGATTAGGGAAAAATAATGCTTCCCATACTGGTTTTCTGCAGTAAGTCTCATTACATCAGGACACTCCATTTTCACAGCTGGAATCTCAAGATCCTGTACTATGAGGACATGGAGGGGAAAATTGGCTTTTGAAGTGTTAACTGATCTGAAATGGAGAACAATGACAAATATGAAGAGCCACATCATGCCATTTTGCATAGTCACTTATCTTAGAATCAAAGATGCTAACGAGAGGTTTTCACATAACTGAAATCTAAGGGAAGGGCTGCCAGCAGTTTTTTGTACTTACTCTGACTGAATTGGAAGATTCCCTTTGGGCGAGAGGATGTCATTAACATTGTACTTCCTAAAGAAGGGCACAGAATTCCAGCATTAATTAGTGTGTCATTGATCCCATTGTTTAACTTCTAGCTGTAGTTAAAAGTTAATATATTTACAAAGCAGGGACTTTTTTACTTTGAATATGCAGTTTATGTGGCATTGGCAAATGCATTGATTAGAACAAACTAAAGGCTTGAAAACATCCTTTCCCATGGGAATAATTGAAAAATCTAGTGACTTACTCTGCAGATGGTACAGACAGACACAATAAGCCATTTTAAATACTCCAGCATGCATGGTAAATTACTCATAAACATTTTTAGCATCCAAATTCATAAACATTTTATACATGAAAATTAAAAACTCTGAGAAAGCAGGCCTATGTTGGGCAATACGGCAAACGTGGCTAAGAAGTGAAATGGATGGTTATGTACAAGTGTAACACCACAAGTTCAGAATAGTCAGTGCAAACACCAAACTGAATATTATCAGAAAAATGCATTATTCAGCAACTATTGCAAAGCCATCACCCCGACCATCTGGATGTTAGAACACAGAGGTGAAAGCATAGTAAGTATATTACTATCCAAGGGCTTTTCTAAACACAAATTCCAGAATGCATTTTCATACTTTTTACTGAAATCCCTCCATTAGAAAGAAAAACAAAACAAGCAGTCTTTTTCTGGGAGGAATACAGCAATACAGAGTTCATTGATTCACTGTGAAAATAAAAATTCCCATACAATTATCTTCCATATTGTCAGGTTCTCTGAACACTGTCCCTTATCCACAGCAAGCATTATAAGAAATCAAGTTTTCTTCTTCTGAATTGTCAAAAATAATGGAGGCTCTTGAGTAAGGTAAGTTCTCTTTGATTTTGATTTTGATTTTGATTTTGGTTTTGCCTGCTAGGGTGCCATCTGCACTGAGTGAATAACACGATTTTCTATCAAGGCGGTATTGCATGCAATTGCCAATGTATGTTAAAGCTCTGCAGGGTGAGTTTCACTGTCAAATAGGATCTTACTGCTCTGTGCTGGTGCAGAAATAATTTTCTTTTCTCTGCAGTCACATTCTTGCTGCGTACTTTACCTCTATGAACCTATACAAATAACAAAAAAGAGAAAATAATTTGGTTCATCGTCCCACCGTTCCAAGACCACACGACCCCATCAGTCACAGATTGTGAGACATAGGTGGCAGTACTACACTGACTTGCCTAATGACCATTCACCTAACGTGGATTAAAATACCAGCAAGGCATTTTATTCTGACCATGGTTTTAGCCATGCCAAAGACTATGACTGCAATATTTTTTTTCAGATCATTTGATTGTGACGTTTTTTGCAAAGCCATGAGTTTAGATTTCCATCTTAAACAGTAGAGATGTCTAAGTTTCTTCTTTACCAAATGATTTCATAAACAATCCACCTTTCACTGATGAGTGCGCATCAATACCAGTTAAATTTTTCTGCCACTAGAGTCAGATGATTATAAAACCAAGTCTTTTCCAAAACCTAGACCTCCAAGCTCCAGGGCACCAAAAAATATTTAAAATTTTCTTCTACTTGCTGTACTAAAATTAGGTGCCCTACAATTTAAATTACATTAATTATAAACTTCAACACTGAAAACTTAAAAAAAAAACCCCAACTATCTGCTGCCTGTAGAGAAGAGAAACCATAATGACTTAGAGTTTACTAAAGTCTGAGTAATAATGATTTCAAGGTCGTGGACTGGCAGATCAGCAGAAAAAAAAAGGACTGTTAGATGTCAGACAGATGAAATCAGCTCCTTCTCAGGATTTGTTGAAATCATGTTAATGACAGGCATTTGTTTAAATAGCTTGAAAAGAGTGATAATATTGATTTGTCTTTATGGGTACATATTTTGAGATTAACTCTTGTCTACATTTCTTTGAATTGGTGTCGTTCAAAAATGAACCACAACAGGAAGAAAAAGGTGGCAGCTAATTAAATGGTATTTATTCCAAATAGAAGTTGTCCCGGGAAGAATACACACCCTTAAACCAGAGGGTATTTAATAGCCACACCTGTTTTCATCCCAGGAAAATGAGACACTGTCTGAACAGTATCAACACCTGGTGAGAAAGGTAGCTCATATGGAGCTTAGTCTCATCTGTATTGCTTAACATTCAACTGCAACATTTTTGCATTGTAAGGCTTTACTGAGACATACAAAATCAATCTAGTGAAAATACTGCTTTAAATTCTGTGCTTTATACATGGATTCAGAAAAAAATAATATATACTTCTAGAGCAAAGCTCTTCATTCCCCTTTTATTCAGAAACACAGATTGGAAGAGACCAAAACTGGATGGTTTGTGATACTGCCACCATCCTTTAGTTTAAATTTGTTCTTCCTCCCTCATTTTTCCTGAAAAAAGGTAGCTACAATTATATACACAAAGCCTTACCAGAGTCTTGTACAAAATACATAGTACACAGTTCTGTGCCAGACACATCGTTTCTGATATTCCCAAGTACAAAATTAATCTTTTCCAACAGCCACAGCATGCTGGTTGCTCAGGGACATTCTGTGACTGATTCATATACCCACATCTTTCTTCCACTCTGTCACTTTTGGCTGATCAGCTCCCAGGTTATAGCAGAAATTCCTTTTCTCCTCAGTATATGATCTTTCACTTTTGTACTATTATGTTTGATCCTATTTCCACTACTGTGCTTCTTAAGGTCATACAGTTCTTCTTTTTCATCTCACATTTTACCATTAGTTGTACTTCATCCTTGCTACAACACTGTCCTTGTATTTGGCAGCAGATTACTCTTCTTACAAGACAGCCCTTTGTGACAGGCAAGAAAAAAGGGGGGACAAGGAGCAATACAAGGCGGATCGTTCCACTTTCATTCTTTCATCCCAGTGAAACTCCTACCAGTCCCCTGCTGCTGAGGTCCTTCAAAGCCATGCCCAGATGGCCTGCTGCACCTAACACCTGATTGCTGTTGGAAAGAGCTGGCCTAAGCCAAGGACCTTGCTATATACCGTCCCTGTCACTCAGAGCAAGCACTGAGTGAGGTTTATCAGCTCCAGCAAAACTCCCCGTATTTCTTTGAGGAAAAACCTTACCCTGTCCTGTTTGGTTACACAGAGAAATGAAAGGGAGGACTCAGGGCAAGGAAATCCCATGATAATCAACTACACGGACCTGAATATAGAGTAATTTCCTTCACTTTAACTTCTGTCAATCACAAACTCAATAACTGGGTGTATAAAGACAGAGCAATATTTCTTCCTAGGACTGGAAGGATATGTTAACATAAAGAGAAGCTCCTCGTTTAAGCCATCTGGAAGTATGGTTTTGAGAAGAAGACCTGTCAAGGATTGAGTATCTGATTCCTTACAACTGAACAACAGCAAATTCTTTTTTTTTTTTTTTTTTTAAATGGAGGATTTGGGGTTTTTTTTCTTTGGTTGGTTGGTTGGTTGGTTGGTTTGGTTTGGTTTTTATGTTTTAGATCCTTCACTGTTCATAAAACATCTTGGTAAATATTAAAAGATGTAAAGTCTGTTTTGTGAAAATGGGTGTCAGAAATTCTGATTGTGGAAGTATGCAGTTGTTCATGATTTTTAAAAATCTCATTTTTCACTGTGAAGGACAAATATTTAGCCATGTTTTCTAAGCTTTGTCCGATCACTCTTGAGCACTGGCTAAGCAATTGTTCCCATCCAAAGTATAAGCTCCTGAGGGTGATTTCAAATTTCTTTTTCACATCAACATTGGAATATCTATGGGTTTTCTACTGTCACAAAGAATGTCCTGCAATCTTGTACCCCAAGAAAATTCCTTGTCATGTTTAGGAAAATCTAGCGTATTCCCAAGGTACCTTCACTTTCACCCTGCCATATGCAAAGTACATACTCATTGTAAGTATGGCATATTTATATAACGCTATATGTCATGCTGTTGATAAGCCACATATGTGTATACATGTGTATGCCATATACCTGCACAGCATACATACCTAGCGCTGCCTCTCAGACACTCACTGGTCTGTGCCTGCATGCTCTTGGGAACAAGCAAAGCAAAAAAATATGAGGAAAAGTCTTGGACATCGCAGGAAGTTCCACATTATATTCTGGATGTTATTGTGGTAGTTTGCTATCATAATCGTCCCTGTGGACATTTAAAAAAATTTTTGTGCCTGTTTTAAGAGTTTGTCTTTGCCAGCAGCCCAGTGATCTATTACATTCACCTCTATCTCTCCCCTTTGTTAACTGTTTCAAACAACTCTGCATGATAACTGTCACACTTTTCCTTAGAGGAACAGGATTGGCATGATTATATCAGGTTACACTTACTTACCTTACTCTTTAATTAGGCTTTTCAGGGCATTCCCCTGAGCAAAATTACAATTTGCCAAGGTGTAATTTGCAGGATTTTCCCTGGGTCCTGTTTCAGTTGGAGGAAGCAAATAAGTGACTTTTGTATTTCAAGCACAGTTACCATTTTAAGGATAAATTTATTTTCATTAACTCTGCTGCTTCACGCTTACTTCAGGCCTGTCAAATGAATATTCTGCTGTCCTAGTTGCTGAGTTGCTCCATAACTTCCTCCTCTGAGACTTCAATCTCTGTCAAGACCATGCTGTTATTTCCATTTAAAAAGTGTCCTTGGAATAGGAATTTCCCCAATGGCTTCTACAACAGGGACTGAAAGAAATTTTTTCATTGGCTGCTGAGATACTTCACTCACTTTTTTAATTGCTCACCATGTCACGATTCCTCTTGGTGATCTAGAGGTGTCTTCAGCCACGCATACAGATTCCTTGCTCCTAATGTGTTTTAAGTGGATGCCATTTATTCCTTACCATCCTTAGCTCTGCATCTTAATCATAGAATCATAGAATCATAGAATCTAGGTTGAAAAATACCTCTAAGATCATCAAGTGCAACCATTAACTCAGCACCACCATGTTCACCACTAAACAGTATACCCAAGGACCACATCCATGTGTTTTTTCAACACTTCCAGGGATGGTGATTCCACCACTTTCCTAAGTATCCTGTTCCAAAGCCTGAACACCCTTTCAGTGAAGAAATATTTTCCAATATCCAATCTAAACCTCCCATAGTATAGCTTGAGGCCATTTCCTCTTCTCCTATTGCTTGTTACCTGGGAGAAGAGACTGGTCCCCTCCTCACTACAACCTCCTTTCAGGCTAAGCAAACTGAGCCCTGGGGAACACCGCCTGTGAGCAGCCTGACTGGATTTAAGTCCAGGCACCACCAGTCTTTGCACTCAGCCATCCACCCAGTTTTTAACCCAGTGAACAGTTCATCTGTCTAAGCCACGTGCAGCCACTTTCTCCAGGACAATGCCATGGAGACAGTGACAAAGGCTTTACTAAAGTGCATGCAAGTGACATCCACAGACTTTCCTTCACCTACTAAATTTGTAAATAGAAGTTCAGCTTGTAATAGAAGTTCAGGTCGGTCAAGCAGGACCTGCCTTTCCCAAACTCTTGCTGGCTATGCCTGGTTCCCTGGTTTTCCTGCTCGTGCTGTGCGATGGCAATCAAAATGATCTGCTTCACCAGCTTCCCTGGCACCGAGGTCAGGCTGACAGGCCTGTAGTTCCCTGGATTACTCTTCCAACACAACTAATCACTCAATCATTGCAGACATAGCATGCAGCCAAGTCAGTGAGGCCCTCAAGGAGTAGTTGTCCATGCAGACCTGCTGAGCCAAACTGTCTACACAGGTCTTAAAACTTCCTTCAAAATAAGGATTTCTGCTAAGGCATCTGTCATATACTTGTTTACCAAAGGACTCATAAAGAGACTCTGATGTAACATAATGCACACTAATTTTATATTTTTAAAACCTTTTTGTTACCTCAATGTCTTAGCATAAGCATTCAGACACTTTATTTAATAGGATATTTTCAATTAAGATCTCAGAAAAAAAATGAGTAGAGAGCAGACAATTTGACTTAATGGCTATAATTTATTTAAGACTGTTGCTGACAATCAAAACTTAAAGGGACAACATAATACAGAGCAATGAAGCCATTACTCTGAATTTATCTCTGCATTGTCATGAAAATAGTTTAGTTTCACTTCCATAAAAATAAATCAAATTTTCTCTGGGATATTTTTTCTTCTTTTTTTTCCTTTCTTTTCTTTTTTTAGCTTTGAATGTTACACCATGGTTCTGGAAAAAAACTCCATTATGATTAATACTGTAAATATTGGGGAAATGCTATTTCCCTCTTAAACTGGTAGCTAAATCTCCTTGCTAACAGGTACTCACAGTCTCCAAACCAGCTTGATCATCAAGTAATATGAAAAGATCAATATTTAAAACATAACGAAGAAAGGGCGTTCCCTGCATGTATCTAGATAGTAATAAGTATCAAGTTCCTTTTGCTCAATTTAAGTTATTAATTAGACACAGAACAATTGGATTATTGCAACATACAGTACATGGAATTAAATCTTTAGCTAGTTTGGAGAATTTGAATATCTTTTTAGGAGTGCTTTCAAAGAAGGAAACAGAAGGATCTCCTAAGGTGGTTCAGGAGACATGAGAAAGATTTTTCTAAGAGCTTGGGTATTTCTTTATATGCCAAATAAAAAGGGCATATATTTCTTTTTCACTATTCAAAATTATCTATAAATCATGTCACATTTAATTGTTCAGAATTTCCCTTACATTGGGAATGCCTGTTGTGAATTATTGCTCAATTGCATTGGACAATGCAAAATCATGGTCTAGGTGTGGTATAACTCCCACAATTTATTTGGGAGAAAAAGGAATTTCTCAGAAGGGTTGAATAGATAATACCACTGATGGTTCCTTTAGCCTTTCAAAACCCAGTTGTTGCTATCCTTAGATAACAATACATTAACGGATTTCCAGAATGTGCCATCATCCATTAAACTATGGCTTTATGCAGAAATTGGGCTCTAACACTGTGAGTTCAAGTGTTTTACTCCTGAAATGATGCCCTTATACACTGTCACCTAAAAACATGACAGAAGTAAAAAGTCATATGGAAAGTATCAGATGCGTCTTAGGAAGGTACCTGCAGTTACAAATGCCTTTAGCAGTGTTACAGTTCTGCAGGCAAAAGTCCAAGAAATACAGTTTGCAAACTGATAGCCTGTGTGTGTGCGCCTTTGCATGTGCACAAAATGCACTAAAACATCCACACCTGTATGCAGTCCTCCCCTAACCAAGTCTCCATTGTACTAACAACTCTGCAGTCCCAATCTAGATAATTTTACATTTCTCCTTATCCCTTGTCAGATCCAGGTATGCAAGGATCAAAATTAAATCTGTTGCAATAGTGAAATGTAATTCAAATTTCAGTCATATGAAGGGTATGAAAATGTCTTGTCTGTCTTGGAGTATGGCATAAAGGAGAGCAATAATTCCAGAAGAGAAAGAAATATGAGTATTTCAGTGAGTTATTGAGGAAAATGTTATTAACTTCAGGTGAAGTGTGGCATAGCCACAGCTTTCAGGACTGCTCTGGCATGTCTGTGAAGTGCTTTTTGCATGGTGTAGTTAATAGCACTGTTTCTCTAGACTACTCACTATTAGTAAATAATTTCCCTCTTCGTTGTCATTACAGTCAGAAAAAATACATTCTCATATCATTTAGAATTTTATTGATTATAATGCACCTACACTGCTGTGTCAAACTTAGGTCAATCATAAAAACTTCTATCCAGCAATTTTTAACACGGGAGAACTTTGCGTACAAATTACTATATGACAGACAATAATTACAAAGCCAAGTCAGATAGAAGGGTGAGGAAAATTCCTGGAATGATTACAGGTGAAAATAAAGTGTGGGTAGATTTAAGGAGAACTCTTTTGTATGCTTTTGTGAAGAAAATCTATGAACTTTATTTTTGTAAAGGAATTTTCACAAAAAAAAACCCTCTTTCTTGTTTTGTTAAAATGAAAGCCTAATGAGTAACCTATGTGAAGCTGTTAACTGAGAAAGGCACAGATGCTTTGGGAAGTTCTCCTGGTGAACTGCCACGAGCTTTGGTGACTGCTTCTTTTGAAGCTTCTGGAAGCCTTTATCCCTGGATATTTTTAGTCCTGGATTGGTCCAGTCTCTGGCTGCTGCTATTGTTCGTCCCACAATAACAACAATAGCACTTGGCAGTGACATGTGATGCTAAGGTGTTTTAGTGCTGCTATACATACTTCAATTAATTTTCAAAAAAGCCTTTTAAGTATTATTAGCTACATTTTTTTTTCCCCAGAAGAAGAAGATGAGGTGCAACACACTGGAGTCACACATCCAAAGTTTATTGTCAGCTAAGTACTAAAACTCTCCAGTTGCTGGCTATTATTGGGCTTTGTTTAGGCTATGAGACCTGGTTTGCTACACTTGCAAAAACTTTTCTGCAGAGATTTACTTTTTCTTAGAAGTTTCGCTTGGAAATTTGCTGTGGAAGGTATTGCAGAGAATTCAACATTGAAATAATTTTCAGGGTTTAAAAGTTCTTCATCCAAATGTCAAACTAGTCTGCATGACCTAAGATATGCAAGTTTGCATCTTATTGGTAAAGACTTCATTCCAGTGAAAGCCAGAATTTCCCTTTCACTCCATATTTTGAACCTGCATTTAGAGCTACACCCGGGTGAAATACCCTGCACCTCAAAACACATTAATTGGGCTGCCAACACATTTAAATGTTGTGTGTTTGCAGTACCCTGATAGAGGGACCAGACCTTTGCAGAAATTGTGAGACCATCAGGATTACAAAGCCAAACTCAGGTCTCAAAAACTGCTGTCAAAGTTGGTTTTGTCTGAACTTATTCTCCCCTTACCTCCCCTTTGCTATCCTGCATTGATTGTTGTTTTCTTTCGGGTTTCTTGAAACCCTTCTTCTCTCTAAAACAGACAGAAAATGTTAAAGATCAGTGCTTCCATTTCACATTTAATTACACAACTCCAGAGCAGTGAGAGGTTTAAATTTTATTTACATATTTATTTACACTTATCAACAAATAAAATGTTGTCAGGAAATGTCTTGCATTCAGCAATGTGGCAGACATGCAACAGCAATGACAGTCAGCCCTGTGAGTAGATTTGGGCCCTAAATGGGATGGAGTCATCTCACTTACAAAAGAATATCAAAATAAATTCTGGATTTTCAATAAATATAAAATGTTGTGACCTGTCAAAAATATCTTTTAAGAAACTAAAATTCTGATCTATTTCAAAAGAAATTAAGTAGTAGCAATTACATCAGACACTGGCAACAAGATGTCTGGAATCAATTTGCCATTCCTTGGGAGCAGCATATTCTCCAGCTCCCACACAGCTGGATCTATGGGGAACACCACCAGAACATAAGGATTAATGCCATTATTTGCAAGCCTATAAAACAAATTTTCAATAATTCTTAAAGTAAGCATATTGCAGTTTTGACCTTATTCCCACCTGCTGTTCAATGACATCTCTTGATTGATCATCTAATGTACATAGGAACAGAATCTCAAATGAGGGATTAAAATAAAATTACTCCCACAGCAAAAGTAATCCTAGTCAATATTTTATAAAACCTTGACTTAGGTGATCATTTCATTTGCGTTCCTTTTCATAAAAGAAGATTTACACGGCCTGTGATGGCACTAACCTTTTCCTGGGATGGGTAGCACATCTCATATATTTATGTAATTATCTGATAGATTTCTTTAATTATCATCTGGGAAAAAAGCATGAAAACATGCCAAAACTATTTAAAGGGATCATTACATGCAGTCATCTGTCCCTACCCTGCTTTTATTTCTCTATTGATATGATGTCACAGCCATAACAAAATCTTTGGTCATTGCTTGGGAAAAAAATTGTCATGATTTTTTACATTATAAAAGCAGAAGAAACTCACTCCCATGGCAAATTAAGGATTTATTTTCCTGCCCAAAAGCTATTAAGATCACTTTGAAGCTACTTAGTCAGATTTTGGTCCATTCTTATTCAAAATCTTTCTTTGTCCTTTCTCTTCCTCTTAGTAATGAGGTTTGCTATTCCCTCTTGAGCTAGATTAACTTTTGCACAAAAGGCTTTAGGAAAGGACAGAGGTAGCCAGAGCTTAAGTGACATCTAAATGGAACATTGGCCAAGTGCTGGCCCTCTGCACACTGTTAATTCAATGCATTAAAATGTGTGTTATGTAACTGGAAATAGAGAGTACAAAAGAAATCCATGTGACTTCATACACTGTGGTTTTGCTTGCAAATGTAGCTACTTGTAAAGATCATAGCATGTTCATTTGGGGTTTTTCTTCCTTTCGTCTTCTGCTACTGCTTCCTGTTAAGAGTAATCTATGTCGCACTAGAGAGCAGATGTGGTGGAAAACAATTAATAGAATTTAAAACATAGAGAAAATTAATTAGGTGGATTGTCTCCACTTAGATTATCAAAAGGAGCTTTGAAAATCCACCTCTTTGATTTCCTGCATTTTGTTTCGTGCCTTTGTAATACAGTTTCAGATGTGCTGTGAGGCCAAGGTTTTTTGTATTTTCAGGGAAAACTTTGGAAACAAAAGTCTGTGGTGCACAGAACATGTATAAAGATTATACAAACTGCTATTTTTAAGTGTATAGGTTGAAAAGGAAAGACATTTAATAAAGGCAAATTAAATTTTTTCAGAAAAAATTAACATCACCACATCATCAAGAAATTCAGAAGTTCAATTTATTGTGTGTTTTAACTATGAAAGCTGGTTTATTACTTTGAAATAGCAGTGATTCATAAAAAGATCTATCTGGATATGAAAAGATGTTTGATTTAACTATTCTTTTCACTGAATTGGAAGAGAAAAACATTTTCCATGCATAGTTGTAATGTAATAATAATTAATTTATTTTATAATTTTATTTTGAAAGCCTAGACCAAAATCATGTATCTGGTGCCCAACCCTTTGGGTTCATTTAAATTAATCAACACTTTTCAGTGTGCTGGGCAATCTGAAATGCACTTTTGTCAACAAGGGAAAGCATAGTGTATATGTAATATTGCATTTTTCACCATATTAACGAGTCCATTTTTCCAGTAGCTGCTTAATGTTCTCCACATAAATGGGCACAATTTTCTCTACACAGCTTGTTCTGCAGTAACTGTAATGACAGTGAATTAGGTTTTAGCCAACTGTTCCTACACGCTGCAACTTCCTTCTGCTGCACCCCATGCCAAACAGCACCTACCATGCAAAGATGCTGCTGTAGTGCTGCGTTAGCAAACCTCACTGGAAACATAGCCTGAACACAATTTACTCAGAAACTCTGAGTTGCTTTTATTAGCTGGAAGTTTCATGTTTTCTTCTTTGGTTCATACTATACAGTTCAGCTCCTCTTCATACCTTTGCAGATTACAGTGCTTGAGTGAAATTAATTGCAAGTTATACTCTTCATGTCTTCCAACAGCCTGAAGTTTGTCTGACTTCATTCCTTAAGTTGTTGCTTAAACTAGGCCATGCTTTCCCCCTCACTTCTTCAGGGAAGATCATAAGAAAAATGGAACTTCCCAGCACTTGCACCCTGGGACCAGGAAAGAGGCCAGACCAGCCACTGGCCTAAGGCAAACCTTTTTTTGTCTTTTTCTATGGCCTCAAGGACTTGAGCTAACTGAAAATATAGGGCAAAGCAGTGATTATATGAACTCCCAGGCATGTAATCTAAGAGAGAGAGACACATGGAGTAGTGACAACCCTGCCCAGCACTGAAGCTGGTATATTTATACCAGAGGGGAAGGGGAACTTGTGGCACTTCTTATTGCATCGTTTGTCATCCAGAGCAGCCACTCCCTACTTCCCAGGGAGTGGTTGGACATACCTGAAATAGAGAATAAATCTTTTGTTTTCCTTTGATTCTATGAGGGGCCTTTGCTTTTGCTTCACTAAACTGCCTTTATCTTGACACACAAGGGGTTTTTTCCATCTTGTTTTCTCCCTCTCTGTCCTGCTGAGGAAGGAGAGTGATAGAGCAGCTTGGTGGGCACCTGGCACTCAGCCAGGATCAACCCACCACACAGCCTTACGTAACACAGACTTTGTGACAGTGATTCATGGCTTGAAACTGAGCACCATCT
The DNA here is from genome assembly GCF_000691975.1 of Corvus brachyrhynchos. Classification (NCBI taxonomy): domain Eukaryota; kingdom Metazoa; phylum Chordata; class Aves; order Passeriformes; family Corvidae; genus Corvus; species Corvus brachyrhynchos. Next base: position 2,685,585 of record NW_008239553.1, on the reverse strand, counting down.
GCGCTCTCAGAAACTTCCCCAGCCAAGGTGAAAGGTGAGGCTTAACAGCTGTATCCTCTTTGCTTTCTAAAGTCCATCCAAAGCTGTCCAAAGGACAGCAAAATCCTCGCACTAATAAGATTGTGACAGACAGAGTCTTCCATATGTTCCAGTATCAATGAACTCATTGAGCAACTGTCCTTAGCCTTGTCATGTCTGTGCTGAACTAATGAAATGCAGTACAGTCCTGTTGCTCTCTCTAAAGTCCCCTAATCTCAGCCTTCACCCTCTGGCACACTGCAGCTCCCCATTTGACTGAAGCTGCTGCCACATTCTGCAGCTCCTCTAATAGGTAGAAAAGTCCTGTTTATGGTTCATAAAATAGGCTTCTGTGGACATACTTCAGTGACAGTCATTAGTGATTTGTTTATTTGAGCTGGTTCTCTGACCTTCAGAGGTCATAGAGAATATGTTAAGTAAATCGGATTCACATTTGGTATTTTATTGCTCTTTTTATACAAAAAGAAAATCAAAGCAAAAAATAAATTTTAAAAAACCACAGAGCCTAAAGCTTTCATTTTTATTACAAGTGGTGGTGATTTAAACTTTTTTCCATAATTGCATAATAAAAAGAGACTATAGTAGTTCCATATAACAAAAGAGTAATACCTCTTTCAGGACTTTAGAATCCATTTGGAGACATGCATTGAAAATGAAGCAAATTAATATTTTTTTAGGGTATGCAGGCAGCCACAAGATTTTGCCATTAATAATTCCAAGGGCAGTAAGAATGCAGTCTCACGCAGCTAGTTGAAAATGTCGGTAAAGCTCTGCTGGTTTTTAAGCCTAAATTATAGTAAAATCATTAGCAGTGCTGGAGAGCTTGGGAGAAGCAGGTATTTCACATTCTCTACCTTAGCATATAGCAAGAAGGGTTGTTTTTTTTTTTCCCAAAGCAGCAGCACACAGTGCACTGGTTATTACAGCCAATGCAGTCTGATACATGTTTCGTAACACTCTTTAGGAGTCACTGGTTCAGGTCAAATTCCTTTCAGGGGAGATGGACCTGTGGTCAAGCCTGAGAACTGCTCTGCCCAAGTGGTAACCTAGGGACCATTAAGAAGAAGAAAAAATCAGAATGCTGACCTTTCTCTGGACTGAATTGCTATCTAATTTCTGCTACTTTTCTAAAATATTGTTCCAAACACATCGCTGAAAGTGCCCATTGCACAAAAAACTTGTCAGTGCATTGGTGCATCCTTGATATGTATATAGAAGAAAACAAACTGGAGTGAAATGATCTGCAGGTGAATAGTGAATGATGTATTAAATAGGTTCCTGGAGGCTATTGTAAAGAAAGTCTAGGTGGTACATAGAGGATTCGTTCTGTTGTAAAGAATCCTGATGCAGGACAGTTGTAAAGAAATGCTGATACATACAAACAGTCAATCTGAAATTTAACCCATTTTCGCTTTTGTTTTACGTAGCATAATAAAGCTGGGGTGGAATATCTGGAATATGTGCTGCGGGAGAAGGCAGAACATTAGAAAGCCAAAGGATTAGTGTAGAAAAATTTAATGGAAATGGGCTTTTCCTGACAGATTTTCAACTTTTTTTTTTTCTCAAAACTGGTCTGAATTGCACACTGCTTATCCCTTCACCTTTTAGAGGTTTGCATCCATTATCAAGATTATGACTGTGGGGTTTGCATTAGTACAAACCACCCTGCTAGGGGGTTAAGAAGTGAAAGAAACACTATGTGGAAGTGACCTATTTTCTTGTTATTGTTTCAGAACTCAGCCAGCTGGCATGGCCCCAGGTCAGCCACACCACAGAAAACCTTTTCATTCGATGTCACTGGCTGTGATATTTCAGAGGAGAGAGAAAGAAAGAGATTTCAACTCCTTTGTGCTGCTTTGAAGCTTCTCTAATCATAGAATCATAGAATGATTTAGGTGGGAAAAGATCTTTAAGATCAAGTGCAATCATAAACGCAGAACTGCGAAGTCCACCAATAAATCATGCCCATAAGTGTCATCTTAGTGTACTTCAAATAGGAAAACAGGTAAGAACAAAGAAGTCTCCAAAAATCTGTGTATTAGTTCCTTTTGAGTAAAAAGCTACATTTTGGCCGCACAGAAAAAAAAACACTCACAGAAAGATCTTATCCCAATTCCTTAACCACTTTTTTAACAAAGAAGAGTTTGTATCCACAAAGCTTTTTATTTTTATTCAATTTTTCCCCCTGTCCTGGATTTTTAATTGAGCTGGAAAATGATGAACATAATCTGAAAATTTATGTCACACACAAAGCTAGCATCCCTCCCTGTGAGAGGAGGATTCTTCACCTACCATGTGCCACCCCGCATCCCAGTGCCGGCACTGCAAATATACCATTAGCATCTGACAAGAAGATTGTTCTTTCTCTTTGAAAGAATGCCCTAAGACTGACTGGAACCAGAGTGAGAAAAGCACTGGCATCTAAAAAGGGTGATAGCTGACAGTCTAATGGTTTCCACGGAACCCACAGATTTCCTCCTATTTGGCAATTGATTTGTTTTCTGCCAGATGCATCGACAAGTGAGACTTATTTGTCAGACTTGATGTTCTCCATAGACCTGTCTGTCCTCAAGATGTAGGGGAAAAATAATCCATCCTATGGGCTTTTCCAGGTCCCAGGCAACTGCACAGAGGAGTAGAAAATTGCCTTTTCTTTCACTGAAGTGAGATTGAGGACCCTTTTTCCCACAGAAGCCATACTGTATTCAGTCTCCTGTAGCACCTACTTCCAGTCCCTGAGTTGTCATGGAAAGGGTTTCTGTGTAGGGGAGGAAGGAGTATACAATAATAGAGGATATCTTCGGGGACCTGAAGGAAAATGATTGTGTTCAAGGCAGCTTCTTATTTCTTTAGGCCTCCTGGATGCTCTGCTTCCTGATACAACTGGTGATAGTACAGAACTCTTTGCATGGAAGTCAGGAGTACAAAACAAATCCCTTCCAGGAAAGCATAAAGTAAAATGAATTCAGAATGGCACCAGAATTAGAGGAGATACAAATGTGAACATCCATCACATGAGGCTGTTGTTTGCACTCAGAGAGTTGTTAATTACTTTGTTGAATACCTGAAGGAAAGCCCTGTCTCTACATGATATAAATTGTACAGCTGAACAAAGCATACCCAGTGGTCTAAATCCATAAGGAGCCCAGTGAACAATGATCTGAGAGAAGGAAAAGACATGACAAATGAGATTTTAAATATATAGTTCTATAATTGTAATTTATTTTCTTTGGCAAATGTTAGCACCAAAACGAATACTGAAAACTCAGGAGGTAATTGGTAAACCTTTTCATATTTAAGTGGTGTTATTAATTCAGATTGATGAGTGAAAGGGAGCTTTGTACAAAGCTGCAGGTGAACAAGACGGTGCTTTTGCCTAGCAGCAGAACCCTGATAGCAGCAGAACCCCGCACGCAAGGAGAGGAAGCCATATTCTGTACACATCTGGCAGTGTAGGTGTGTGATCCTCAGGCACCAGTCAGCTGGTGGCAACAGCACAGCCCGTGTGGGCCAGGACCCAGGCATTTGCTGCAGGGCTCTGCCACTGCTGCCGGAGGGATGTGGGAGACACCATCCCCCTCACCTGTTCAGCTGCTGGAAGTGCGGTCTGAGAGACTGGCCCACTGGTCTTGGTGCTTTAGCCCAGGTGCCCAGACCTAACCTGGGACATGGGGATGCCTTGCTCCCCACCGTGTTAGTTCCCAGCTGGCAAATTGTGCAAAGCAGAACAGACACAATGCAGGGAGAAAAGTGAAAGCCCATCACAAATATTGTCCACAAGCAACTGAGGAAATCTGCACCAGTATGGGAGAGTCGTGCCAGTTGCCCCTGAATCTCAGTCTTGTCTCTTGGTAAAAAACATCTTCAGAGGTTTTCTTTCAGAAAGTCTACTTGATGAGTCTACAATCAAAATTAGCACTCTGACACTAGTGTTTCCAGGTGCTGTCTAAGATTTCCCAAAAAAATACATTGAAATAGAAAATCCCTCTGCAATCGCATTCTTACTCGCAAATTTCCATCTGCTCTTTCCTTCCACACAGAGAAAAGTCAGAACACAGAAATTGAAGTTGGGGGACTGGACTTGGACCACATTCAGGAGCCTGAGGGTGTGCAGGAGATTCCCAGACCACTGTCTTAGGTGACATCTACAATTTTACCTAAGGCAGACTCCTGTATTGAAAATATGCTGATACATAAACGCACAGTTCTGCTGACAAAAACAGATCTTATATCGTCCTCAAGGAAATACTGAAATCATTTCACCTGTGTTAGGTCAATATCAGGCATAAGAGGGGAAGTCTAACTGAAAAGCTCATCATGCCTGGGAATGTACATGACTTTAGCTATAAATGCTCTTTAGCAATCACTTTTCTGAAGAAAGCAGCAACAGGATTGTTCCCTAAGCACAAAAACGGAGCTAAATACCAAAATCGTTCGCCGCAGGAACACCCTTGCTGCTCAACAGCTTTGGCACGAGAACATCCCTGCACATCTCCTAGGCAGTGGAAAACGAGTATAAACCTCTCACCGGAGGGGAGCGGAGGGGA
>NW_008239553.1:2653066-2680928 GCF_000691975.1 Corvus brachyrhynchos | reverse complement strand
TGCCTCTTCCAGCCACCCACCCACCCACCCGTTGCATTTTAAGCAGAAAACAATTCTTGCCTTATCGACAGCAGAGCCCGTTAAAGATTCCCAGTAAACAAAAACTCAGACAAACTAAATCAACTGCGGGGAAAAGTCAGGCTAAGACACACTGTTCTTCTCCATCTCCCATGCCTCCACTTTGGAGACACTGCCGTTTGAAGCGGGACTCAATGCTGGAACAGGGGCTTAGTGCACTGTGCTGGCATTTTCTCTTGGAACCAGAGGTTTGCAGGCCAGCTGACTAATTAGAGCCGCAGAACAAGCAAGGAGCAGTCCTGAAATAACAGGCAGGGTGGATAAGCATGCCCTTGGGATTTAGAGTTAATATCCCCTGGAAGAAATTAAACTTGTTTGAGTGAGCAGGTAGCCAGATCATGATGGGCAGGGGGGAGTTTGGCATACAAGAACAGTCTGGTGAATCATGCTGAGAAATTAATAGATTTTTTAAAAGTACTCCACCACAAAAAGGACTAAACACCTTCCTCTGATGAAATAGGGAGAAAACCACTGTTAAAAATCTGACACAGGGAAAAAGAATGCTTAACAGCTAGGAGGAAGGCTGTGAAACTGTGATATAATAGCTCCACTGAATGTTATATAAAGATTTACTACCTACTAGGCATGAAGCTGACTGATTTAATACAAACTTCAGTTCCATGTGATAGCTAGCAGATAATGACATATCCTGAGGTAGAAGCATTTGAAACCTTTTTCAAATCACTCATGGACCATCTGCATGCACGTCTCTCTGATACATGCCCTGAGTGTGCCGTATTGCAGTTAGTCTTTTTTTTGCCTTTTATTCCTCTTTCCTCATTCTGCTTTACTAAAATGAGAGACCAGATTACTTTTATGAATTTAGACTTTCAGAGTGATTTTAAAAGTTTTAGGAGGAACAGCTTTCTCATAATTTTTTTCAAAAATAATTTCCTTGGTAGATGCACACACAAAAACTTCCCCTCTGCCCCCCCCCAAACAAAACAAAAGAAAAACCCCCAAAACAAAACAACAAAACAAACAAACAAACCAACCAACCAACCCTTTTCCTATGCAAGTACCTTGGGGACCAAATACTAAAAAATTTTTGGCCCTCAGATTTTGAAAAGAAATTAATTGATTTCCCAGAGTCCAAGGGGAAATATCATTGCCAGGAGAGGCAGAAAATTCCGTGCCAGTGCCCAGCAGCATTATACATTGTTGTTTCTCATCCACAGGAGGACCCTGGACCCTGTATTATTGAGACAGCTGGATAAGGTAATACTCGAGTCTATTGTCCATGGAGACCAGCTTCTTAGTGCTCTGCATAATGTTTCATCAAATATTTTTATTGGGTAGGTTATGTTCTGCTGAGGTTCAAAAGCAGAAGTATCAGGCAAACCCCATCAGATGGAGCTGCTGCCGCATTCTGCCCAAGTCTGGCACTGTTCACACCTTAATGGACAGTGGGCTCCTGGAAGCTCCTTTCATTGATTCACTATGACATTGGGACAGACCTTTGATCTTATTTTCCTCCCTTTTTAAAACGAGGATGATTATGTTTGTCTTCACCATGGGGCACTAATTACAGTTCATTTCTAAAGAGCTTTGACATTGAGGAACAAATGGTAGAATAAGTTCTCCTCCACTGGATTTATCGGTGGGATTCTTAGTTCACAGTTAACAAACATTGAATGACCATGTAATGTCAGAGATCCTGACTCAGCAAGCTCCTTCAGCACTGCAAGGTCCTTAAGACCACAAGAGGCTTTATAGATATGAATGGTCCCACCAACAGACACACACACAACTGAGCTGTGACAAGTCAAAATGATATAGCTTCCAATTAGAGCCCAGAAGCAATGTCCAGAATCAGATTCTCTATAATGGCTTTACAAGTGACCTTTGGGGGTAGTTTGCTTCATGACTGCTGAGAGAATGTTACTCGGGGAAGGTGTGAAATGAATGACAGTACACAGGGTAGAAACTGTAATTAGTTTGCTGTACATTTCTCTTATGTAAATACCAAAGTTCAGCAACACCCATGAGTTTTACAGGGCTTCAGCTAGTCCTTCAGCTGGTCCAGTTTAACATAATCCACATGATTACATTGCTGCTGAGACTTCTTTGTTGATGCAAAATCCTGTGGCTTTTAAAAACTGACCTCAGAAGGAAAGCCATGATATATTTGAAGGATATAGACAGCTGCACCCTGCTTAAAAAACACTCGGACACTTTGACAATGCTTTTAAAGCAGGTTCTGTGAAGAACTGTAATGGAGCAGAGGAAGAGGGAAATAACATAGTCTTACATATCACTGACTGTGAAATACAGATTAAATTGTGAATTAGTTGAGGATTTGGGTGTTTTCTGTGAACTACTTCAAAGTGGTTTATGATAGCCAAAGTATTTCCTTTGTGAAGTACTGGTAGTTACATCATATGTATCCCAGTGAAAAGAAAATGTGCTGTAGTCTCATCATACTTTTAAGATTTTTCTTGCTGCGGGAGTTTTTGTGCCTTGTTTTATGGAAGGAAGGAAGTTTCTGTGCTGCAAGTTGTCTTCAGCAGGTATTCAGTTCACACCACCAGCACAAGTCACTTGAGACCTTTATAGAGGCCTTTATAGAATCTCTGTATTTCTTTAGAGCTTTCCTAAATCACAGTGAGTATTGAATATTTTGAAATTCACCTTTACAAGATCAGTGCTGTACTTTGACTTCTCAAGATATTTCTTCTGTGATGTTTACATTAATTCAACCAATTAAGGAAATTTCTAAGGAGCAGGCATTTATATGAATGTATGTGTACATGCAGAGCAGTTCGATTTTGATTTTCTCCTTTCATTTGTAAATCCCTTGAAATCTCAGACTCAAAAATTTCTGAGGTAGATGTGAGATCTTCTTTTACATATCTGCAGTACAAATCCTGATCAGGGCATATGTGCTCTAGCTCAGTGTAATTATTCAGTGGTATAATGTTTCCTTCAGAGGTGGTTTTGGCTGCTAGGTTGGTGTGGGATCAGAAGTCAGCAGCAGACCCCATTCTCTTGTGGAATCTGCAGAAAAAGCATGCAGATTCTTTTAAGTAGAAAATATAGGCAGAAGTGAGGTGGTTATTGCCCAAGTCTTGACAGATCAAAGGTAGCTCCTACACATTGCTAAATTTGCTATGCTGTGCTGTACTTAAAGGGCTAAAGAGTCTATGTGTATTACAGGCTTTAAAAGGTGTGAACCTGACCATGAGAAAGCCAAAAATTTCTTGGCACAGAAACCACCTCAATAAAAACATGGGGGGTATCTGAATTAGTGTGAGCTACTAAAGATTATTTGGCTTTATGTGAATATTTTTCTAAATGCTCGAAGACTGATCGTAAATCACCTCATTGTTCCTGAGAACCCACACAACAGGATTTAATATCTTATCAGACTATATGGACAAAATGGATAACAATAACAATTAATAATGGTTATTGTTGCTGTGATAAATGGGTAGATTTCAATATTCTTCCCTATACTCTTTTATTTTAAGAACCACTGTTGTCAGTAGCATTCTGAAACACATCTTTTGTACTTCTCTCTCTCCAGCAAAACATTCTTTTAAACAAAATGTATTTTATACAACTGCATTAGTTCAGAAATGAGGCTGCAATACATTAAATTCAGATTTTAAATTTTCCAGGGACTAGAGAGATTCAGGCCTTTTATTGTCATTAGTCAGAGGCAATTTGCACAATTGTTCTGTTGAGCAGAGATTCTGAGCAAGATGGGCACCTAAATTTCAATAATATCTTTAGCATATGAAATATATCCCAGGGAATTCTTTCCCTGTCCCTTCGGCTTTGCACAATATTAGCTTGTTTCTGTTGGATAAGTGCACAAGAAATCGATAAACCTCATTATTTAGCCCTAGAAATAAACATTATCCTTTGGCACTTGAGTTACTCCAAGGATCTCCCAGCCATCTTGAGGGAATTGCATTGTAAAAGATCTCTAAACAGGATGCCAGGCTTGTAATTTGCAACAGGAATAGCAGAAGTCTACCCTTCTCTTCCCAAATCTGGAATCTAAAGTGACAGCTAGCATAATTTGAAGCAGGTTAAGGAAGGTACTCAGTCACTTTACCAATGAAAATCTTGCACTCTACCCTGATAATTGCATCACGGTTCTTAGGCAAATGGCTTTTCGCATCACTGTGTCTGGGGACAGAAAAGACAGGTACTACCCAAGTGTTTCTTTGTGTCACAGAATATCTTACTTTGTTTATCTCTCCTAGTACATCTAAAGCTTATCAGTTTTGCTAGTCCTTTAAACAGATGCATTATTTGTGTTGCCCTTTGTATTGATTGGACAGTGCATAATTTTCACTTGGTCTATCTTCCCTATGAAGCTGCTGGTGTTGGTGTAACATGTCAACTATCTGGGGCAAGACAGGCTGTCTTCCCATTTTCATGCTGTATATTTGTACACAATTGTGACCTGTCTGTCCCAGAAAGGATTCCAGAATTGTGATAAATATTTTAGTAGAGTGTACTAATTTAGTGTTACATTGCTGCTGAGACTTCTTTGTTGATGCAAAATCCTGTGGCTTTTAAAAACTGACCTCAGAAGGAAAGCCATGATATATTTGAAGGATATAGACAGCTGCACCCTGCTTAAAAAACACTCGGACACTTTGACAATGCTTTTAAAGCAGGTTCTGTGAAGAACTGTAATGGAGCAGAGGAAGAGGGAAATAACATAGTCTTACATATCACTGACTGTGAAATACAGATTAAATTGTGAATTAGTTGAGGATTTGGGTGGTTTCTGTGAACTACTTCAAAGTGGTTTATGATAGCCAAAGTATTTCCTTTGTGAAGTACTGGTAGTTACATCATATGTATCCCAGTGAAAAGAAAATGTGCTGTAGTCTCATCATACTTTTAAGATTTTTCTTGCTGCGGGAGTTTTTGTGCCTTGTTTTATGGAAGGAAGGAAGTTTCTGTGCTGCAAGTTGTCTTCAGCAGGTATTCAGTTCACACCACCAGCACAAGTCACTTGAGACCTTTATAGAGGCCTTTATAGAATCTCTGTATTTCTTTAGAGCTTTCCTAAATCACAGTGAGTATTGAATATTTTGAAATTCACCTTTACAAGATCAGTGCTGTACTTTGACTTCTCAAGATATTTCTTCTGTGATGTTTACATTAATTCAACCAATTAAGGAAATTTCTAAGGAGCAGGCATTTATATGAATGTATGTGTACATGCAGAGCAGTTCGATTTTGATTTTCTCCTTTCGTTTGTAAATCCCTTGAAATCTCAGACTCAAAAATTTCTGAGGTAGATGTGAGATCTTCTTTTACATATCTGCAGTACAAATCCTGATCAGGGCATATGTGCTCTAGCTCAGTGTAATTATTCAGTGGTATAATGTTTCCTTCAGAGGTGGTTTTGGCTGCTAGGTTGGTGTGGGATCAGAAGTCAGCAGCAGACCCCATTCTCTTGTGGAATCTGCAGAAAAAGCATGCAGATTCTTTTAAGTAGAAAATATAGGCAGAAGTGAGGTGGTTATTGCCCAAGTCTTGACAGATCAAAGGTAGCTCCTACACATTGCTAAATTTGCTATGCTGTGCTGTACTTAAAGGGCTAAAGAGTCTATGTGTATTACAGGCTTTAAAAGGTGTGAACCTGACCATGAGAAAGCCAAAAATTTCTTGGCACAGAAACCACCTCAATAAAAACATGGGGGGTATCTGAATTAGTGTGAGCTACTAAAGATTATTTGGCTTTATGTGAATATTTTTCTAAATGCTCGAAGACTGATCGTAAATCACCTCATTGTTCCTGAGAACCCACACAACAGGATTTAATATCTTATCAGACTATATGGACAAAATGGATAACAATAACAATTAATAATGGTTATTGTTGCTGTGATAAATGGGTAGATTTCAATATTCTTCCCTATACTCTTTTATTTTAAGAACCACTGTTGTCAGTAGCATTCTGAAACACATCTTTTGTACTTCTCTCTCTCCAGCAAAACATTCTTTTAAACAAAATGTATTTTATACAACTGCATTAGTTCAGAAATGAGGCTGCAATACATTAAATTCAGATTTTAAATTTTCCAGGGACTAGAGAGATTCAGGCCTTTTATTGTCATTAGTCAGAGGCAATTTGCACAATTGTTCTGTTGAGCAGAGATTCTGAGCAAGATGGGCACCTAAATTTCAATAATATCTTTAGCATATGAAATATATCCCAGGGAATTCTTTCCCTGTCCCTTCGGCTTTGCACAATATTAGCTTGTTTCTGTTGGATAAGTGCACAAGAAATCGATAAACCTCATTATTTAGCCCTAGAAATAAACATTATCCTTTGGCACTTGAGTTACTCCAAGGATCTCCCAGCCATCTTGAGGGAATTGCATTGTAAAAGATCTCTAAACAGGATGCCAGGCTTGTAATTTGCAACAGGAATAGCAGAAGTCTACCCTTCTCTTCCCAAATCTGGAATCTAAAGTGACAGCTAGCATAATTTGAAGCAGGTTAAGGAAGGTACTCAGTCACTTTACCAATGAAAATCTTGCACTCTACCCTGATAATTGCATCACGGTTCTTAGGCAAATGGCTTTTCGCATCACTGTGTCTGGGGACAGAAAAGACAGGTACTACCCAAGTGTTTCTTTGTGTCACAGAATATCTTACTTTGTTTATCTCTCCTAGTACATCTAAAGCTTATCAGTTTTGCTAGTCCTTTAAACAGATGCATTATTTGTGTTGCCCTTTGTATTAATTGGACAGTGCATAATTTTCACTTGGTCTATCTTCCCTATGAAGCTGCTGGTGTTGGTGTAACATGTCAACTATCTGGGGCAAGACAGGCTGTCTTCCCATTTTCATGCTGTATATTTGTACACAATTGTGACCTGTCTGTCCCAGAAAGGATTCCAGAATTGTGATAAATATTTTAGTAGAGTGTACTAATTTAGTGTTGCAGCTCTTTCCGGGAAATGTTCAAATTCAGAATGTCATACTCAAATGAAAGACAGGAAAGGAGAGAAATAAGTATTGTTTTATTTGAGCTGTGCAGATTTGAAGGAATGAACTTTCTGTTGGTCCAAAGTGTCATTGACAGACCACTAATCTCACTAAATCTGCCAGAGGCTGTTCATAATTTGCATTCAAATCTGTTTTCTGATTTTAGAAGTTCTTAATTTCTGAAGAAAAGCTAATTTTGTCATTATTCAATCTTTTCAGGAAGATGATTTGTGAAGAACTTCCTGTGTAAAGGAAGAGTGCAGTTGTGACCTTCTGATCAAAGCAGACTGATCTGTGAGTTAACTGTGTCAGTTATTTCAAGTAGATCCCTCAAATCACCTGCTGATCAAAATGGAAGAATTTAAGGACAAAAGAAATTTCACGTAACATAAATATTGCATTGCTTTCTGGGAGACATTGCACTCCCTTGTGAGAGTTTTAGCTACCTGACTACTGACTATTGGCAATCTGATGCTATTTAATTACATCTTTACAGATTAATCTGCTCATAATATTTTGCTGTACCTAAGTAAAGCAAAAGAGTTAGGTGTCTGGGAGAGGATTTCAAAGAGCAAAAATGAGCAGTCACAAACAAGTGACTGAAGTGGAACAGAGAGAATGAGCCCTTTCCTGGCCTGGAATCAGCCAGTGCTCCCACAGGCTTTATGATAGAATCTGCTGTAGTTCCCTACACCATAAAAAATGAACAGTGAGCATAAGGACCATTGAGCTCTGAACTTTCCCAATGGGCTGCAATTATAGAAACATAAGGCATTCTCACGATCCGTCAGAAGGGGAATGGTTGACTCAGTCATGAGAGAGCTCCATAGCTTACAGGCTGGGCCAAAAATTCAGGGAAAATATAGGAAATGGGGTTAAAAAAAATAATGCTAAGTATTGTGTATCTGAACTGAAGAAAGATTTGGTGAGCTGGTGGCCTATGTCTAAAAATGCATAGTGTCAAGAGACATTGGGGAAGACAGACCACTTTCATACAGCATAACATGTAGCACAGTAGAAGACAAGAGACGGAATCAGTGAAACCCAAGGCTCTTTTGATTTGGTCTTGGTCAATAGTCCTCTTTCCAGCTGGAGATTGGACCAGATGACCTCCAAGGATCCCATTTAACCAGATATCCAATTATTCTATTAATTAAGCACAAAGAATGGCTGAACATCTTTGTCCCTAAGTAGGTCTATTAACTTATTGCTAAGATGTGTGAAGTACAACAGAGTATTTTCTGCAATTCTCCTTTCTCCATTGTACACTTTAGCATGAAAAGAAAAACTTTTGTGGCAGTCATAGTGGTACTAAGGAAAATCACAATCCCAGATTTTGCATAAACCTGCTTTAAAACCTGCCCAAGGAGGAGACTGCTGTTTCTAACTCCCTTTAAAGTCTTTTCTGGTCACCTTACTTGACAATGGGGGAGATGGAAGACACAAGAGGAAGACTAAAGTGGTTAATAAGAAAGAAGAAATCCCAGGCTTAACGGGCATAATAGAGAAGTCAGTGACTGAATAATCACCAAGACAACTACAAATTACCTTTCAAAGCAGAAAAGAGGATTGCATTGCAGTGCCCTGTGTTATATTGGAGCCTATCCTTCAACAGGCCATCTTTGCACCTCCTTTTCCATTTCCACCTCTCTGTTTATGTACCACACATTTTTATGCACTGACGAGTACAGTCATCTGGGTTTAAAGATATCCAAGTGTTTTTGCATAATGTCCAGTTACTCTTTTCTAAAACTTTTATAATCAGCTTAGGTCTGCTAAATTATACTGATTAGACAACCTTAATGTCTGCTGTTATCTTAATTCTCTGTAGAGCAGACAACTGCCTTGAGGGAGGATATAATAATGTGTCTCTACCTATTTATGCCAATTTGGCTTGCAGCCTAAAACTTCCTTAGATAACAATTTAGAGTCAGATTTTCAAAATTAAGCCAACAGATTTGTAAGCACCTATACTTATGCTTGTCTCCAATTAAAAAAAATTACAAAACAGGACAGTTTTATGAGAGGATCTTCAGAGGTAAAAATGAGTGATAGGTACCCAGCTTACAGTGGAAGACTTGATTAGAGCTGCTTGATATTAGCTTCCGTTTAAGCCTTTGAAAATCTCTTCCTTAACAGCCTAGTTCCAGCTGCCAGTTGTTATTCACACTTGTGCCTGTTACCCTCTGAGTGCTAGAGCAAAAATCCTGTGCTGAGATTGAATAAATCAGAAGTGGTAATCAATTTTCAGGCAGGGCAGTATGACTTGTACAGACTGAATTCATATGGCTGAAGGGAGATTTACAGTAGTTCCATCACAATTTTCTTTCATCAAGAAAGCAAGTAAAGAGCTTGCAAAGAGCTTGCAAAGAGAATGGCAAAGGGCTGTGTACAGATGTGCCTTTTCATTCACACTGTCAGCATTCCTGGTTCTGCAGCCTGTGCCAAACAGACTTGGGAAGGGCAGGCAACACTGCTCCAGACTGCCTGCTCACAAAAAGCTTTCTACCATTAGGAGCTTATTTCCAGCATTCTGTCAAGCAAGAAAAGTAATTCATGCCCAGTTTATCATCCTCTGAAGACATTATAAATTACCAGCTAAACACTTTCACCATATCTAACACTACTCAATCAAACTGCAACAGCAATGATATCTGAAATGCACAGTAAGGGTCAGTCAGACGGTAGCTGCCTGAGTTCCTACTGCTCTTTATGAAATGCACTGAAAAGAAAATAAGCAGTAAAGGTCTGACATTTTTCCTCTGCAGGCGAATATACAGCTGCCAATACACCTACTTTAGACTTCCTTTTTGTCTTTTTTACTCTTGTTCTGTTTTGGTGAACCCTTGAGAGGTTCAGAGTTGGAGTCAGATACAGTCACTTAATGGTCATTGAATAAGCTAAATCTAAATTAACACATGGTCTAAACAAAATTAAACAGCTGGTGGGAAGATTTTTATGTAAATAGGTGCATTGATACATTGTGTTTTCAGACTATCCATCAAGCCAGAAAGATGAATGAACACAACCATCTTCATGCTCATAACACAATAGGTAACTTATTTAGGACAAGAAGATGTGGTACAATAAAGAGATTTATTGTGCGACTAAAATTAAAATTAAATTCCTGTTAAAATATTTATGTAGATGTAGCTGAAACATTCTGCTTAGAGATAAATCAGAGGCCTTTGGCATTTCACAGGCATATCATTCCAATATTCTTCTGCTGCAAATTTACTGCTTACAAGATGTTAATGGCAGTTCAGTTTTCAGGACAGTGTCTGCAAACTATTTTTGCTCAGCAGGTAGTAGGGATTTGCATCCATATTTCAAATATTCTTCTATCTCATTACTGACTTCTTATTTCTTTGTGACTTATACCACTATAAAATCTGTCTTGCACTACGGGAAATGTGATTTCAAAAAAAGAAATTCTGTGTAATGAACATTCATCATATTCTTTCTTAGTTTTTCTCTCTTTTGACTTTTTTTCTTGAGAGACTGGATGAAAGAATGACATGGCATGCTTAATCAAAAATTTTTAAAAAAAGGAAAACAGAGTCTTGTCTAAAAATCAAGCACTTTAAAAGAGTTTTAAAATATCCAGGTACTTCTCTCAAACATGATACTCTATGTTAAATGGTAGCATTATTTGTTCTGTTGCCTTCCTTTGGTTCAACTGAGATCTTTAAATAATATATGTACACTGAGAGGTACGTTTGCTTGGGTAAGTTAATTTGTAAGAGTTGTAATCAGTACAAATTCAGTAAGTGCTTTTTGTAATATGGCTGAATGCAATGAAGTGATTTGGCATTCATGCAGATGTCAGATGTAATTTCAGAGCTGTTACACTGTAATTTTGTAGCACTTAATAGAAATTATGGTGGTGGCAACTTTGTCACTGTAGGTAAGGTGCTCTTAGGGATTCTCTCATTCCAGCTTCCTCTTTTCAGGTGTTTATGATATAGTATAAAGTTAAAACCATCAGTCTAATAAAATCAGGTTATAATTGATCAAACCCTGAAGAAGAGATGGACCCAAGCAGCAATATTTTAAACCTCTACTTCAGGTAAAAATGATTACATTTTTGGTTCAATCTGTGATAGATGCAGAAATTCAGATCTACACTAGGTTTTTGGAACCTTTCTGCCACATCTTATGCCCCCCTGCACTCAGCACACAGTATTCCAGTACAATGGAATGCTAGCCAAAGTTTGCTAGCCAGAGCTGGTCGCAGTTTGGATTTCTAATCCTTCATCTTCTCTTTTGAACACTTTTTTCTTTTTGATCTTTATAATACTCCCCATTTCTTCTGTGGAAAGGAAATAGCATGTTTGTACATTGGCATTTTTCTTTTCCTTGAAGCAAAGGTATTGAGGGAAAGAAAACACCTATTCAGATAGAAAAGAGTTCAGCTGTATAACAAGAAAAAAGTAATACAGTATTTATACTTGGCATTTCTAACCTTTAGCTTTTTGACCTGGTGTTGCAGGTGAGCTAGAAAAGCAGCAGGAGAGAAAGGAGGGTTTCGCCACATTTTGATTCACTTCTTTGCATGCCTCTGGGCTGTTTGCAGTGCCTTCAGATCTTATGTGAAGGCTAAGCTCTGCAGTACATATAAGCTCTTAACACATGGTCTGCTCCTTGTGCCCTGTGAAAGCAAGATTCTGCAGAATAAAAAAGATAATTTTATAGCTTGTGACACACCAGAAGATCTTTTATATCCACGGCAAGGCAGAGGAAATGCGAGATGTTCTACACTGCTCATGCCATGCATTTATATTCTCAGTTGGAGAGCCAAGTAAATAATTTAGTTCTGCCATCTCTTTTGAGATTAGTAACAAATAATCACTGAACAGATGAGGCTGGAAAGAAATTTCTGATGCATTTTACCTACTCAAGCAATCATTAAATACCAATTTTTGATTTATTATCGGCTTAATTAAAAGCTTTGCAAATGCTGTGAAAGATTTTCCACTCTATTGCCACTCAGTAGAAAAATAAGTGTTGTAGGAGTTTTCTGGAAGTCGTACATATATGCTCATATAAGTTTCTCTAGTACATAATAAAAGAGTTAAGGGCCTCCTGAAGTGCTGTTCTGGCTTAAAGTGGATTGTATGCAAACTACAGTTTCAGACAGAAGCACGAGTTTTATAATTCTTTTTCTGTTTTGACAGCACTGGTTTGTCACACCATATTCACGTGAGATTTTAAAAGTGTCCAAACTAAACATGAAGAGTACATTCAGTTTGAAGTTTCATATGACCCAGAATCAGACCTCTTTTTTTATAGTATTCAACTCTGATGAAATATAGGGTCATTTCCAGACTTAGAATATTAATCAAATAGGACTCTGCTCATGTTCTACCATTTCCTGGCCCTGGATGGAAATAAGCTACTCAGTTGGGTGTCATTTTTCCTGAACAAGTTCATAGGGAGTCCTGAGGTATTCCACCAGAAAAGATTTTTTCAGGCTGTGACTGGGGAGTTTCAGCCAGGTGAGCAATATACAAATTTTTAATTAATATCTACCACTAAACAATAAAACAAGAAATACACTAATCTTTAATAATGCTTTAATTCAAGCAGGTCTTACTGCTATTCAGCATAATTGGTAGATAAGATGTAAGAAACCTCTTCAAGAAATGCTGTACTGTGCTCTTCACTAATCTCCATTTATGCCACTCAGACTTAAATTCTTTGCTCTATAATAATCTGCATTTATATTTTACATTTCCAGAGTCAAGTTAAATTCTATCACGGATTGTAATTTTACAACATGTTTTGAAGAGAAAAACTGTACATATAAATATATTCCTTCTGCTGAAAGGTCTGTTACAGTGAACTACCTCTCCATGGCAAAGAATTCAAAAATTGCTCAGAAGGTACAGCAGTTTCTTCTTCTTTCTTCTTTGCTGTCCTCCTACATTTCCTTCCAGCATAAATCCAGTGGAAAAAGTCTGAAAGTATTGAGACTTGAAACCTGATTTCAGTGACACAATGGGATTCATCTTCAGAAAATGGTTTGAATCCATCTTCCACAGAAGATTTAATGAGACAAGTAATTGAGTGTGGTCTTATTCAGGTGACACAGATCCATGCTGTAAATCAAATCTCTCCTGATGGGAGAGAGTTTTTAAAGTCCTTGCCAGGAGTTAGTTCAAGAAACAGACAGAGACTTTCAGCTTTCACTGCTGCTAGATAGTTGCTTATTAAGTCTTATCAGAGGGACAGAATCACTAGCATGACCCAGACACAGCACAGAGCAGAGAATGCAGGAGAAAGCCCAATTATCAAGATTTGCATGGCCTTTTAAAGATAATTTAATCAATGGTTACTAAAAATGTATATTATTTTCACTTTCCTACCAATTTTTCAGTAACACAGCCAGGAACTGTCCAATCATCCCAAATTACTTTTACTGCAGAATACGGAGTAGTAGAAGGAGAAGAAGAAGGTTTGGAGAACAACAACAATCCTCCATTTTGATGTTTTTTGCTCTTATCTATTTGCTACAAAGAGAAGCCCAAAAACCTCTAAATTTTTCACCCTGTGACAATGTTACAGAATAGTCTATCACCTAATTCACACCACTGTATTTTCTAGTTCTTGTCTGATCGTTGGTAATTTTTTCCAAGGTTGGAGGTTAAAACAGTGTTGTTCAGGGGGATAAAACCCTTCAAAACAGGTGGAGAAATATTCTCAGCACTCTGGGTTCCTACATTCAAGTTACAACATATGGGATGGCCCAGAAGATTAGCAAACTGCTAGTCTGTTTGCTGGTCTGTTCAGGGATGTGTTGGCCCAAGCTCAGAGAGAAATAAAAGCCCATCACCTGGGCTTTTCTGGTAGAGAAATGGCAGCAAAGAACAAATGCAAGAAGCATTTCTCACTTTATCATTCATGCTGCTTCTAATCCTCTGCTGCTTTCTCTCCATTTTTCTGGTAGTAGGGAACTTTAAGAATGCTTTATCCATCTGCACTGACCCATGTCCTTCAGGACTGTGATTTCCACCAGTGCATGACCACTGCAGCCCAGGCTGCCTCCAATCCTGGTGTCACCAACTAGCTCACTTGCACTGCTCATCATCGGGTCCAGTTTTGCAACCCCTCTTGTAGGGCTGTCTATTACCTGGCTGAAGAAGGTACCCACAGCGAATTCCAGGACTTTTCTGGATTGCTTACAGCTTTCTGTGCTGCTTTTCCATCAGATGTCAGAGTGGTTGAAGGCCCCCAGCAGGATGAGAGCCTGTGAGTGCGATGCCTCCTGTAGCTGGAGTAAGAAGGTTTCTTCAATAGGCTTGCATTGAGTACATAGTGAATTCAGGAAGCTCAAAAACTGAGGTTCAGAGCTGTTTGAGGGACATCAGAGGAAAGAGGGGAAGAAGCACAATGTTTTAAAAAATATGAACTACCATCATCAAGCAAAGCATGACACATTTTCAGGCACTGAGTATTCCTGGCTCACTAGCACAGAGAGCTTCTTTTCCCTGAACCGAACAAAACCAGGTCTGGAAAGCAGTAATCATTTAACCAGAATGGTTAAATATCTGCACCAAAAATAGTGCATTTATGTTCAGAAAACAGAATACACAACAGAATGTCTGTTCCCGACTTGACACAACTCTCTGAAAAGCAGGAGCTTTGATTAAGGTGCTTAGGATCCAAGCGAGCTGACACAACCTCACTTAAGGGTTGGTGTCATTCAACCACCAGTGCTATTCTGTGGGATTAAACTGAGCAGGTTTTTGGCTGTTCATATATCTAAATCAGATTAACTTAAAGAGGGAGAGAAAAAAAGGCCAAATACTTTCTTTTTAAAAGTATTAACACCTCTTGCATGTAAAAAAATATTTTTAAATGCGGTCAACCTTGCAAAAGACCCCACAGAAACAGAAAGCAAAAAACTTTTTAAAACCTCTGGTTATGAGAACTGGATACTTATTTCACAGTTAAAACTAAATATTTTCTGAGACTGTTTTCAAGTTGATCAAATAGCATTTTATAATATGTTGCTTACAATATTTGCTCCAAAGTAGCTATGTTCTTTTCATGTATCTAACTCAAATATAATTATATGAATCATTTAAAATAAGAATGATTTTTAGTCTTAGTATACAGCCAAAACTGACAATCAGCTTTATGGGGGATTTCAGAATAGGATTTAAATGATAGGTGGACATAGTTTATTTAGAACAGTCAGGGCAACAAAAAGGAATTCTATCAAGAAAAAGTGTGCAAAAATTTATAGAAAGGTGAGAGATAGGCATCCTGAATGTCCCTGTGGGTTCATTTCCTGAGTGCATCATAACATTTGAGAAGAGAAAATGTTGAATTTAGAAATATGCTGGCTCAGTGAATTAATGTTATGAGAGCATATACCATTCAGTATGGAGAGACTTGGACCACTAAGAGGTTGATTAGAAGACAAGAGAGAGTGGCAAATTAAAACAGGATCAGAATCTAAACAAGAAGACAAATCGGGCAGTCCACTAGAATCTAAAAGTTTCTTTGAAAACTATTTCCTTACAGTCAGAGAACTGATTAACTGAAATTTATCCAGAAAATAGTTTGTTTCCACTGGCAGAAGCTGTAGTTGACACTTATCCTGTTCAAGATTAGTAACCAAAAATATAATCCTTTGGCACAGTTTCTTTATCATTTCATCCATTAGCTGTTGAAGGTAATTGGTCGATTAGTAGTGCCAGATGGGATTCCAGTGGGGAATAGGAAGATAATTCTTCTTTTATTTATTTCTGCAAAGACGTGTGTGTGTGTTAGAATCATGATCCCTATTAAAACACACAGATGTCTTTGTATAGATTTGTCTCCTTGGCAGAGTCTATCAGAATTTATATGTAGTTTGGAACAGTGATCCAGGCTGTTGTCTTCTGCCTTTTCAGTGTTAACACTCCAGCTACTTGTCACCATCATTTTGAACCCAAATAGGAAAACATGGAATAAGATTTATTGGCCATGTCTTGTCAACCCTTTCCTGTTTGAGCTTTTATATCCTCTTTGGATTATTCATGTTGAATTAAATGTGGTGTTGAAAAAAAAATAGTATTTCGGGAAAAAAGACACTCCATCTAGATGAAGGAAGATTAATTTTGAAATTTGCACATATGCAGAAAAAAATGGATGGCCTTTTCTAGACAGAGCTATTGGATAATACCAGGGAAAAAAAGATCTATCTTCAGAAAATAATGTAAAATTTTTCAAACTACCTATTGCTGGTTTTTTGTGAATCAACCACTACCACGATACAGAGCACATTGTGATAGAGCAGTAAATGGTCTGCAGCTACTTACTATAAAACATTAGGTCTTTCAGCAGCTTCTAAAGATTTCTAATATTTGAGATGTATCCTTTCAAGTTCAGTGCAACCAGGGGTATATATACCTGAGATGCCCACAACATTCTGGGAGTAGAAGCCATGCACCTGCCTGGAAAGAGGGCTCGGGACACCCCAAGGCATCTCAGGTAGCTCGAGAAACCCTTCTTTAGACATCTGATAAAAGTCTCTGCAGTCCTTGGGCAATAATGTGTGAATCACCCTTGAGCTGCCACTGCATGCTCACTGATAACAGCAATGAATTCCTTATGGTCATTTGAATTCCTGTCCGTTCATGCTCTGTAAAAATTACAATTTCTTGTGGTAATTCACTGAAAGTCACTGCCTGACAATGAATCTGCATATTTCTTTAAGCCCTTGAATTTCTCCATCTAATCCAAATAATTTTAATAATTACCTATCACTCAACTTTTTGTATTTAATTTATATTTTAGCTTCAACTTCATGTCACTCAAGTGTTTCCTTCAAAGAGAAAATATCTTGCTAGCAAGAGACTATTTTTTCCTCTTCCTCAAGCTGTAATGTTCTTTAGCTATTTCCATTATCTGATATTCTGCAGCTAATGTTCATTTACATATCTGCAGAGATCCTGGTAGGGAATTCAACGGAGCTTGCAGCTAAGCCATCCATTTCCTTCAATCAGGATGGAAAGGAAATTGCTTGTGGGATAAGGTCTATTGCTGATCCTCAGAACTATGCCAAATACATGCTGAAAGTGAATGGTCACCTAATTTTGATGTATTCCCTCATTTGTGATATTCGATGCTCTGCTCAAAGCAGCCTGGAAAGGTTAGAGGCCACCTGTCAAGTAAAGAGAGAGATAATTGCTGCTGTATTACACTGAAGGAGCCACTGGGGCTGAGTTCTGTATGTGCATGGCAAGTCAGGTGCCTCCCTGGTGTAGCTCAACTGGCATGTTCATCAGCAAAGGGGACTTTTTCGTCTGCCATCCACGATGATAATCACAGATGGGGAAATTTGTGTTACTAATAAAGAAATTATAAGAGGAATTCATGCCATTTATTAAAAGTGTCAGTTTAAACGGCAGCGGATATTACAGCAATACATCATTTGTTGACCCCAAAGTCTATTACTGTGCATGCTAAGAAAAGACATTTCTATTCCTTCAGGCTTTCATAGCACTGTGCCATTGATTTAACATTAAATATGATTAGTTAGCATTTTGCTTCTTTCATATGGCTTGCTGCCAAAAAAATTTTAATTCTTGAGCCCTAAGTGAAGCAAATCAAATTCCCACCACACACTCTGAAAGATCAGCTCAATTTCTTAACCTGTATATAAGAATCCCTTCATTCTTATTTTTTATGCTAGGTTATTCTAGCTTTAAATTAACATTGTATTGTAAGGGAACAATTGCATTCTCTCTCTTGATTCTCAGAAAAGGGATGTATCATGGGATCTAGAGAGATAGCCCCATTCTTTCAACTTCATGGGTTGATTTTGCAGCATAGGGAATTAGGAAGGGTTCTTATGATTTGGCCCCAAAAAGACATGGTGCCTACAGTACTAACAGGCAGCATGATCGATTTTTAACTGAAAAAGCAGGTTATTTTTTCCAGAGTGATTTATGCCCCTGTGTATATCTCAGGTAGTGGATTCAGCTGTTTGTGATCCCAGACATAAGTTTTACATCACCAGTGCACAGATAACCTCCTCCACCTTACCTGCTGGACAGCCTTTGAACCAGCTCATAGTTGGCCACAGTGAAGCAGTGGCTATTTGGCTTATTTGTGGATGCCTATTCTGTGGGAAACAAAGCCATACCTTCTTATCCCTGATAAATCTCATAAATGGATAGGCCCATTTCCTCATGTGGTTTATCGAAATCCTGAGAACAAATGAGCTTACAGATCTTGAAATTAATGTTGGAGAAAGCAGCACTGAAATAAATAAAAAAAACCATCACTGATAGATTTCACTATCACTAAATTACTATTTTGAGCAAACCCTCCATCAGCCAGAGCTTTCATTTCAAGGTGATAGTCAGGATTTGATGTGAATCCGTCTAGCCCAGGAATATGATATATACCTAATTTTCAGGATGAGATAATATGATCTTTGGGAAGGGGATTGTGGTATTAGGTATAACATTCTCTGACTTTGGGTGAGTTTTCTCCAGCCAGGGTGAGAGGAAACAAAACGAACTAAAAAGAAGTGTTTGTGTACTTGTGCATGTGTTTGCATATGTATAAGACAGTTTTACTCATCTGTTTGACTTTAAAGTTAGCTCTATGTCTTGCCACAGATTCTGCACCAGATTTCTCTCCTTAGTTTTGTGGGGTTTGGTGCTTATATTGGTCTTGGACACTGCAAAATAGTTATAAAAACCTCCTAGCCAGATTTAATTCCAAATGGACCTTGGCCTTCCTTGTTGCATTTTTATGTACTCTGGCAACATCCCTATATTCATCCCAAGTGGCCTGTCCCTGCTTCCACCTCATTTGTGTTTCCTGCTTAGGGCTGAGTTTTGACAGGAGTTCCTTGTTCAGCTGTGCAAGTCTCCTGTCCCTTTGGGTCACTTTCTTGCCCACGGGGATGCACCATTCTGAACTTCTAGATAACAATTGTTTCTAGTTTTCCAAAACATGAAGGTGGGATAAGAGGAGCAGAAACTAAGACAGAAGCCAAGTAAATATATTGTGAATTTCATTAGCAGAAGCCAAGTAAATATATTGTGAATTTCATTAGCAGATACTAAAACTTCAGTGATATTATTGCTGTATTTTGTTTCATATTCTGGTAAATCACTGTTTTTTCTTGAAACTAACCAGAGTATCTGGTATTTTGTTTTAAAGTTTTTATGCACAGTGTGTAGTGGAACGTGCTGAACATGAGTGTGGCTCTGACATTCACACTGTGCGAAAACATGACAAGCTATTACATCCCTAACTGTCTCAGCCTGCTTTGTCTTTAAAATGATGATGATAATCCTCCTTTCCCATTCTGAGCCTTTCTGATTTAAGCAATAAGATCTTTTTGGATATAGACTACCCATTAATTTGTCCTTGTTCAACACTGCCACCTCTACTGAGATCTACAGAGACTGCCACATTTCTAGTAAGCAATAATAATGAGACAACATATACTAGGCTTGTGCTGACAAATACACACCTTCGTTCTTATTCCTTAGAGGTAATGCAGCTTCTTATGTGTTCATCATGCCAAGAGCACAACTAAAATATGATTCGCCCCAGAATTATATAGATAAAACCTTTACATCAGTCTTCACAAGGTCATATGTTTTATGGAGATAGATGGAAAAGCTGTTGTTTTTTCTTTTTGAATTTGTCATGACAGTTTATGAGTTAAATCCTATATTGTATGAAATCTTTTCCTGGGAAGTGGGCAGTAAAGAACCAGGCAGGTGGCATTTTACAGACTTATAGGATTCAGCAGCTGAGCCTACAGTCAGATGAGAGATGAGAGTAGCAAAAAGGCCTGCTCTTCTTTGGCAGTATTATAAATGGATAGAGTTACTGTCTACATGGGAAATTTCTTTAAATCCAGAGAGCAAATCAGATTAGAGTCTAGCATAATTCTTTCTGGATGAAATCACATTCTGTCCATAGAAATTCTGTGTGATGGATTTTTATTGCTAAATGCTGCTGTACGGAGATATCCAGCACTGATGCCATTTTAGGGAAGGCATTTGAAGGCAAAAGCATTAGAAGATGGTGTTGGGCTGGTATAGCCCACCCAAAATCAGCCTGTTCTTTTCAAAACTGCATCTCAAGTACAAGGTGAAAGGGCAGGCAAAAAAAAAAAAGACAGTGAAGCTTCAAGAATAATTCCACTTAATAACAAGTCAAGCAAAACAATCGTCTTAAAGGATTTTTTTTGTTTGTTTGTTTATCCCATGGAAGAAAATGAAAAAAAAAGTTGTCAGGACAGTAAGTTGGAAAGCTTAGACAGACTTTGGAAAAGCAAGGCACAGACAACTTTTGCCCTCTGTCAAAATGATTTTGTTTTTAACATTACTCACTATTCTCTGTTGAGTAGGAAGAAAATGGTCTCAAATTTTGCTAGTCCTAGGCATATGACCTGTGCAGATAGGAAATTTCTAATTAAATTGTTAAAAAATTTTGGTCATAAAAAAATATATTTAAAACCTTGTAACCTTGTTTAATCTAATCCAAAAAATCTTCACCTCATTCAAATATTGCATATGATGTCATTAACTTTTTTAACTATATCTTTAACCAAGATGTTAAAATTATTTTGAGCAGGGTTTGTCTTTCTATTACTAGTCTATATAATACAAAGTACAACAGATGTATAATAGGTCTTAATAATATGAACGTCTAAGCTGTATATACATATGGATCTCTTCTGTTCCTCATTTGGTTTATATGTCTAACTAAAAAATGAATATGCTTTGGAAAAATGGCAGGAGATAAGAACAGACAATGGAGTAAACTTCTCTTCTTGTGCCAATCCTGCATTTTTATCTTATTTCCCCCCAGAGCACAACAAGGATGATTCACCAAGGGCAAGTCAGTATAATCAGAGAAAGTATCAGCTGTAAATAACTATACATATAAACACATTCATATATCTGCCTTTATTTGTGAGTTTTTCTCCTCCAGATTTGCAGAGTTAAGGAAAACAGAAATGCTTCAGAATAGCACTCACACGTTTTCCATTACTAGAGCTGTGAAAATATGCTGACAAAAATATTTTAGGAAAAGAAAACCA
Source organism: Corvus brachyrhynchos (assembly GCF_000691975.1). Classification (NCBI taxonomy): domain Eukaryota; kingdom Metazoa; phylum Chordata; class Aves; order Passeriformes; family Corvidae; genus Corvus; species Corvus brachyrhynchos. The sequence continues at coordinate 2,659,813 of NW_008239553.1, read as the reverse complement.
TTCTTCTGAAATGAAAACACATCTACTGTGGAAATTTCTATATGGACTGGAAATAAGTGTTTTCAGATGAAAAATGCAAACTTACATTTCACTAAAAGGTTTTTAAAATAGGAGAGTTTAAATTTTATACAATAAATTTTAAGAATTTCAAATGGAAAATGCTTTGTTCAAATTTTTGCATGTTATCTATGGTGCTTTTGTAGAAGATTCTGGCTCCAAACTGGTCTTGTACTTTATCATAGACATTTGTCCTAAAAGGAACTGTGCAATGGAAGTTAAGTAAACAGCAGCTATTTTATCAAAGATGTTCAGTGATGACCTATACCCTACTCTCTTGTGAAAAATGTCTGCTCGTTTTTATGTAACAATGTGAAACAAATGAAAAAAAATCGTCTTTCAGTTGCATCTATGAGCTTGCATCTGAAGTAGAAATCATTACAGACCTGATTTTATGGCTCATATTCCCAAGAGTGATCCCACGAGTGTAAACAAAGACTACAGGGTTAACACCCATCTGAGGAGAAAGAATGTTTCTAATGAGCTGTGCTGTGGCCACTCGGAGTGATAAGTACATCTCTGCTGGATACACTGGTGCTTTCCATTGCCCTCCTTTGCATTATACACAACCCTAATTCACACTGTATTTATATTTCAGTCATCATTTGCTAGTTATATGGCTACATTTTCATCTGTCCTCCTCTTTCAGCAGTTAAAATCAGCAAAGGAAGTGATCTCTCAAGATGTCTTAAAATACAACCCTCTTAGCAGCCATCTTGCTATATTTTAAACATTTGAATGAAGGATGATTTTGTTTATTAGTACATGCAGGCAGCTAAAGTGGAAAAAGAAGGAGAAGATGGACGTGCCAGTTCACCATAGCCAGCTGCACAAGGTATACTTAAGCACCTGCTTGTTTCTGCTTAGCAAAAGCCACTATGGAACCCAGGAAGCACAAAGGGCTTTTCCTTAGGAAAAACGTATGTGATGTTAAGTGCCACAGATGACAAGGATCATTCCTAAGACTTGTATCTTTCCTTCCAAGGAGATGGCAGGTAGATTTCTGAGGCTGCTTCCTTGATTTCTCTCCCTCACCACAAAAGAAAAAGTAAAACAAAAAAGAAAGAAAACACAACAAGAGAATGAGAGAGTCACTTCCCTACAGTTTTGTTCAGTTTCTACTTCCATAAACTAATAATGAGAAGGCTGACTCAATGTGTATCATATGGCATGTGTAACTGTGCCCACTCTAAACACCTCTGATGCTCTGCTTCTGAAGGCTCATTTAAACACTAAAATGTACGTGAATGTGGAAGGGCAAGTTTCATGTCAGTAGAACTAAATATATAAATATATATATATGAGCTAAATACATAAATGAAATCTTCTACTAAGGAGAAAAAAAAGTCAACTTTGACTTGGCAGGGACTTCTGTAATTACAAGGTTGTAATTAAGATTTTATGGTATTTCATCTACAGCAGTGTTCTCTATTATTAGAGAAGTCGGCACTTGTAGCACTGAGTGAAGGCCACCCTACCTGAGCTGTGTACTATTCCATTCTTCTTTTAAAGCCTCAAGGTTGCACATGGCATGGATGATTTGTTGATTTCCACTTCTCTTAATTTATTCAATATCTGTGCCTCACTAGCTCTGAAGTCAACCGTGACAGTGGATACAACAACCAGTTTCAGCTGGAGCATCTCCCGTATTCTTCCCTGTAAAGTATTCATTTGATGCCTCAGCTCTTTCACCACCACTGTGACTTCAGTTCCCACTCACTCTTGCAATGCTACAACTTCTTTGGCTCCTCACTCACTCTCACAAGAGCACCAAAAGCCTTTTCAACCTTCTGAATTTTCTGCCCATCAATTAAAATTACTTTCTTGCTGGAGCAGCTGTACGCTTTCAAAGTTTATGTCAATGCAGACAGCCTTTTGCTGAACCAGTTGTGGGAATCATGGGTTGGTACATTGTGTCGAGTTGGGGAAAACCACTTTAAATCAACACCAGAGTTTTTCAGTGATTTAAGTGAGTTAAGCATTTCCTAGTAGCTTACAAGGTATTATGAAAGACAAAAAAATGTCAAACTCTTCCAAAACCTCGATAAAAATGTCTCTGCACTGTTCATAAGAAAACACAATAATCTATGCCATATTTTAAAATTCCTTTTCTGTGTAGTATTAAATAAGTGGAAAAACACAAGACTACATGAGTATGAAACTGATATGAGAAACTTGCAGTGGTTCACTCACTCTTCTCAAAGGCAGTTGTTATAACAGATATTACTTACCAGACCCCTGTATTACACCAGAAAACAACCTTTCTCAGAAAGATCTAATACTGATCTTTTCATACTTTTCTTCTATAATTCAGCAGACTTGTGGTTTTGAGCAAGAGATAAAAATTAACTTGTGTCCAACAGAAATAGAGATTTGATGCAGAATATAAGCATAAAGAAGTACATGGTACAAAGGATTTTGTTCAGAATGAACGTCACAGTAATGCACAAGGTAGAATTTCTGTTGCAATAGGACAAGAGATTAATATCCATGAGGAGAATAATTACTACCCATGCAAGCCTGGAGATAAATTAGTAACGGCGATTGCCTCAAGGGAGTGTGACTTGCACATTGCTTTAGACTCAGTTTAGCCTAGTATTTACAGTCTTATGGCATTGCATAAGTAGTCACACTTAAATGCACATTAAAACATCTGCTGTCATTGCTGGCGCCTCCCTCGGTTCCATCTAGCTCATCAAAAATGAGCCCAGTGTTTAAAGAACTTGCTTATGCCCCATATGGATCTTGCCCACTATATCACTCACAACATCTGAGGATGTTAGTAGCACACTTGTGGTCTTTTTCATAACTTCATGTTTATTTCTTCTCTCCTCTTAGAGAGAAAAAGTTATAGAGGTGTACTTACACCTGTTTGATTCCCCTCTGCGCATAAGAATGCTCATAAATAATGGAAAAGATTTTTGCTTTTCTTTTCTCACTGTGAGGAAGACCTATAGTGCTTCAAGTCCACCGTTTTGATTTTTACTTTGCTTTCCATATTTTTTGCTTTCTTTAACTCCTGCACCTTTCCATTCACACAAGAATGCAACTAAGTAGTAAGTTGCCTGTGGGCCTGGAGCAGTAATAGAGAAGTGAGGGTGAGCTCACGATCCTTCATGCTGTCAAAGACAGAAAAATACAGCTGTGTCTCTCCTGTGCCTTCTATTTCTTCATTCAGTTGCCCTGCATTCTTTAGGTAGCTGGTGTAATAAAGGCAGATAGCAGTGTTAATTCATTACAGTGACTGACGCTTTTGGAAGCACTTGCAACCACTCAGTAGCCATAGGTCACCTCAAGCCGACCCAAGCTCCATTCTCACCCTTTCATTTCCCCAGATGAAAGGCAGACATCTCCCCTGTTTTGCTTTCTTTAGTAACAGGCAAAAATGGTGTTGCTGGTGTTCTTATTGTTTCCTTAGATAAGATACCTCTGATTCTTCTGGAAAAGAAAAGGCAGAGAAAGAATTCTTCCCATTAAAACTTGAACGGTTACCTCTGTAAGGTAAAGGAAAGCACCTTCATGCATTGCAGTAAATGTCATGAAGTAAGTTTTCCTTTGCTGGCCTTCCATTATCTGTGACAGGTTTGGTGCATGCAGAAGGCAGCTTTGGAAGGGTACACAATTTCACAGCGCCGGACTGCCCTGGGACTCAGGAGAACATTCAGTGGCAACAGGGAGATTATCTGCACCCTCATGAAAGCTCTGCCTTCTGGGATGGCCCCATGTGTGGGTCATTGTGCAGTGCTTCTCATACCTGCCACTCAAGGGCTGTGTAGACTTAACATTAGCAAACAGGAATAAATAATATTTACAAGCCATACAAAGAATCACAGAATGCAGAAGATTGGTAGAGGCACTGCATTCCTAAAATACCTAGCTAGATACATCAGCTGAAGCAGAAACTGGGGAAACATCTAAATTTATAAGAGAAATGACAAGTAAGTGAGAGGTCAGTAGCACAGCCACTTCTAGAGACATTAACCTGACACAACTAAATTGACACTCACTTTTCAGATTAAGGGCTTAAAGGCAATAGCAAATGGCACAACTTTAATCTTGACTTGAGACAAGGATAGTAATGAAAACAGGAACTGGCTGAGACTTAACCCATTCTTCGAGTTGTCTTAAAACTGTAATCTCAAAATCCTCTTTAGATGATGGAGTTTGTAAGGCTGGATATAGTAATTTCTAATGGAATTTTACAATCCATTAGGAATGCATATACCTCAAGAGAATGCCACATGTCACAGCCTTTTTCAGGCTGAAAAGTACTTGGGATTATTTTTATTTTGGCCGTCTTTCTCATTTTATCTCCTTGTCCTAAAATGCAATCTGTTTCTGATCTTTGCTATGTAGGTATTTTATTCCTCTTGGTACCAAAATGTCACATTATAGAAAAGAGTGGTCTGTTCAGGTCTGTTCTGTTCCACTTCTCTGAGCACTCAGGGCTTGATTAACATGCTACAAAAGCAATGAGACTTTTCCCAGTGACTCAGATGGGAGCTGAGCTGGGCCCTAACTCATTACAGAGCCACAACACCAAATTCATTGGGACAATGGTAAATGTTCCTGATTCTTTCACACCTGGAAGCTCTTGATGCAGAGAACAAATAATACCAAAATGCTGAGAATCTTTGAAGACTTTTTCAGAAAGATTTGTGTCTTGTCCTTTCCCCTGAAGACAATGACATTGTCACATAATCTCCCGTGCAGCGAGATTTGAAGTTGTAGATGTCTTGCTTCCTGTTCTTAAAGAGTTTACTTCCTCTTTAGTTTAAGCAAATTCATGCTGGAGCTACATATTTCCTTCCCATCCAACTCTGCCCTGGCTTTGGGGTTCTTTCTCCTTTTAGTGCTGCCCAGGGCTAAGCATCTGCATGCAAGAAAGCCAAAGTAATCAGCTTCAAAGTATACCTTCATGGTGTCTGCACAAATCTGGCATTTGCCACACCAATTTGTTTTCCTATCTGAAGTCCTTATTTAAATTTTCATCAGACAAAAACTTTGTCAAGATTAATTTATGGGTAAATAAATTATGAGCAAAGAAAAGCTTTGAAATAATAATAAAAAGATTAATAATAGTATTTAAAAAGTAACACTACAGCTTCAAGCACAGAACACCAGCTGTTGGTTGATAATACAAACAGAAAGTTTCAGTAGCTCTGAACAAGAAAAAATAAAAGCTTTCTCAATGAAGGTATCAAAAGATAATTAAATTTTATTTTATATATCTAAGTGGTACATGTCTGTTAGGGTGAATTGGCAGTGGGAGCAGTGTAATCCCTGAATTAACAGCTTAATGAAGAATAAGAGTGGGTTCATTCTGTCAGATCTGGAAAACTCAAAAGGATTTGTAATGGGACAGACCCATTTCATATTTATGCTTCTGAACCAGTAACGTCTTCCTGGCATTGTATCAGCAACAGCCTGTCAAGGAACAGAATGGATGCTTGACACACAAGAACATTGACACAAAATCTCACGCTAAGGTTTAAGTTCCTATAAACATTCTCAGTTTTCAGATGTGCCTAAATGTCAGGAGCATGCATAAAAGAATAGCTATGTTGACTCTCTTGTTTTTTAGGGAATTAAAAACATCCTTAATCTAAACTCTGTGCCTGGAAAGTGAGGCTGTTTTTCTGTCTTTTAGTTTAGCTTGTGGAAAGTTTTCTTCAGAAAAATATCTAAAAATATGTGTGTTCCACAAATCTTGTTTCCAAGCTCCTTGACATCCTATGGAAAGATTAATCTTGTTTTTAGCACACTAGCATAATATGTTCAAAATCTGTATTCTAGCTAAAGAGCATGATGTCATATTGAAAAGAAGAAAAGTGTCCTCAGTCTTTTTTTTTGCCTTTTTATCTGAGGTATTCAGACAATGTGTCTAAAATACTGGATTATTTTCTTCCTAGAAAATGTACTTCTAATAGCTTTCTTTGGGAACACATTTTTTAGATCTTCCTTTTCTAAAGTTTAAAAACATCCTTCCATACCCTAAGGATAATAAAAAACCATTCTTCATTATTGGCATGTGAAATAATGATGGTTGCTTTCATACTGTAATACAGATGAGGGAGCACACTTGACTAAAGTGTAAGATCTGTGAATTAAAGGATTCTCTTCCAAATCATCTGTATTTTCCTTACTGTCATTGTTTATTCCTTGATGCTTTTCCTTTTACTTAATATTAAACTTACCAAACTAATCAAAATTTATTTACCTACAGAGAAACAAAGTAGAATCTTATGCAAATCACTGGAATAAGAATATAACCACTCTTTACTTCAGAATTGAACCTCTGATGGATTAGATAGAACTCTTTACCTTTTTGTGTTTTGTGTGTCACTAAATGTGTCTGCAAGGAAATTTTTGCAAATGATTGGCCATTGTTTTTATTTTGCTCTGTCAGCATGCGTATGTAAACTGTCAGATCAATTCCCAGTGGCTCCAGATGACATCTCTGCTGGAAAGGTGTTTGTTGAGTACAATGGAAACAATTAAAGAGAAAGAAATATAACAATCAGGTTTCTGATTGAAGTACCATGCAAAGCCAAACTACAACCTTTCCATTCATGTATAAGGCTTCTGCTAAATCTGGGTTTCAATGATTGCTTTTTCTTGTTATTTTCCTTTGGAAAAACAGAAATACATTTTTTTGAAAATTTCTGAATACACTTGAAAACAATTGCT
>NW_008239553.1:2652264-2652813 GCF_000691975.1 Corvus brachyrhynchos | reverse complement strand
CTTTAGGGATTTAATAATATTTTAAGCAGCTCACTGAGGACATAATTCCATACAGCTCTTTTTACACTCTCAAAAAAGAAGGAATTTTGGCTTTAGGCAAAATGAATCTACTAAGCTCTTCATTTTGTAGCAATATTAAGAAATATATTATTAAATGAAATGGTATTTATAGGAATTTGAACATGTGCTTCCTTAATACAAAAAAACAGTGGTAACACAGTCTCACTTAGTGACCCCATAGTCCTGACAGCCTGCACATGGGTCTAAGACACCTATCAGGTACATCATCTTTGCCAGAAACTATCGACATGGTGTCTTATAGTCAGATACGTTCTCAGCTTCCTGTTCCAGGCTATTTTCGTGTTGCTCCTTCAAACATGATCAAACTCAGCTCACTGGTGCTAGACCTGCGTTATGGTACCAGAAAGCATTTTCCAAATACTGGCTGGCTGTGTGCCCCTCCTGCATTGCACAGGGATGTCATTGTGACATCTCAGTGCAGGTGCACAGAGCACACCACCCTTTTGCTTCAGAGCTTTTGCATTCCTG
>NW_008239553.1:2599864-2652244 GCF_000691975.1 Corvus brachyrhynchos | reverse complement strand
CTGAGACTTACCAAGGAAAGTCACACCTGAAAAACTTGACTCTTCACCTTGGTGTGTCACAAGGAATTCTACCAGAACACAAACCGTTCAACAACCAAATCTCCACAGAAGCCCAAATCAATGTAGATTTTTCATATTTTTCTGTGCCTATTAGCACTAACTTAACTTAGGAATGACTACTTGCAACCAGAAATAATCCTCTAGTGATTCTTTATGATAATGAAAAAATTGAAAGACAGGTTTTTCTTATGAGGCCTGTCTTCTTTCAAAGCTGGAAATACCAGCTTCTAAGAGAGGTTTGGTTTGATGAGCCATTTATTGAATAGAGCATGGCAAATCTCACAACAGAAAATACAGGCATGACATATCTCAAAGGCAAAGGATAAAAGCTGCCTGCAGACAGCCCCAAAATTAGAAACAGTGGATTTACGTACAGCTCATGCTTCAGCAATTAAGTGATGTCATGGACCATGGTCCAATTGCTCCAAACCAGAAATCTTTCTGAAAATATTACAGTGAAAGAGAAAGTATTTTGCAAAGGAAAAATGCAACAAATGACTACTTTTTCATTGAAAGTGTCACACTAAACAATTATTTCATGGAGGCATTACACAAAGCCATCAATTAGTATTTCATAAGGCATTATGCATAAAGTGAACAGTCCTTCAGTTGCAAATTTGAGGGGCATTTATTTAATATTGGTCAAAAGGAAAGTATGCAATTTATTAAGTAATAATGATATTCAAGGAAGAGTGGTTTTATCCTTGGTACACTGGAAATAATTGTACTCGATTAATTGGTACTTGCCAGTGATACTGAATATCCTCAGAACTCAAATGGTTGAAGTCTATTCAAGTCAGATGACCCATATAATATACTGAAGCCCATTAAAGTCAGGTGACCAGTATAATACTGAGATTCTGAAGAAGAAGATATAGCACTCAGATTCTGAAGAAGAAGATATTATGGAAAATACTCAGAAAAGCAATGAGCATAGTTTGGTGTGTAAAGAATGTGTGTACTTGTTCTGCTTGAGGTGGAGTTTTTGCAGATATAGCAGGCAAAGGTCACCCCTGAGGTTAGCTAGGTTATATGATTGACAGCCTAACTCAATGAACTTTCTGGTTGAAATGATCCTGTGAGACTCGGCAACTTCTCTCACATAATTTTGACACATGACATACCAGCATCAACAGTAGAACGTAGGAGTTTCCAGCACAGAGTTGGAGACTTTTGGCTTACCACTCAGAAAACAAGAATTTCAGGAAATGATCCAGAAGCCATTGAAGTGAATAGGAATCTGACTTAGACCCATTTAGAGGACTCCCACCAAACTTTGTTCCACTGTAGAAAAGCCATAAGCAATGCATGATCTACAGCAGCTAAACTTTCTTTAGGTCATTTTTGTCACGTCTTTATATTTTCCCTGTAAATGTTTGTGCAATGCTGGCCATCTTTTTCCATGACATACCTGAAATTTTCTGTTTGAGAATTTCTCCATTATCCCTGCCTCTTGTCTCAATAAGTACAAATGGAACAGACCATTTATTAACTAGTCAAGTAAAGACTGACAAGAAGACCTGTCTTGTTTATAAAAATTGAGAAATTAAATATTTTAATTTGTTATGAAGTGCAATGTTTCTAATCTTTACATCTAACTGAATAGTACATGAACCAGAAAAAACCTAATTAGCAATAAAATATTTATAAGCTTTAAAAGTCAATGAAAAGGGTATTCAAATATCTTGCAAATATACTAGTAAATAAGTGGATGACAATAATATCTTTTGGACATCCCATTCAAAACAATCAGGGGTTGACAACTCGTGTATCTACAGCAGGAAAGCAACATCAGATTCCCCACTTCCTGCTATCTGCAAGCAGAGTTTTTGCTTGATGAGGTATTACTGACAGGGCTGCAATAAAATGACAAGCTGTTTTGGGCTTCAGAACCAGCACAACCCAATGATACTTAATAAGAACAATGTCTTTGAAGGTGGTGGTACAACTGCAATTTAAAATTTCATCATGGTTTTAAAAAAATAATTTCAAAATATTTCACCAGGTGAGAACAGAAAGATTGGATATGCATGGAAAATACTGATCTGGGATGTAGAAAATTAGAGCAATTTTTACCACCAAACTCTTATGTGACCTTGAGAAATATTTTTAGTCTTTCTGCATTTCCTTTTTCCATATGTAAAGGGAGTGTGGAAAAGGAAGGCAAAGAACAAATTTATTCATGTCCTCAAGGGATTCACTTTTTATAATGATAGAAGATGCTTAGCATGCTGGCATCCATCAAACCTATTTTTTAATAAAAAATCTAAACAGATTCAAAATATAGATAAAGAAAAGTTAATCAAAAGATTCACTCAAAATTATGTTCACTTTTCAAATGTGAATTATTTTAAATCTAATATTTTCTTTAGATCAACTATCAGTGTAGGAGTCCATAACAAAATTTATATCTTGGATTTTCAGCTCCATTCAGGAGGGCTGAGTTCATGTTTTGCTTCTAATTTCTTTTTTAAAGAGGGAAAACAAGAAGGGGGTGGCATTGTAGTCTTCCAAAAACACCTTACTAGATATTCCAACAAACAAAAAATATTTCCAAATCAAAATCATGATTCAGGGTAGCAAAGCAAACTTTTCATTTGGTCCCCAATTTAAAATTGTTGTGGTTGGACTTGTTTTGTACACTTTTCACTTGACAGCAGAATCTGTTTTCAGGATCTAAATGGGGCATATATTTACATCTGGTTCTCATGGTTCTCTGGCAGTAGAATGAATAAATATAAGAAACAAGACTGGCCACTACATAGTCAAGAAGATTAATCAACCACTAGCCAATGTGCAGAATTAAAAGGACACACCAAGTGTAGTATTGAAAAGAAAAGAGGGCTGAAAAAGTATATTGTAAAAATCTGTGTGAGATTCTACAGTGTATTTGAGACCTAAAGTGAGGTAATAATCTCAGCAGCCAGGAAAGAGTTTCTGATTTTGTAAGCCAAGATTAAAAAATCTGCAACAAAGAAAGATATCCAGCAGTGTTCCAGCTAAGCTCATAAAAGAAGTTCAGGATTGCACAGCAACATGAGCTCTGACTCTCTAAGAACAAGCAATGAGTGCAAAGAGCGAAAATGAACATACCTCTCTCCAGCTTGGAGGGTGAAATGGGTTGGAACATTGTAATTTATGTACCTGCTGAGCCCATACCAGCACAGCAATACAAAAAAAAAAATTATCCATTGGCAGTGCACCAACAGCTCAGACTTTCAGGTCACTCCTTTCACAGCTCCAGGCAGGGGTTAGATGATTTCAAAAGAGGTGAAGAAATGGATTTGCAACAAAAACAGTAACCATCAATGTGTTTTGAGGACCTTACTTACTCCTTTTTCTTTCAGTGAAGTCTATGTTTTTAATGATAAGCTATCTAAGTATGCTCCTCTTTGGAGATGAGAACAGCAGGATTTTCATAAATAAGCTCTAAAATCTAGTTATACAAATATGTACATTCAAAAGGCAGGGTTTTTATTGCCTGATACACTGCACAGTCACCTCTATATATGCAAAACCCTGCAAGTACCCATATAGGGGGTATTTTGCCCCTGGGGGCATGTAGCTCCATGCTGTGGATGTTGCATGTGTCTGTATTTGGAGAAGGTCAGTGAAATGAAACACACACAGAGCACTGAGGTTGTCCTTCAGGTTCCATGGATTACGTTCTTTAGGCACTTGGTGGCAGTTCTAGCAATCTACCACTCAGATTCATTCAATTCCTGGTGGATTATGCAAACCCTCCCTGTTTTGTTAAAGAGCAAGTGTTCCCCTCCTGCTGCCTCCCAAGGAGCTCTCAGCTGGTTTCTCCAGAGCATGCCAGTTCCTGGGAAGGATATGCCTGGGAAGAATAGCTCCTCCAGTCCTTTGCAGCTGGAAGTGGGCAGTCACTGTGAGCGTGGTGGGCACTGATGGTGCTTTGGCCCCAGCTGGACAAAGCTCTCAGAGAGCCCTGATCTTACCATACTTCACCTTAGAACCAGTTCACATTTTTCTTTGCTACTCTGATAAGAATCATCATTCTGATGATCAGAAGCTTTCTCACACCAGACAAAGTTTATCATAACCACTTTTATCATCTCTTGTTTCTGTACCAGTATCACCCTTTAGCTTAGACAGTGCCTTCCCTACTACACTGTTCCCAACAATGAAGTTGTAGTCACTGTCTGGAGTCTTCATTAATTCTGTGATGCCATATAAGTCAGATCTGTTGGTGTCTTCCTCTACTTGTTGAAAAACTGTTGAGCGTGTTGTGAATGAAAGTGTTGGATATTTAATTAGAAATTTATTTAAAATACCTACGGCCAAAAAATCTCAATACCGAAAGTGAATGTATATGTTTTCAGAGAACTCTGTAGAAAATCACATCTTGAAAAGATACCACAAGAAGCCTTTATATAATGCCAGATTATAGGTAGTATTTTTCTTTTCTTATCAAAGTTAGTTACTCCTCTTGCTGATGGTGGAAAAGCAGCACCATGCCCTTGCAGATAGAAAACCTGAGTTAGTCCATCCTCTTCTTGAGCACCTGTGGCTGCTGAGCATCTTGCTGATGAATGAACAATTCTTTCTGGAATTGTTTCTACTGTTATGATCTCTAAGGTTCAAGTGCTACTAAAAACAAATGTGCAACATTTGATGCCTTTCTCTACTAGTGAATTGAAATAAGAATTCCTAATAAAACTCGAGTATTGATAAAGTTAGGGAGACACTGTGATTTTTTAGCAGCTCACTGATAGTTTAAATGACAGATCAAAACAGAAAGAACAGGTGAAATGTGATAATTCATGTTCATAAAGTCAGTGTGATACCATGTGAAGTTTGTGATTTCAGTGAATTTCCACTTTTGAAGAATTGAGCCAATGAAGTGGATAATCAGGTTAGCCCAGAATATCCAGAAGAAACTACAGAGGAAATGTAACCCAATGCCAAAACACAAGTATCCAAATAATAATTTAATCATGTAACTAGAGCTGGCAACATTTTTTATGCCTCACGAACCCTGCAGAAAGGTGACTTACAAAACCTGGTGGTAGCAAGGACTAAGATAGCAAATACATGGTTTGCACCAGCTAGGAGGAAAGAAAGCAGCCTTTGGGAAGCAGCAATGTGTGTGTCTGTCAGAGAGGTTTCCCCCCCACTTCTGGCCTAGACTTTGCTTAGGCTGCAGCCTTCCATGGAGCTAAAGTCTCTTTGGTCTGAGTTCCCTCTTCCCAGCATATATGGAATTTTCCCTTCAGCCTTGCTCATTCCTGGCCCTGCACCATAACTGCCAGCCTTTGCTGGGCTGAGCACACAGCACAGCTATGAGCTGAGGAGCCAGAGCAAACTGCAGAGCACTTGGCTCTGAGCTCCTCCAAACAGCGCACGCTGCTCAGGCAAGGGGAGTTTTTTCTCTGCTCACTTACATCTTAATCTGATGTCAAGATTTTCTTCTATGTAAAAATATGCTTAACAGCTCCATATCAATCACTAGCAAGTATGACACATTTAGTTGTTATGACTTTTCTTACAGTGAAGAAAATCCAAGAGGTCATTCAACAGCACAGTAGTGATGGCTATGCAGAACTCCATCTCTGCTTCTGAAAATCAGGCTGTAAAATGGAAAATTGATCAAAAATGTAAGATATACTGCTCTGGTTATTGAAAGTCATATCAAAAAGCTGCAGCATGTCTGTATATAACCGTTTCTCTATCACAGGGAGTCCCCCTAATGGTTTATATTTGTGGTGTTGGTGAATTAGTTTAAAATATGTATCCTTTTACTCTGTAAGAGGAGAACATTTTCATCTTGCACTATTTTTATTGCACTAACTGGCCATTAGACGTTTAAAGTCCCTTTTACCAAGGTGGGATAGAGCCCACCAGTGGTCACTGACCCGTCCAGCTGGAGTTAAAACAAAGACAGTTTAGAACTTGCACTTCTTTCCCTGGGAAAGCACTGATCCCTCTGGCATTTAGTCCTTGCAAGACCTGGATGCCTCCTCATCTTCTCAAGAAGAGTGATTCACATGGTTTCATTTAAGGGAAGCATCCTACAAGGATTCACTGAAATGATGGGTACAAAATCTGATTGATGTGTCCTGTGACTACAGCCAGGAAACACTTCCACAAATAGTCAACAGACAGTTAATCTTCTCCTCCTACCTCTGTCAGGGGGTTTCACACCCTTGGTTAAATGAGGATGACATTTACACTTGATTTATAATCTGGCACTCCCAGAGGGACAGAAACCCATGTGGATGTGAGAGTGAGACTCAGTGGATGGAAATGGAGTGGGACATTGCTGTGGACACCTGTGGGAAGGTCTTTCTCCCACTGGCAGCTGACCCTGCCCTCCCAGCACTACTGAGGTCTTGGAGGGGTCATGTGTGTAAAAATGTTGGGCTCAGCTGTACATAACAAAACCAGCAAATTTTGGGAGGCCAAGGAAGGAACAGGAAGTAAAAGTGAAGGCTGGGTAACCTCTGAGACAATTATAAAAGTGTAAACCAATTATTTTGTGTAAAAATGATAAACTATAAGCTTGTGCCTCTTGAACAGCATTGTTGATTTTTATAGGAAGCATGCCAAACTTTATGGGATACCTGTTTGTGAGGGATATGTGGTGGGCAAGGGAGGAGTTATATATACACAGCCATACTTCCTAAATAGTAATCATGCCAAATTTCATAGTAGATTTGCTTTTCCGAGTCTATTTCTGGTTTACTTTTTTTCATCAGGGTTAGTCTTACTAAACCCAGGGCATAATATTAGTGTGTAGGCCTGAAATTGTTTTGAGTGTCTTATCTCTGCTTCATTTTCTACTTTCTTCTTCACCTGATGTACTTTTAGATAGCTTTGATCTAGAAACATCCAAAAAAACTGTTGTCTCCTTCCCTCAGGTGAGACAGATCAGCCAGGTATTTTGGTGCAGTTATTATAAACATGTCTATACTGCTAGAGGAAAACACTAACAATTAGAGGGAAAGTAACTTACATTCCAAGAGCAGTAGAAGTTTTAACCTTTTAATTCTCTCCATTTTTCTATTACCCTCTAAATGTCACAGACTGAAATCACCAGAGCTATATCGATTTATCAGAGGAAGATATGACTCCCTGAATTCAATTATTAATAAGTCTTCTCTGTGAAATCTTGAACCTATAGATATACATTTGTTTATATAGTGATACATCAGAGAAATAGAGTTACATCATGGACTTCTTGAAGAAAATGTTTGCCCTCTCCCAAACTGCAAATAAATTTGTTTTTAAACCCTGCCTTTGAAATAATTTGGATCCCTTGGGGTTCCATGGCATGGGTTTTGTTTTTAGCTTTGTAACAGTGAAAGCACACATTCTGCCAAGCCGAAATTCTTTAAAACTACCCTGATCCCTTAAATTTATTACTGGTTACTAACAGCTTCCCATGTTTCACTTATATATTTCAAGCTAGAACCAAGTATGCAATATGGAACAGGTCATATTTTTTAGCTTTTGTCTCTCCTAAATTTATAGTGTGAATTCCTGCATTAAAATAATTCAGGATGGATAACAGAACCTTAAAGCATATGGCAAAATTAAGTCTCAAGAATGACAACATGAGTAATTCCATAATAAAAAGATGAGGCTGCCTCCATCGTACTGATTTTTTAGAATATGCTCTGTCAGCTCACTTATTTATACCAGATAGTAAATTTCATCTTTTCACATGCTTTCTTTTCCCAGATTTTTATTATAGTTATTTTACTTCTTAAATATTAACTTGCATTTCTACTTTGTTAAATGTATTTTCGGTCACTCAAAAAGCTATGGTTTAAGCATTGCTATATACACAGCATAATAAAGAATTTTTAGGATACTTGAATCCAATTATCTTATAAATACAATAAAAAAACTTTATATCATCAACAGTATTGTTAGAGAAAGAACTGGGGTTTCAAGGTTTCAAAAGGCTGCTCTTATTGGGCAACTTTCACCCACAGTGTTCTTTTAGAGTACACTGAAGAGATTTGATCATGTACCTTCCTTTAGATGCATTGAAGAAAATCAGCTCATCAAAAAGTGAGAAGGCATTATTTGAACAGCAATAACATTGTGAATCATGTATTGGAAGGCTGTTTTGCCATCACTTGTGATGATGGACACTGTAAATAACTGTGATATTTACTGAGACTCCAAAAAACCTCACGGATACCCAGGGGGAAAATAGCCCCTTAAAACCATGATGAATTGCAATCCCATGGGGGACCCCAGCTGGAGAAGTCGGTTCTTGAAGGATTGCACCTCATGGAAGAGTGACCCACTTCATAGAAGTTTGTGGAGAGCTGTTGCCTGTGGGATGGACTCGCATTAGAGAAGGTTGTGGAGAACTGTCTCCCACGGGACAAACACACACTGGAGTGGGAAGGACTCCTCTTCCTGAGCAGCAGCAGAAACAGCCTGTGATGAACTGACCATAACCCCCATTGCTGTCTCCCTGTGCTGCTGGGGGAAAAGGTAGAGCTGGAAAGGAGGGAGGGGTAGGAGTAAGGATTTTTTAAGGTCTTATTTTACTTCTCATTATCCTGCTCTGATTTTGTTAGCAATAAATTCAATTACTATGTCTAATTTGAGTCTGGTTTGCCTGTGAAGGTATTTAGTGATTGATCTCTCTCTGTCCTTGTCTCAATCCATGAACCTTACACTATAATTTCTCTAGCCTGTCCAGCTTCAGAAGGGAGTGACAGAGAGACTTTGGTGGGTGCCTGGCATTCAGCCAGAGTCAACCCACTACAAGCTCTTAGGGAGAGAAGTGGTCAGAGACATGGAATTAAAAGCTAAAATATTGTGCCTCTTTCTAAGAAAACGATGGACTTTTCTTTAAAAATTAATGTTGTAATATAGTACAAAAGCCAAGGATTTGAAAATAGCAGAGAATATTACATTTAGAAAATGATGGGGCAAATGTTAAATCTCTTGAAATAGAAAAGGAATGAATTTTCCATGAGACACAAATCGAGCATGTCTCATCACTTTCTCCACATGCCTCTCTTTAAGGCATATTTTAAAACCAATACTCTCTGCAATATATAAGGTATAGTGTATTGGCGTAACGAGCAGGAAAATGTCTGAAGACATGAACAAAGAAGATTGATATGTTTGTGTCCTTTTTCAGAAGCAGATCAGTATATTTTAAAATCAGAGGAAGATTCAGTATGAGAATGTGCCCTTCCAACTTCCCTTAACATCACAGAATTACATTTCAGAATCCGATGGGATTCCATGGAACTATCAAGTGAATAAGGTGTAATTCAACAGGAGTCAGGGTGGCAGCCTGTGCTCCTCTTCAATTAGGCTAAACAAAGTTCCTGTCTGATCCTGAAACATAGATTTACCCTTAGAAAGTTAAATTAATCATCCTTTATTCATACATCTCTACATAGATACTTTTAATTAGCACATTTCCCCTTGGCTCTTCTCTTCCTTTTAACTTCTCAACATGGTCTTGACGGAACAATTGGTCTTTATTAATGTGTGGCAGCTTAGAGCTGCAGCGAGCTGTTTGCCAGATGTTTGAACTCTGTTGAACTGCTGTTCACTTGTCAGACTAGCAATGAGGAGTGAACAAATATTGCACTATTCAGCCTCCCTCCTGAGCTGCTAGAGAATTTCAAACAACTTCAAGGGCCAGAACCAAAGGATCTGCTGAGAAAGAATAAGGTATGTTCCTAAAGAGATCAGTGAGCCATGACTTTTCTAGAAAAGCAACTTTGTTTTTTATTATCTGCTGTGCATGTGAGAGAGTCAAGGGCTGAAACATCAGAGGGACCCACGCTACAGGGAGCGAGAGGCTTCAGAATGACACAGCTTTCACAGATCCTAAGGTTCTTCATGGACTATTAAGTAGAGGAGGGAATAGAAGGAAGCAGGCTACTGCAAAGCTTCTCCAAACAGGCACATTTGACTCTGAAGATTATCCTATCTGTGAGCAGAAAAGGAAGCAAGGTCTTTTGTGAAGTATTTTCATTTTAATCACTTGTTCAAGAGGAAGGGAAAGAACATAAGTTCTGTTTCTCCTTTTTGTTGCAACTCCTTCTTCAGATTTACATATAAAGTGCACAGGGGCAAATTAAGCACAAAAGTTGGCCCCCTATGGTATCAGGAAATAAAGGGCAGATGTTAAAATGTGTCCCACCAGTTCTGCTAATAAAACATACATATGTACCTTGTATGTGACCATCTCATCAAAGAGCTGCACTCACTGCGAGAGTAGAACCATGTCCCATCAGGATGTGTTCATAATCCCAGTCCAGGACAGCCACTCTGACATCAGTTGACTGCCACCTCCTAGCTAAAAGCACATCTGCTTGTCTCAACTATGACTCTTAAAATCACCTCTTTGACAGCAGTATCTAAAACCTGGGTGGATTCTTTATATACAGAAGAGTATAGTGTGGTTTAGGTAGTCCCAGCACCCACTTTTTATTGCAAAAAGATAAAACATTGTTAGTTCAGTGACTTTAAAAAGCCTCAAGATTGTTAAATAGACTGAAATCACAACAGTTCACTGTCATTATTTTGTACCAA
Organism: Corvus brachyrhynchos; assembly: GCF_000691975.1. NCBI lineage: Eukaryota > Metazoa > Chordata > Aves > Passeriformes > Corvidae > Corvus > Corvus brachyrhynchos. The sequence goes on along the minus strand of NW_008239553.1, from coordinate 2,641,636 downwards.
ATGTACTGAATTACATTGTTTATCCTGCACTGAAGGACTCTTGAGCGGGATTATATGATGGTTGTTGCATCATATCAGGCTAGAATATTTTCCCCCCTTTTAGACAAGTGAGCCCCATCTGTGTCCAGAAGGCCTGTGCCATATAAACCACCCCATATTTGGAAAAGCCAAGATTACACTGACAGCACCAGTCTTCAGGACACATGTTGCTCATGGGGGGTTCTCCTGTTCCTTTTGGCATTCTTCCCTGCTATCAAAGGCATTGAGGAAAACATCACCTCTGCTCCTGTCCCTTCAATCAGTCGTCCCAGTGCCCTATTTTTGATTGCCCTAGGACTTCTCAGCTTCATCGCTGTGGCCCTGGACAGCCAGAAGTGGGTAATAATTAGAGGGCCAAATCTGCCCAGGGAGCCTTCTAGTAAAATCTCTTACCTGGGCCCCAGGGAGGCAGCAGAAAATGCAAAAACAAAAAATGAAAATGGCCAGGAAATACTTCCATCTTGCAATAAATTTTAAGAAAACCCACACATTTTCTGAGTCCAGCAGATTTTCCAGTGTCAGTCCCTAAGCCAAAGTTTTTGAGCTCTCATTCTTCAGGGTTTATAAGCAGACTGCTAAATCTGTCCACAGTTGTTTTTATGTGTCACTAATGATGATAAATTGTTTTCACATTTTTCTAAAGAGCTTCTACCCTGTTTAACAGTGCATAAAATTCCATCCAGTTATACCAGATATGATTGAAGGATTTTGACAGTTTCCTCATAAAATGGACTACTACTGTGAATTCACTAATCCTATAAACTCTTGATTTTCATAATTTCCATGTGATAACAAGAAAAATTGCAAATGAACCTGCAGTATCTCCCATCTTTCGTTGTTATACCTGGCTCAACAAAGTTGAGTTATCTTTCTCCTTGTTCTCGCTGAGCTGAAATATTATTTTCTTGTTTTATCTACAGGCCTTCTTGAAATCAGCACTAACACCTAGAGTGATGTGCAATAGTCTCTCTGTGCTGATTGACTTGCTTCAAGTTCTTTCAGGATATTATTTTGGAAAATAATCTTTTAACTTTCTTAAATTTGAGAAGACTGGTCCTCTAAAATCTTGTTTTCTTACCTATTCAATTAGTCGTAGCCTGGTTAGCAACAGTGTATAGCAGGGACAAGATGTATCAAGGCAAATAAATCAGCAGACAGTATTTTCTTGTAAGTTTTCATCACTTTTCATTATGTGTCCTTTGGTGCTTAGATTTGGCTACAATACACAGAACCTTGTTATCTGAGCTGCAATTGAGATGCCCAGAAGAAATCAGAGGAAACTGTGTGTGGTAAATGAAGTAATTGTGGTTTGCTTAGCTCAGTCTCTTTTTTTTTTTTTTTTTTTTTTTTTTTTTTAAGTAGAGCTTAAAGGAGTTCAGAAACATACCATCCAGGGCTTCATTAGATCATTAGATAGGCAATAAGTAATAATAATCTTGCACTGTAGCAGTTCTGCAACAATAGTACAGCCAAAACCCACCCTGTTGTGTGTTTCAGAATTGTACTTGTTTCAGATAGGGTTATGGGTACAATTAAGTGGTTGGGGTTTTTCCTCTTATTTGCTGGGATAACCAGGATCTAATATTTCATCTATATTTTGAAAATTCAGATATCTGAGAGATTAAAGTCTCTTTCCTGTGCTGAAATATAATGACAATAAATCAATCCTTTTCTGACAATTCCTGCAAAATTAACCTTAACACATACTGCTGACTCATTTTGAGTACCATCTTCCCTCCTTTTTTCATGTTTTAACAACACTTCCCCTGAAACAGTCCTTTGCATGGTTTTAAACTTTAGTGATACAATCATGTAATCTTTTGCACCATGTGTTGTGGAATAGCAGTTGACATTTGCCCCTAACTTTCAACATTTGGACAATATAAAAATAAAATTAATAAACACTTAGATATACATATTTATGCTATTCTCTCCAGCACTTGAGAGTGCTTCATGGCCACCAGTAAGTGTATAAAACATAATTTTTTATCTGTTATATGTAATTTGTTACCCTTTTCATTTTTCTTTCTCTCAGTTGTCTTTCGTCATGGCACAATCTGTATTACCCCTTGGTTTTAAAACTCCATAAAACACATTTGCCACAACCTGAACTGGCTTACAGTACCAAGGAAATAAAGATGATTACCTGTCAGCAATTATATGATTCTGATGCTTGGTCTCCACTGTGCTGCTATAACCCAAAATAATGCTGTGTGTACGATTAAGCAATCAAGTACAATAAGAATCTCATATTTCAGCACAGTCACCAAGGTAAGGGAATATGCAAGGAAATTTCCTAATCAATACACCTCTAAGTTTCACCCAAAACAGACCAAGTAAAATATCACCAACCTATAAGCAGAACTAATGCAAATAATGCCATCCTATAATTTTTTGCTCACAAAATGTTTGTTCTCATATGGAACAGCCATTAATCCTATCATGTTATGTACTACCTGTTGCATCTTCCTGTGATAAGAATAATGCTCTCTCCAGCTACTTTGGCCAGAGGGAAAATCTTGCTAAAGAGCACAATCATTTTGCAAGAGGTAATTTAAAAAGCACAAGCATGAAAAACAAGCATGGATTTAATTAGGATTAGGTGAAGAAAGGAAAAGTAATAGTGTAAGTGGGATTGCTAGACTGAGAGGAAGATTTGTACTGCTAGACAAAGAAAAGAAAAACCACTTTGGTGATGGGCAAAGTTGAATTGTTCTTTATTGAGATTTTGGGACATAACTGTTTTGAAGAATTTCTGTCTAAATAGGAATAGAATCACAGTCAGAGACTGAAATGAGAGGCACTGCAGGAGCAAAGTGCTAGCTACAAAACTTTAGTATTAGATGCTAAAGGAACAATTTTAAGAAGCAGTTATTGCGTTTTACAAAATTGTCAGAAGCTTTCAGAATCTAGACTAGAAAACCGGGATATTTACAGACATTGTGTATCTCTTTTGAAAAGCCAGTATTGAGGGGAGGGGGATACAGATCAGAAGGCAATAAACCACACCAATTTAGTTATTTGACACGTCAGCTAAAGACAAAATTTTGAATTTCCTTGATGAGTATTTCAGCAAAAAGTGGTGACAGGCAAATCAAATAAGAGAATCTATTTGGACTTCACTTTAGGTTTGACAAGGTCTTTTGTAAGACATGGAGTTATCTGGGCATAAAAGTCGCCAAGTAAATAAATACAGAATACTAAATTAGACCACATGCCTTCTTCCATGAAAATATAAAGCAAAATAATTTAAGTATAAAAGGTAAAGTTTCGACATAAAAGAGAAAATTATTGGAATTAGAATAAATCTGCTCCGATTTTCAGCACTTAGATGTGTGAGATTTAAAACTACAATTTTGAATACAGACAACACAAGAATTCATTTTCTACACTCTGATCTTAGTAAAGAACTAGCAAAACCCAGGAGAGTTTCAGGACCCTACTTAAGGAAAGTAAACTCTTACAATAACTTAATTAAGCTTTTTGTAACATTAAAAGTGAATGTTGACAAATAGAAAAAGAAACACGTCAGAAATAATTGTCAGAATGAATCTTGTATTTCAACAATTGCTTGTTTACCTAAGGTTATTTTGTAAAAAAATAAGTGAATTGCTGAAGAGAGATCAGTGAAGGTCACTGCTGAATGTGTCAGCTGTTAAAAAACTTCTTGAAAATAAAACCCACAAACATTATGATTAAAAATAAAGCTGCAGTTACTTCATAATGTAGATCAATGTTGTTCACCTTTGTATGGCTGCCTTCAATCTGATCATTCCATCTGGAGAGAAGAAATAGACACAGATGCATCCTAAAAACAGTGTCATGTGGGTCACTGGGAAGGCCTTGAGTGAGGAAAGGTTGGAATTTATAGGAGGGTTCACATAGAAATATGTGTGGAAGAGTCAGCTGTTCTCAGACCTTTCAGGATCCAAGGTACCTTGTGCCAGCCATTTCAAGCAGTTTGTCAGTTCTGAGAACAAATACATTGTTTAGCCATTACTGTGGCCTTTTGCCATCTTCCAGCTGTTTCACCTCATACTGCTTGAGATGCCTCATGTGGAATTTGTCGTGATCCCTTTGGCTGTTTGGGACACTACTGCCTATGCACTTGCTTTAACAAGTACAAAAAAAACAACAGAAGCAAACCATCATTTTTTCTCTGTCACTCTTGGTCTCTGCACAGTAGTTTTCATTTTAGCCTAGACTTCCTGCCAGTCTTAATGGTCGCACTCTGGCACCAAGGGAAGAGCAAATCTGGCAGAGTGAGAAGCTGCAGGAGCCAGTTTACCAGCAGGGCAGAGAATTTGCTGTGGTTCTAATTGAAAAAAGCATCATCGTTTGGGCTTTTTCCTTCCCTATCACTCTCTCTCTCTCTCTGCTGGTTTCCTGTTAAGTTCTATTGTGTTTTGCCAATGCAGTCATCATATTCTCTAGATATTTGATTTACATAATTGAAGCAGTCCAGCTTATTTTAGGAAAATTACAACTTTGTGGAAAAAAATAACTTATACAGTAATTATAGCAAAAATGTTCTGCTTTGTGTCAGACACAATGAAATTAGTGGGTTTAAAAATTAAGAACAAGGTCCTTTTAGCACTCTGTGCCATTTTTAAAAGAAGAATGAATACTCTTAAGAAACAGCTTTGCATGTTAATCACAGTGGCTGGGAACATTTCTTGCTAAGATATATGATGTTCAAAACTGTTAAAAGAAATATTGAAGGAAGGAAATTAATTTTTCTGCAGTAAAATTTTCCTGTCATTATGTAAGATAGGTTTCCACTGTATGTGTTTCCATTAAAGAAGATTGTTGCATGAAAAGTTACCTATTATACAAGAAGAAATGTTGAGTCCATGTTGATTTCATCCAGGATTTATCCAAAATATTGTCAGTCAAGAAAGCAAGATGCTGAGTGGTTTGGTTCTCATTAACGTACAGTTTCTCTGTGCATAGGATCCATTTCCCAAACAAAAGGGGCAACACTGACCATAAAATATATAGCATAGAAATCAAAAACCCCTGTCTAAATGTAAAAATAAGATGATGTTGCAATACATGCTAGAGATTATGTGTACCATAAACAGGACTAATGTCTGCTGGCAGTCAGAGAGCAACAGAGTAGTAGCAATTAGAACTTGGCTAAACTGAATATATACTTGAAGGTCATTTTAGGTGTTATCTCTTTCCTTTAATAATGACGACAAAAACACTAATTGCAATTATCCATTACTTCCAAAATTTTCTCCCACTGCTGCACTTTCCTTCCTAAAACAGCCTGGATTCAGGTCATCCCATGCAGGCCTTTCAGGAGAAATAGTTGTCATCATACACTGTTCTTCAGAAACTCCAGATGATTCTCAGCTAAGATTCATAATTAATTCCACATTTCTGGGACCCTCTTAAAGAAGAACTTGTACACCAGGAGCACTTGAATGTCTCAGCTGAATAGGCAATTAAAAAGGTTTTGCTAATCAGCACTCCTTGTAAGATCATCTCAAAGCTGAGCTGAAATGCTGAAAGGTCAGTTCATGTCAGAGAGGGATCTATTGGTTCACGTTATGTTCAAATCCCTTCCCACAGCAGAACTACAGTGCAGATAGTGGCGCTGAGCAGCACTGTGTATTTTACTAACATAACGCTCAGCAGCCACCATTCCCACTGAAAAAGCTGCCACAGTTCACCCCTGAAAATGAGCTGTTTCCCTGTAAAACCTGTTACCAAAAATAATTGTACAAATAGTCTTTATTTGAATAAATCAGAAAACCTAAAACCAAAGTCAAACCTAATTTCAAGCACATTCATTTCTACATGTCTATATTTACTTTCCTTATAATTCCTTGTAGCTTTTTGAAAAGTAATGTATCTTCTATTGTATTATTTTTTTCCTTTTTATCAACAGAGGAGGCTTTCTTTAGAGGTGCAGAAATACCTCTGTGCTGAATAACAACTTTTTCCTTCAGCAGGTTCTAGAGGTAGTTTCAAGTTCAATCCAGACCACACAAATGGATATCAGCTATGCCTCTATCTAACTTTATGCAACATACCCAGCTTCATGTTGCCTGTTTTGTTCCTCTTCATCTGTAGCCATTCTGAAGCCATGGGGGACAATCTGTGCAGGCAGGGTATGTTCAAAACATGTCAGGATCTAGACTAACAGCCCAGTTGTTTTCTCCCTTTAATTCGATCTATGATTTCAATTTTCTCCCATTTAATTTAATTCAATTATTTCTATGATGAACAATGCAGTGTCCACACTTTAATGGTATCATTACCTAATTAGCTTATTGGTCAAAGAAAGATGCTACTTTTTAATTAATTAGAAAGAGAACACATACCTCCGTGAAATGAAGGGCAAAAGGTGTTCTGCTCAGAGTGGTTAATCAGACATTTATTGACCTTCTAGGTACTACTGCATTATGTACAAGTTGTAAAACACACTCTGTTTCAACACACTAATGCAATCACAAACTTACTTCAAATTGAATTGGACAAATTTGCTTCAAATGAAACCAAAGCACATTTCTAGGCTTACAATGTACTGCAAGTTTTGATATGCATCTGGGAAAGAAATACAGCTTACTGGGAAAATAGCAGTATGAAATGAAAAAGACGGAGAGAAAAACAAAACAGAACAAAACCAAAAAAACAAGCAAACAAAACACACCCAAAATGCTCTGTCTGTCTTCAGCTGCCTGCCACTAGGCAAACACATCAAATCAAAAGACATTATCTAGGGAATTGATTGACCTCGTGTTACAGCTGCCCAGCCTATACACATAATTTGAGATTATTTTATCTGACACACAGCTGAAATATAGTAGTTAGTGTTTTCTTGAAATAAGTTAAAAAAAAATTCAAACCCAAATAACATATTTTAAAAACTCACCTGTTAAACTTCAGAAAAAATGGCCTAAAACATTGCTAAAATTGCAATATCACAGAGCAGAAATAAGGGGGCAGAAGAGACATCAGAGTTAAAAAGTAAACACAGATTGGATGAAGACCTTAGAATATTTACCATCAATATGAACAGAATATATCCAGTCATTGGCCCCATTTGAAATTGATCATTAGCAATTACAGACAAAACAATAACTCTGTAGCTAATGTTTTGCATTAGCCATCAGGAGGAAATAAATAGCAGATTGTTTGACCTTAGCTACCTCACAATCTTGTCCTAACTTTCCCTGCTGAGGACTGACTTCATAATTTAGACAAATATTTAATCTTGGAAATTAGTTTTCTCATGTTTCCATAGGCAGTCCACGGAATATACTTGGGATGAATCCACTAAATTCTTGTTCTTCCACAGCAGGGAAACATTTGCTTTATAGACAGGCATTATTTTCCCTTCTAATTCAATCAGCAAAATACAAAGCCAGCATACATTATATATCAACTTCTGTCATTAGGAGTTAGTGAGAGGTTATTCAACCCTATTTGGCAAAAATTAATTTCATGCAAGTGTTGTGTACAGTGCACAGACATCTACAGTCAGCCTTAAAGTATTTGACGTAAGTGGGTACAACCTGGTAACATACAGTTTAAGGCCTTTTTACATAACCTTCTTGTTGATGCATTTTGAAAATAGCTCAAGGGGGACAATCTGGCTTAGCTAGGAAGTAAGTGCTGCAGTTTGATACAAATCCACATGTTTACCCCGTGAGCACTAAGCAGTTTGATTTCCTGTCTAGCTAGTGTTGATTAGTGTTGCAAAGTGAACACAATGATAACTCAACATTGCAGAAAAATCTTCTAGCCTAAAAGGGTTATTTATCCATATTCACTCTTTTTGCATGCTGATGTCTCTCCACCTCCTGCCACTTGTTCAGTTTTACTCATGTGACTTTATCATCAGTAGTTCTGGAGGCAGATGACCTTTAAAGGTGTAAGAGAGGATTCCAGTGTGCAATTTGTCACCTAGCTGGCATCAAAAGACAGGGGACATGGGGAATGACTGTATGCAATTCTTCTACCTCTAGAACATACAGCGAGCTGATCAAGTGTCTGTAGTTACTTGAGCCAGATTACTTACACTGATTCACTTATATAATGTGTAAATTACAAATTATATTCCAATAACTTTGAAGACGTTTTAATATGCTTCCTGACATTCTCCCATTATTTGGATTGAAGTTATTTTTACTCTATCACTCTGTTTGCAGACTTAATGAACATCTGTTAAATTGGAAAATTACTAGATTTCTGTCTGAATGAAACTGCTAGGGAGGAGCAAACCTCTTTAGTTTTCTATTAGTGACATGCAGCTTGGTATTAGATTGTAGGACTTGTCAGTGAACAAATCCATTGCCTCATCCAGAGAGGAAAACAGAAAGGACTATAGGACTGCCATGTGGCACCACCCTGGTCAAGGATCTTTGTCCTGTCTTGGACATATCTCCCCTTCTCTCTCTGATTACAGACTGGTATAACATACCAGGTCTCAACAACTCCCTTTGAAATAGCCTGGCCTTTAAAAGGAAGGTGACTCTGTGCCTTCTACACAGTTTCTTTACAATTCAAAGAAGCTTTGAATCTTTAGATGTCAGAACAAGAAAACTCCGAGCAGTGTTTTTCCACCAAATTCTGAATGCTTACAAATCATCAGCCTAGGCATAATCCAGTCCCACCTTTCAGTGTAGTACACCATTTCTATTGACCTTTCATGCTACCAGTAAAAATGAAGATTGCATTTTATTTCATAGTAGATCTTATTGAAAGCATGATGTGTTTCCTGATGTGTTTCAGGCAGCAACAGGGAAGGAAATGAGTGTGTGTTCCCTTTAACAAATCCATAAGTACAATCCGTAGTGCATTGCAGATTTCAGGTACAGTTTATACGCAGCAGAAGTCACACAAAGCCAAACATGAAGTCAGAAATGATGGTACAGGGTGGGTACAGCTGTAACTTGGCACACAGTTAATTTGCAGGGTTGCTGCATTTGTCCCTGTGTTTACTACAAGCCTATTTCCCTTCAGTTTTGTGTGCAAGACTGGGGTGAAAATTACAGGTATTTCAGGATTGTAATGTGATTTTTATTGCATTATCATTTATCATAGAATTCATTACCAAAATGTTACTCTGTTTGGAATTTTCTTTCAATAGAGGGATTTCTTCCTAGTTGCAAATCCACATGGTGCTCATATCCACTTCCAGTGTAATTCTTTAAATGTGATTTTTTTCAGGTTATCTTTGGGGTTTTTTTTTAATCAATCTTATGGGAGATCCAAACTGACATATACATTAGACACTTTCCATCAAGATAAAAATTGAGCTTTCCTCAGTAAGATCATTTCTGGAGAAATACTTTTATTATTTATTTCACCTAAGCTACATTCCAGGAGATTCAGAGTGTCTAGAACTTCGTAGGCAATCATTGCAATATAGGTTTCCATCACCTACACTCACACTTTTTGCAAAACGAACTGTAGTCAAGTTTCTATCTGTTCCTCAGTTTCTGCAGGGTTAAACTAAAAGTGAGTGTGTATATCTACTTCAAAGAGACTTGAAAAGCTAACAGCTGCAGACAGAGACTAAGCAAGAGATTTCAGAAGTGCCATAGATAAACAAGCTTGTCACGAATAATTGCTGGATCCTAATACAAAGACAGACCTGAGTGTCAAGTGCCTTTGGAAACCTTTATAGAGCAAACTCTAAATAGGCAATAACCTGAAGTTAGTCACTATACATGTGCTGAAACTATCTTGTCCTTCTGAGAGTCATAACTTTCCTTTGGAAAGTTTTGCTAGAATATCATTTTGAATGGTAACAAGATTTCAGCTTTCATCCACACTTTAAAAACCTCTTAGCCCTAATTTGAGTTAGTCTTTCTTAAAATAAAGGTGCGTTCCAGCATCAAGATGATTATCTTGATTAAAAAACTTACTGGAGATAAAACAGAGGTACCTTTATCAGATTTTAGCAGCTACATCAATGTAAATAAACTACAGTTCCTTCCTTCTGCTAGGGTTTTACATATATTCACTATTTTGATGCAACAAAGCATGTAAAAATTTGATGCAAAGATAAGTTTTTACTTTTCTCCAGCAGAGATAAGGCTTTAACTACTGGCAGCCAATGTTATTAGGCCATAATGAAAATCATTTCACATCTTTGATGGATGGTCTATCTCTCCACAAATTACAGATGTGTAAAGACTTGTTAATGTGTGTAAATTACTATTTTTCCATACTGTTTCTAATGGATATAAACTCACTAATTTAGGAGCTGAAGAGTTCTCTAATGGCACATTGCCACATTAGTTAAAAGCAACATCACAAAAAACTTTTCCCAAGTTTTTCCCTTCTCTTTTTAAAAGAAATTATCTAATGAAATAAAAGAACTGATGAAAAAAAAATTCATTAGGAGAAAAAATAGTGCACACAGTTGGCTAATAAAGTACAGAAGAACTGCAGCTTGACATTTAGATGTCATTAAGTATCAAAGATAACACACAAATTATCTGGGCTCAAATCCAGCTTATCTGTATAACAGCAATATAATCAGAGGACACACTATTCAATGAACTGTGCTGTCTAATGTAATTCAGTTCAGTTTTTTAGTCTTACCTTACAGTATCCATCACTTTTATTGTAGTGTTACCCACTAGCATGGGTTTTGTTTAAACTATAAAATATCACAACTGAATTATCCTATTACACCAGCTCCTGATGCTGATATATTGTTAGCAATGGCAACTTCCTATAAATCATTGCTTGTGTTTTCTGGTCAGTAGAATTACCACTAGTCACTAGAATTTAGCTTGTGTTAATTTAAATAGATAAATAAATACGGGAATAAAATACTCAAAATTTCTTCCATAAATGTGCAATTTTATAAAAGATACAAATTCCAGATAAATATTTTTCAAGTTGGCAGTACATTGAAGGATGAAGTGACTTATTAACAGGCAGAATGGGAATGAAAAGACATTAGATAGTTTTAGATTCTGCTCCATAAAAGTCCAAAAGGAATACAGATACATATTCTCTCACACAAGAACATCATAAAAGGAAGTGCTACAATATGAGGAGCTACATAACAGTAGCTAACTGCAGACCCCAAGAGGATAGGAACCCAGCCTTTCCACCCAGTCAGGGTGTGGGAACTAAACCCATAAATGTTCAATATCCCCTGAAGGCTGATATTTGTTTGGGCACAAATCAAACAAAAAACAGAACCACAAAACAATCAAAGTGGTGTCATTACTGGCCCTTTTGAAAAGGAGATGCCTATTGCAAGGAAATGCCTGACTGCAGAACCAAGTCTAACACTCTGCATCATCCCACCATCAGTTTACTGTCCTGCCAGAGCCGTGCTGGTTTGCCACAGGGCTGCTCAGCAGATACTCTCCAGCTGAGATGATCACATTATTGGATTTTCCTCATGGTCCCTTTCTCCTGTTGCCCTTTCTCCAACCAACCAACCCACCCATCTTTGCTCTATTCCCACTGGCATCAGTTTGACTGATTTTGCAACCTTGTTTAGTAATTTTAGCCTTAGAGGCTCCCAAGAGGCCAGGAGCCCTTCACTATGTTTTGACATTCTTCACCCAATGGCAGCTCCAAGCACCCCTCTTCCCCTACCTATAAAGTCCACTAGTTTCTCTCATTTTATTGTTGTCTTACTTAACACAATCTCTTTGTTTAAATATAAATGCATTTTCTTTAAAAATGCACCATATGAGAGACCTATTATTAGACTACATGGTACAGTTAAACTATATAAGCTAGAGAATTGGGTTCCCCAAGAATTATAAAAAGAAGAAATAAGAAGTGATCATGCTGAAGAGAAGGGACAGGTATAAGTCCTAGCAGCATTTAAAAAAAAAATCATTAATTGTTTTAATACAAGAAATGTGCTAATGAAATTCACTGCCAGCACTGGTTGGGAGATAATGTCAATACAGAGAAAAATTGGAATATCACAAAAGAAGAACTGAAAGTCCTCTGGGACCAAAGTAGAAGATAAAAGGACAGAGTACAAAGTCATGCATGCAGGAGTGAAAAAGAATTTCTGCTATATGCTAGCAACAAGTTATCCATAGATATTTGGGTGAGAATGAGACACTATAATGATTCAGCTGTAATAAAGGCAAAAGCTATCAAGAATATTTCGGGAAAAATGTTTCCAGATGAAAACCCAAAGTTATATGTAGCAAAGGCACATAGAAAAATCTTGTTTATACAAGTAGTTTTGCATACTGATGTTCAAGAGTGAAAAATTCAGCCCAAAGCAATTCAGGGAGGAGTATTAGGAGCAGGAGATGGCTGGAGACAGTTGGACTTGTGAGTAGGCTTAGGTTAAAAAAAAAAAAAAGACTAAGAGGATATATGATTGCTTTAGACAGATTACTCTGAGACATAGATGCCAATGTGGGAAGAGAGCTGTTTAAGCTAAAGGATGTAAACAGACCATGGAGCATGGAGCTGTTAACAGGCTATGACTAAATACAAGCTGGCAGCAAGAGGCTTTCTAACTATTAGAAGAGTAAAACTGGAATAGCCTATTTCTACACTATCATAGCAGCAGAAGCAAAAGCCGTATTTTATTAAAAGATGAGGCTGGAAAATGTTCTGGACCATGGCTGTCTGTAGTGGGAGATTCATCTGAAATTGTGCATTTGTTAGCATAAATTCAGTATGGATAAAACCTTATCTCCACTAGAATGCAACAGACCTAAAAAGCTGTGGACATGCAGTACAAATTCATTCTTGCCAATGAAAGAAACAAGTGCTTTCATCAACTGGTGTGAGTGTCCCTATGCTGAAGTTATCACTCAAACCAGGCGAGCAGCCGTCCTGAGTCATTGCAGGCAAAACCTGCCAGGGCACTTTAAATTCTCTCACTGAAATACACTGGCTGATTCTGCCTGAAGCAATGATGAGCAGTAAGATGTGGTAATTTCTTCCACCAACACAGCTGGATCAGAAACATGACATTTTTCTGCATCTTGTTATGCTGGGTCACAAAACTGCACAACTGCTTATTTTGGACCCTGTTGAACTGGTATAAACATACCCATGCCAATTAGTTCATTCCCAAATGTTTTATTCTACTAGGATATATAGTGATATAAATATTTCAGTGTTCCTAATCTAAATAGTTGTACTGGGTTAAAAGTTATGTGTAGAGTAAGCGTAGAAGAAGCAGATATTATCAATCTACTCTGTTGTTCTGATGAGACCAAAGCAATAGTAATCACATTACACTGAAGTCCTGACACAATTAGCAAGCATGCTGAAATGAAAAAAATTCACTTTAGTGCCCCTGAAAGCTTTATTGTAGTTAGCAAGTGTTCATTTTCATAATAATATAATTGGAGGAAAGGAAAATTGCAGGTAATTGCTGTTGTTGTGACCTTGATCTTTTAGTAACATAATTAATGTAATTGCTACTGGTTTGAATACTATCCTTTCATGGGCAGCTTCAAAGCCTTTGAGCAGAGTGATAAGGGCAAAGGTGCAACTTAATTTTTTTTTTCCCCTGCACATCTGTTGGCATATGGAAAATAATTCACCTTTTGCTGAAGTTCTGTTTTGGGTTTGGGAGCGTTTCCCTTCAGTTTTCCATATCCTGATTTCCTACATGACTCTTAAATGTTCACACAACACACTCTTTAAACACACTTGACAATCTTGAAAATCAACACTATTAAAAATCTTTTAAAAAGCAAATAATTTTGTTTAATGCCAAATATCTTACTTCTACAGTAGCTTTTGTGATTAAGGAATACCTAACATACTGATTTTCTGAATGAGCTAAAAATGCCTCAAAGGTGTGTGTGTATATACATATTTACCTTTTCACACAGGGAATAGAAGGTTCAATGTCATTAGAACTGAAAATGCCCATATTCACTGTTGGATACAATCTAGTAGCATGGAAGACTCAAAAAACACTTCAGCAAATGCCTGTGGAGGGGTTTAAAACAAGGACATGCAAATACTTCTCCAGAGCACTCTGACAGACATCAACAGTTTCCACCTAGGACTCTCCCCCTACCTGTTTTTATGTTTAGCAGTTATTACAGGCTTCTTCTCCCTTTTTCATTCAGTTATTGAACCTAAGTAAAAATTAATCCCCAACATCTTGCCTCAAATACACAGTTCCTCACTCTGTGACTTGAAAGTACCATGCAATCTCGTCTCATTCTGAAGCCAGCAAGCAGCTCTTTCCAATGCACCTTTAGGAGCCTACGGATCTCTACAAGATCCCTTTCCCAATGAAATATTTTCCATTCAATATATGATAACACAGAACTAAAACCTCAGAATCTGTGATTACTGACTGTGACACACATCCGTATCTGGACTCAACTCAACCATTTGTTATTTGGCTTTAAATTAATTTCTTTCCTTTTGTTTTCATTTTAGGCTTCTGTTTGTTTTATGCCCTGTCTCTTCAGGTTAAGATTTCTTTCATCTTCTTGGCATTCTCATCCATTTTTCCAGCAACAAGTAACACTGAGGTTCCCATCTGCTAGAACTCTGATTCTCACAGACAGATCTCTTGGCCTGGGCTGTCAAGATTACAGGATTATAACCCCCAAGTGAAAGAAAATTGAGATCTATTTCATACTGCCTATGTATTCATTCATCTGCTGTCAGCATAGGTTCCTCATCTCCAAACACTTTTTTTTGCATTGTGTTTAAGCAAAAGAGTTGTCTTCTTTTTCTTCCTTTTTTGTTTTTTCTTTTTTTTTTCCTTTTTGCTCAGTCTTCTTTATAATCAAAATCTGCTCAGAGATAGGGCTCAGAACTCATATAACCAATGTTCATCTAGAAAGAGCCAGACGTGGTGTACGTAATGGATATGCCTTTAAGCTGTTGTAGTCCATGACATGAGTTGTGTGTTACAGGAATTACCATAACAGGAACCACCCAAGCTGATGGAGGAGGAGCCTTACAAGAAGCAGTTGCAGTGCAGCAGTGACCCAGCCTGAGCTGGGTAGTAGCTCCTCACACACACCATCTCTCCAGTCCACAGTGAACACCATAACAGATGGAGGCCAGAATCATGGACTAAATGAACTCAATGAACATTTTGAGGACATTTGTGGACATTTTATGGACATTTTGTAGAGGTGGTCCTTAGAATTAAGGGAACAATGTGTGTGTATCATATCAAAGGATGGGAAGGGAGGATGTGGTTAATGAGATGGTTTTGAATACAGTGGGACCTGGGCATGATGTACTGAATAAAAGGTGGAATGTGTCAGGGTTTGGCTGAGGTAGTGTTAATTTTTCCTCACAGTGGCTAGTATAGAGTTGTATTTTGGATCTGTGCTGAACACAGGGTTGATAATACAGAGATGTTTTTGTTATTGCTGAGCAGGGCTCACACAGAGCCAAGGCCTTTTCTGCTTCTTGTACAGCCCCAGTGGGGAGGGGGCTGGGGGTGCACGGGAGGTTGGGAGAGATGCAGCTGGGACAGGTGACCCCAACTGACCAAAGGGATATGCCAGACCACGTGACATCGTACGCCATCAGTGTATAAAGTGGGAGGAAGAAGGAAGAAGGGAGGGCATTTGGAGTGATGGTATTTGTCTTCCCCCAAGCCCTGCTTCTCTGGGGTTGGCTGAACACCTGTCTGCCCATGGGATGTAGTGAAAGAATTCCTTGGTTTGCTTTGTTCCTGTGCATGGCTTTTGCTTTACCTATTGAACTAGCTTTGTCTCAACTCATGAGCTGTCTGTTTTTACTCTTTTGATTGTCTCCCCAGTCCTGCTGGTGAGGGAGGGAGCAACTGTGTGGTAGCTGGTTGCTGACTGGAATTAAATCATGACAACTGGTAAAAGCTATTTAAAGCTAGTTACTTACACCTTCCCTCTGCAAGCTCATACTCCCATTAACAAAGAGACCAGGAACATAATTTATCATTATCCTTCTCTTTAAGAGTTTATACTGTAACTCTTTCCTTAGACTGAGGACTTTCTGGAAGTATTTTAAGTTGTAAATAAAATTATCCTGTGAGTATATTTAAGTAAGTGTAGGTTTTTATTCATCCTGTATGTGTATGTTCACTCTGAGTTTGTAATCTAAGCCAAGCCTCCTTCTCTGCAATAGCTTACTCATCGCATATGGAAAGGGCACAGAGAGAACACAAGTTTAATAACCTGAATGTTAATTATCTTCTACTTTTAAGTTCCAAGTGGAAATTGTTTGCTAAACAGATTGAAAGCTCTGAAGATATCTCAAGAGCACACTCCAGCCCTGGGGAAACATTTTAAAAAACCCACACAGAATGGTAAGGCTTTTGTAGAATTCCATCAAGGAAACAGTTAAAAACTAACTTTTCAAAATCAAGGTTACTGCAAGTGTATTATCATGATGGCAGCCACATCCTTCTCTTCTTCTGGTCTTGCTTTATACCTTGTCTCTGTTGAAAGTCTCTAGAGCTTCCTCAGCCAAATATCACACAGTTCCTGAATACATTCTCTGCTCTTTTCCCCCTCCTATTAAGTCCAAATTTCTTGACACAGAAGCTTTCTCCGCATCCTCTTCTCCCTGTGTTCCCTTGTTATTCCTCCTTGCTACAGTCCCCCCACCTGTAGTAAGGATAACATCTTTGTGGCTTTCCTCATTCTTCTTTCCATTACTGCCCTCGTGTGGCATCAAATTCTACCTTTCTCAAGTGCATCAAGCAATCTTCTTCGGCACTGTAAGATCAAAGACTGTCCTTCCAGCTACACAGACTGTTATTCTTCTGAGAAAACACAAGAGACGTAAGAGTGGGCTAAGATCTCCCATGCATATTTGTTTTTTTCAGAACATGCTGCAGAGCTGGGGTTGAATAGCACATGAATAGAACATCTAAATTCCCAAAGTCTTCATTTGGTTTCTGAGTTCCCTTTGAAGAAGTTATGCTTCTATTGATAATTATGGAAAACTTCCAAAAATCACTCTGAACTCACTGAGTTTTAAATGGCAGCAGAGTTTGGTCCCAATGAATGCAAGAAAACCATAATTCTTCTTTGATTTGGCACCATAAAATCATACCATTAACAGAGGGATGAGATATGACCTAAACCTTGGGATGAGTGAACAGCACAGAAAATTCTTCAGCATTAACAGACCTTGGAGATACAGCTGGATTTCTCACATATGCACAGCAGCAGCCAGTGCTCTTAAATCATGAGGCTTTACAACACCCTAGTGAACAAGCAGGTAAATCTGATCAGAATTGATTTGCTGCTGCCTTGTCACAGAAGAAAAAGCTCAAATTCCTTTGCTGCTGTGAACAGACAGGGAAAAATCTGCACCAGTTTTCAGTTCATTATAAGCTAAATGATGACAATGAGCAACATGAATATTTTGTTTTCCATGTAGTTTAATCCCTGGTGCACTTTTTGTTTAGTTACAACATTCCTCAGATAGGAATGCATCAAAGCATAATATAAGTTTTAATAGCTGTGCTTATGTGGAGAAAAGTATACATGTGGGCTCTATTCCCCTATACTGTACCAGACATGGGAAATTTATTTAGATTTTTTGTGCATCTGCTGCCTCAAAATGAACATTTTTATACTCATTAGGGATACATCTTGATGAAAATGAACTTTTCAACTACTCTTAATCTTCAGTTGTTGGCCGTTTTTTTCTGGTACAAACTTTGTCTTGTCTGTGTGCACATGCCCAGCAGCATGTTCTCAGTTGATGGGACAATAACATGTCAGATCCTCCCCTGACAGTTCTATGAGTCCTGCACGTGCTGCTTGCCCAAGGCTGCATTCTTTATGTAGCAGGAAAATAGCAAGAAATGGCTTTCAGGAACCAGGGAGCAAGGAGAAGGATAGAGTGTGGGCATAGCTGCGTGTTTAATTATGCAAAAAGTGTCAGGAAGGAGCTATTATCTTCATTAAACACTGAAAAGCTAGACAAGTAACCAAAAACTCGTAGGAACCTCCAGATTATCTAGATCCTATTTTGCTTTTAGAGATCGGTGTCTGGGAGGACTAGGACTAGGCCCTCTGTGTGTTATTAACTTTCTGTGTGACATTAGATGAAGTACTTCCATATATTTTTAGCATTCGTCCAAATTAACATATTAAAATGCCTCAACTGAATTTTACCTTCTTTTGAAGCAACATTACAACACTGCCACTTCTCAGGCTACAAAACACTGCCACGTTTGAAGCTGTTACATAAGCAGAGAACCAAACCCTCCTCCTCTCACATGCAGCTTAAATGCATATCTTCATAGTTAATTGCCAAGCTATCCAAAAGAGCCTGATCTGTTAAGATAGATTCTGTACAAAAATGTGACAAAAAGCCAAACCCTCCCCAGAGAGCATGTAATAGAAGATGAAATGGAAGACACAAGCAAAAAAAAAAATTAAATATGATAGAAAAGAAATTGACAGGTACGTGTGTAACCACTACCTGTGCCACAAATGGTACATCATATCAACAATGTGATTATTATAAAATTTAAAGCAGCCAAGAAGCCACCTTCACTGCAGCTGTTTGTACAAGCTGTGGCTACCTATCTTCACAGGGTAGTATTTGCTCCTCGCCTTCTTGCATTTTACATTTCGCTAAATCAGAGTTCTATGAGCGTTTCAATTGCATAAAATATTACCATTCTGTATGCACCCAAACACTTTAGCAAATGAAGCAGATGCCTGCCTTGATGAGGTCTAAAACCCTAACTCAAAGGCTTTTGCTGATGAAATATTGTCTACTCTTTATTTGCTGCTTTGTTCATAATGTGCAGAAATATGGAAAGCTTAAAATTTCTGATGTTCTAAGAACGTTCACCTTGACTCTAGGACAATTTATTGGATTCTTATGTATTTAGAGCTATGCCATTAATCCACACTCACAGAAAGAAAAAAGCCCAGAAACATCAGAAAAATCAAAGAGTGACCAAAGAAGGGGAAAAAAATAAAGAAATAGAGAAGTAGGGATTTATTTCATTTTAATTAATTCAATAATTCATCATCAGTATGCTTGGCTCCCAGTTACAAAAATGCAGGGATGTGCAGAAACATTGCTTAAGAATCTTACATGTAATTTATACTAATCAGAATAAAATTTCACCTGAATACTAAGAATATATTTCTTTGAGGAGAAAAATATTTGATAAAACTCTATCACAAGCACACGAAAGTAAACAAACCCATTTTAAACAACAAAATTACTTTGAAAAGTTGAAAAATTAAATTGACTGTTGTGAAAAAGAGGATTTGCCTGCCACAAAACCCTCACATTCAGCTTGATTATGCAACTTAAATGACATCTATCTGCATTTTAATCCCTGCTTGGAAGTCTGCTGGTAGAATTAATAATTATAATCAAAACCCATGAAAGTCCATGCTAATGATAAGATAAAGAACTTACTCCCACCACCTACAGTGAGAAGCTAATCTTCCTCAATGTCCTAATCTACTGACATACAGGATTTGATATGAAATAAGGTCTTAATAATGAATAATCTGCCTATGAATGATTCTGCTGAGCGGAAAATGGAAGATTAAAGAAGGAGCTCTGAAGAATTAGGTATCTCTGATTTTCTCCAATGTTAAGACTGCTTCTCCAGTGCCCTCCCCCTTCCTCAGAAAATACCAAACCAAATGAAACCAGATAAAAAAATTCAACCAAAATCTTTTTTTATAGCTGCTGTCATTTACTCCAGAGAACCGACTCATCAGTGGAAAGTGTAACCCAAGTGCCTTCTTTAACAAACAGTTTGGGAGTTTGAATTTGGCACTTGCAGAAAGTCAGTTTCCTGCCTGTACTGTTTAACAAAGTTAATCTCTGTGCATATGGACTCTACAAAGCAGAGGGAGGTGAGACACAGATTACAAATAATATTTATTTACTTGTGTTTGAAATCTGCAACCAGAGAACAGTGACTTGGGCTTAGCAGATGTTTCACTGTTGCAGCTGACTTCCTTAGCCAGGATTTGAAAAAATGACCAAGGATCTGTAAATTTCAAAAGTTTTCAATTTCAAAAGCATTAGGTACCTTCATTTTTGAATGACAAACCTGGGCCATCCTTGAGGGCGTATGTACCCTTTTGGAAATACAGAGCACAGAAAATCAAGGTCCTTTACTTTCTGTACTTGAGTATCAAATATTGATGAAGGGTGATCTTATTGATGTCATTTGACCTGTGACTGAGCTACTTCATTGGGACAGCAGATACCAAAAGGGCATCTAACTCTGCAATCCGTACAAAGAAATGTCAATCATTCAAGGACTGTACTTGTTTTGACAACCTGGAACATTAAGTAGTTCAGTAAAGCTTGAAATAGTAAGTACATAAGTGAAAGTTTATTTAATTCACCAACAAATACACTACAATTTCTATATGTGTGTTTATTTCAATGTACAAGAGAAAAAATAATAAGGAGTGTGCAGCATTTTGAAAATGAGTGTGCTGTACAAGACAGTCACCATCAAATTCTACAAGTACAAGTTGAAAGAGAATATTCATCTACAGCTGCTTTTACTCTAGTGATCCTTATCAGAGCTAAAAAGGACTAGTCACATCTACATTTCTGGTCAAACTCACTGGAAGAGTCAGTGCTTCCACCAAAGCCAGCAATAACAAAATGTAGGCAAGACATGATACTGAAAAGTGGAGGAAACCACAGTTTTTACTCACCATCCCCCCATGACCGTCCCACCACAGCTGGTTGGTGAAAGAAGAGTGCTTATGGCTCCCGGTGTCCCAGACTGCAGATACCCACCAGGGGCCCAGGCAGGACTAAAAAACAGCAGCATCTAAGAGGTCTGTGGATGCATATATACTTCAAACTGCAGCTTTGGATGTGTCTGTTTTAATTGGATTATAATGGCCAAATTTTCTCTGCAATGCATGAGGTAGTGCATTAGCAAATCCTGTTAGAATGTTACACCCAAAATAAGACCTCTAAGAATACATCCATAATGACTGTTGGGGGCTTGTCCTTCACTGAGGGATCACTTGTTTTCTTGTTGGCAGCACCTTGAAAATGAGGCAGGGCGGAAAGCCCTTAGCCAAAAGTTTTCAGATAAGCTTTCTTAATAGTTCTTTAATTTTCTGAATGCATTTTACTACATTTCGTCGTAGTTGTTTACAAATAGAGCTAATTAAAACCTGTGATAATCAATGAAACAGGTATTAGTTTAGGTATAAAATGAGATAGGCTGAAAAATTGCTTCAGGTGACAGCAAGTGCTAGGTATAGATCTCAGAAGTACTAGTCCCCCTTTTTCCTCATCACACTAACACTTCTCTGAGAGTATTTTTAGTATTTTTCAACACATGTAAGTCACTAGCTAACATGTTTTTGGCTATACCCTCCTTCCTGTGCCACCCACAACCTCCCCCCCAAAAAACTAAAAGAAGTCTTCCATGTTCCCAAGTAGAAGGTGTACCAGAGTTTATATAGAATGGTTTGGGGAAAGGAAGCAAGCTTTATTTTCATGACCTTGAAGGAAAGCATTCATTTGGGGTTGAATCTCAAAAAGAAAATGGGTCAGGCAGAGGGCACTAAGAGGCAAGCAGTGCCAAAGAGCAGGTGGACATAAAAACAAAAGGGAACATCAGTCCCTCAAAGAGCTGCACAGGGCATGGAAAGATCACCGTTATTCATTCAGCATTTGCTCAGCGTAATTCAAGGGACTGTCATCGAGTCAGCAGGTGAACAGGACATCTGAAAACCAGGAAGTGCCAAGTCTTTTGATGTTCTCTTGAACCATTTGACAGACAAATTTTCATCACTGCATGGCATTTGCCTTTGACTATTTACTTAATTCATTAATATGGAAAGGGAGGGGGTAAATTATTACCTGTTTCTCTTAATTTGAGTGGATGTAGTCTTGGAGCAATGAAAAAGACAAGTACACCCAACAAGATGTGTGAATTGCAAAATTCAACTGATCAAATACCCTCTGTTTGCAGACATTGTATAGATTTGGGATTACTTAAGCCTAAGGAAGTGAATATGCAACTTGGTGACAGCTGCAGTCAGGAGGGAAGGGAAGATTTTAGTCTGACTAAATGGGCATTTTCAAGCACAACTAAGCATTGAATACTGAAGATAGTAATGATAGCAACTAGGACGCCTATAACTCATTTCTAACTAATCTAGCTGGACTAGCAGATTCCCCAACCATGGTGAATAAAGCTACACAAGCAGATGCATGTGAACCCAGAGAACAGCTGCTCTTGCTATTGCAGAGTCACAGAATCCTTTAGGTTGGAAAGGGTCTCTGAGATCAAGACTGACCTGTGCCTGATCACCACCTTGTCAACTAGAGTATGGCACTAAGTGCTATAGTCAGTCATTTCTTGAACACCTGCAGGGATAGTGACTCCACCACCTCCCTGGGCACTCCACTGTAACGTTTAACAACGCTTTTCATTAAGAAATTCCCCCTAATGTCCAGCCTGAACTTCCCCTGGCAAAAAGACATCCTGTGTAGTATGCTGTGTCAAATTGCAGGCTACAAATTTCTGACACTGCAGAGCAGGGGAAGGCAGCAGTCTGGGCTTTAGCCTGCATGTCACCTAGGTACCTATTGTGTCTGTATATAGAAGTAGTTGTAGAAATAATTTTTTTCAATTGATTTCTAGAAACAGATTAATCTGAAGAGGCTCATTTTGTTTGAATAAGCATTTTAAATTATATGTGTAGTGCTTGTGAACAATGAAAACATTGTCAGGTACAGCTGTAAGTATTGCACCCTATAATGAATATTTTTTCCCTGTAAGAAATGTTAGTGTAGACAAAGGCAAGAATATCTGTTAAAACTGTAACTATATATATAGCTCTTGGTATTACCTGTTCATCACACACCTAGGTACTGTGATCCCTTGAAGCCAATAAACTGGTTCACGAGATGTAATTTTTGTGGAAACACTGTCTTGTTGGCACAAGGGAAATAATGAAGAACAGTCAGGGTTGTCGACGTTTTACCTGTCTGAAACTGATGTTTTTCCTTTGCTTAGTACCAAGAATATTCCCAAATCATGGGAAAGAAGTTTACGATTTAGTTCAGGGCAGTAGCACACAGGAGGAAAGGATGGTACCACTGGAGAGATGTTCAGCATAAGGAAACAAAGGGTTGGAACTTCAAGTTACTTGGCAGTTCAAAACAAAGTTTGGGAAGTGTGGAGAGTTCTGAGAATGCATTGTAGGCTGAGGCTTTAGTAGGACAAGACTGCGGTGTAGGAGAAAGCAGGCTGGGCAGTGTACTGGTAGTGTGGCTCCTCTAAAAACTAAAGCTGTGCTTGACCTTAAAAGACAGAATATGGCTTAGAAGATGTAGAGAAAACAGTCAAGGCAGCTGAGAGATTTTTTCCTAAAATCAACTATAGAAGAAAAAGTAGTTATAGTAGTTATAAAGGCACACACAAGTATCACTGAGGCTGTATCTCAGAGCAAAAGCCTCTAAATCTGTTATGCAATTCTAAGTATAGTTCCAAGTTGTTTTCCTTTTAGATGATTACATGATGAGCTCCTGTTTCAGAACTTCTCTGTCATAAGCTAGAGCTGTTTGGAGAATGCCTAATCAGGTCAGATCAGATTGTGTGTAAGGTGCTGATGTAATCCAACAGCAAATGAGCTTGCCTGCATATGGGAACTGTAACTTCATTCATTGTTATCTGCACTGTGGATACCCCTGCCTCGGGTTGGCCTTCAGGTGATCATGTAACTTTCTTGCAGGCATGGGGCTCAGGTACTCCCCAGAACATCAGCACCAGCTTCAGCCATGCCAGCTCTGATCCATTGTTCGAGTATTAGCCACATCTCTCTTTCTAAACAGACTGAGAGTCAAAAGTGGAAATATTTTATTCAGACCAAACATCTTAATCATTTGAAAGTGATTTAATTTTTAGGATAGCTTTTTATGCCAGGCAGCCTGATGTGCTCCACCTTCTTGACTCATTGTTGCCTTTAGAGTCAAGCCTACAGCCAGCTTGGAAATTCTTCACTAATTATCAAGTGGTATAGTTGCACAATTAAATATATTCACTTACAGCACTGCTCCTGCTGGGTGTGCTGTGAGCACTGGGATCCAATTATTTCTTCGTTGTAGGATTAGATGCAGCTCCAGACAGACTGAGAAGACTAAAATTCCTAAGTGTCTGGTTCCATAATGAAGCAAATGAAGGGTAGAAAGTAATTTGAATTCTAGGGTGTTTGCAAAACAAGAAAGAGTTGCATGTTTATAGCATACTTCAGAAAAAAAGAAGTGTCTCCTCTAGCTGCTTTTCTCATCTGAAATTATATAATGATTTGAAATATTTTTAATTTGGGAGTGAAAACTCTAGGTAATAGGAACTTGGCTGAAGCAATAGCACTTGGTACTATCTTCAGAATTCCGGAAAACTAAATCACACCTCTGTTTTGATTGTGTTCATTTTGCATTTTCCTCATAATTAAGAGGATTGGAAACACTCATCTTTCAGCAAAGAAAATTGAAATGCTGAGCATAAAGGTGTGTGATCAGAGCTTTGAAAACTCTCTTGATTCTGGATGTAACTGTCTGCCAGCACAAGCAATAGCCAGCTATGACAGTGATTTTACAAGGCTGTTTCACATTATCAGTTTCCTAGGCAAGCCATCTACTCATCTGGAAAATCACCGTTTTGTGGATGCACTGTGGAGACTTCTGAGTTCACTCACTCTCTCATGGGTGTCACTGTTCTCACCACACTCTCACTGCCATCATTGCTCTCTACTTTCAGACTTGTTTGGCCAGATGCTGTCTATTGAATGCAGCTGGAACCACTAAAACAACCATGCTACCAAACATTAACATTATTCCTGTGTGGTAGTATCATCTGCATTTTTGGAAAACAAAGCGTCAGGGTTAGGCAGGCTTTCCTATGCTTGCATGAAGCATGAAACCCTCTATATGGAAAAAAATCCAGTAAATGGGCTTTAACTACAACACAGACACAACATAACTTAGGGATGTGAACTGCGAGAATATTATTCACAAATTGTCAAGAGATCACCTAGGAATTGTTGCTGTCTGAAGATGAAACAAATTATTCTGAATGACACATCTTTCACAGACTTTGTAAAGCATGAGTTAATATTTTAACATTTTTCTTCAAATTTTGCCCCTTTGGCATAGCTAAATCAAGATGAGAAGATGAAGATTTTCAGTTTTCCTTCTTATTCTTAACACATCTGGTAGAAAACCTGTTTGATCGTTGTGGTATCTTGAGTCTTCATCAATCTCATTGACTTTTCTTATTCCATTTAAACCTGTATAAATTACAGATATGAATGGCCATAAAAGAGGTTTTGGAGAAAAACCACTTTGGATGGGCAGATGCTGTAATATGCTTTTATTTCATTAGCTTCAATGTAACAGTGCTAATTTAAAGGCATTAAACCTAGAAGCGTGTGTTGGTAGGTTTACCAAGGGCCATTAGGCAGAGCTATTGCTGAAATAGTTAACTGGCAATCAGAGTAACTTATGACGGGAAAAACTAGATTTTAGTGAAAATAATTAAAAACACCCAATTGTTATGTGCATCATTGGGCACTCAGTTAAGCTACATAATTTTTCATGAAAGCAGCACTGTAAGAATTAAAAGTGTACATTTTTGCGAAAACCTTTGCACTAAAATCTTGTAGTCAAATTTGTTCAATTGCTTCTTATTACCAAACCACTATAAACACTTTTCAGGGATTTGCAGACAAAAATATTATTTGAAAACAATAGATGTCATTTTCTTTTCCATTAGTATCAATGAATAATTCCTTTTGTGAAAGACAGCCTCACAGTCATGTGAGACCATGAAATGTACTCTTCCATTTGACTAGGGTTTTCGAACCTTGGGGTTCTTATCTCTGAGTCCCAAATACATAGATTATTCTTAAGACTCACAAATTTAAGAACAACACCATGAATTTGCAGAGGAAGATGTGATTTTTACGCACTTAAGCTGACAGGGCAAATGAGAGCAATTAATCATAAATTACAGTAACAGAGCCTGACTAGTGATCATTAAGTGCTTTTTCTGTACAGATCATGATTACTCCTGTCTGAGGCTATTTCAGTTAGAGACAAAGATGCGGGAATTTATTTGTTCAACTGTTTCTTGGTTGTGGTAGCAAGGTGTCAAACCACTCTGGTCACTTCTATTTTGCCACTTAGAGAGAGGTCTTGCTGAGGAATACACTTAGAGCAGGCAGCCACAGGCTGAGCCCTGGGTGGGGGGAAGCACTGGCTGGAGAGTGGCCAGTCGCTCAGGGACTCTGTAGAATCCAAATAAACAAGACCCCAGATGAAATATGACCATTGGACCAAGAGGCACATACAGGGGTCATGAAGCACATGTGAGGAACAGGTCTGGCACACAGATCAGGAGTATGTACAATCCCAGGGATTCCTTTGTTGGGGATCTCTTCCTGAAGGCATCAGCTCAAGCTGTTTGGTGCACCACAATTAAATTGCTCAAAGTAACCAGAGATTTGGGACTTTGCTATGGGAAACCCAGGTCTGAGCCAACAAGGAAACCTTGTCTGAGTGAGTGAGTGTGGGGTGTGCAGGGAGCCAAGTGAGGCACCCATCAGGTCAGTGGAGCCACTCAATGAGATGGGGCCTCGGCCCCAGCAGTGAAAGTCTGGGGTGGTGGGAGTGTGACTGCCAGAGTGGCTCCTGGGTGGTCAGACATGAAAGTTTCTTTAACAGTCTTATTCAATGCCCTCAATGTTATTAACTGCCTGATGTTCAGGATTCTGAATGCATGTGACATACAATGTCGTTCAGATTAATTCTAGTCATGTAAATTTCCAAAGTGGAAAGCAGAATCTTTATTGTCCAGTACCTTAAGCTAGGAATAGGTGGAGGTTTGGAGCTGAATTGATTTTGTCATTCAACAATTAATGTGGCAGCACAAGTTTAAAGCCACTGTGAATTTCAGACTAACAGCTGACAGTTTTCTTAACAATTACTTTAAAAATCTATCATTTAATTATTAGCTTGAAGGACACTGCAAATGAACACCATAGGTATCCCATTTACATGTTTAATTGGATTAGTCTCCTGACTTTCAGAATCTAGCAATTAATTTGTCTGGGCATTTTTTTTCCAGATAGCTAAATGATTAATCTTTTGTATTTCAGTGCATGGATTCACGTCACACATTTTTATATTGAAAAATGACTTGTTCCTCCTCACTGTTGTTCTGCTTTTTCTGTGTGACCTGTGGTAGAACAAACTTTGCTTCTTGAAATAAGTGTTTCTACTTATCATAGCTGTGCTTTACATTTCTAAATAATTGATTTTATATTACCTGCAAATGTTTTGCTCTCAGTTATAAAATCAAAAAGAGAAAATCTAATGCCTAATATTATGCCCATGCAGAGTCAATAAATAAACACTTCTTGCTATGTTAAATTTTACTTACCTGTATAAGCTGTTTGGGGAAAATAAGATGTGGTGACGTGGTCGTCATGATTGTGTGTTAAGAACACTAAACTCTAGGTTTTTCAAAAGGATTAGTAGCCCCTGGGTCCCATTATAACCTTTGGGGACACACAAGATTTTTATGTTTGTAGTATCACTGTATAAGAGACACTTGCCTATTCGCCTTCTAGGCATGACAACAGCACAAATCTTGATAATAAAGATGTCAGATTGAGATGTGTTCAGAAATCTCCATCATTCAGAGGTCTCTTCTCAACCATTTGCTTGTCATCTTGCTTGTATGTGTGGGAAAGGACAGGTTACCACATGAGGTGGGCCATTCTTAGTAGTTCAAGTGGGCCTTCAGGAGTGTAAAGGGCAAGGAATTACAGTGGACTTTTCTGTTCTTCTATCCAGTTCTCCAGTGCTCACTAGAGAAATTTCCTGATATGATGCCACTATTTTGTTAGTATTTTGTTTTTGGTTTTTTCACATCAAAACACTGATATTGGATTTGACATGGAATCCAAAAGTCAAGTCTGAGGTACTTTTCCATTGAAGGTGTATTGGATTTGTATGGCCAGGTGTTGGTAGCAGTGGGGGCTACAGGGGTGTCTTCTGTGAGAAGCTGCGAGAAGCTTCCTCATGTCCAGCAGAGCCAATCCCTGGCAGCTCCAAAGTTGGATGTGCTGCTGGCCAAGGCTGGGACAATCAGGAATGGTGGTGATGCCTCTGTGAAAACAGATTTATTTTTAAAAGTCATTGCACAGTTGTACCTGCAGCCAGAGAAGAGCAGGATGAGAATATGTGAGAAGAACAACTATGCAGACACCAAGCCCATGGTGCAGACTGCAGTGAAGCAGCTGTGGAAGTGGGGGGGAGGGAAGGTGTTTTAAGGTTTCTTTTTGTTTGTCATTATCCTGCTCTGATTTTGTTAATAAAAAATTCAATTCATAACCCCAATTCGAGTCTGCTTCGCCCATGACGGCATTTGATGAGTGATCTCTCTCTGTCCTTATCTCAACCCATGAGCCCTTAATTATATTTTCTCTCCCCTGTCCAGCAGTGATAAAGAGTCTTTGGTGGGTGCCTCACATCCAGCCAGAGTCAACCTATGCAGAAAGTTACCAGTAATGGCTTTCCAGAGATATAGTAAATAGTTCTGCTCATACTGGGCAAAAATGTGTCTATACTGGTGTGTTGGCAGGTGTAAAACATAAAGTTACCTCAGGCTCCACTCAACAAAGTATTCACATAAGTGAACTCTGTTAATTATAACAATTACACACGCATTTTTGATTGTGAAGCTTCATTCCACAAAGTAATGAGCATCCTCAGTCTCCATGGATGTCAAAGAGCAATACAAAGGCTGAGTGTGTCTCATTTTAAGACGTTTAACACTTTGGAGAATTAGGCCAGAATCAGTGAAATATCCTTCTTGTAACTCAGTGTCCTGGGAGTAGATCTCTTCAATGGCAGTGATTGTAGTGAGGTGGGGGTTGCCTCTTCTGTCAGGCAACCAGCAATAGGACAAGGGGGAAAATGGTCTCAATATACACCAGGGGAGGTTCAGGTTGGATATCAGGAAAAACTTCATCACTGAAAGAGTGGTTAAGCATTGGAACAGGCTGGCTAGGGAAGTGGTGGAGTCACCATCCTGGGAAGTGTTCAAGAGTAGTTGTGGCACCTTATGATATGGTTTAGTGGTCAAGGTGGTACTAGGTCAAAGGTTGAACTTGAAGATCGTAGAGGTCTTTTCCAATCCAAAGAATTCTATGAATCTACAGTTATTTCCATAGCCTGTTTACTACTTTAAATAAAACATCCACTTCCTCAGCACCTAAGGTATAACAAGCAGAAAACATCACAGGCAGCACAGGTAACTTTCCCATTCTCTGAGTTCAGTGTTGTTTCATGGCTTATATGATAGCTTCTTGGCAGACCTGGAAGCATTGCAGTTATACAATTATTTCCAAAACTAATTTCAAGCAACTTACTCAAAGTAACTGAGGGTAACAGCGTGAGTTAGTAACTCAGCTAACAGCATGAGAAGTATTGTTTCTTATTAGACATGTTTAGATCAAGAGCACAGCAACATTTAATACACTGTGTTCTACAAAAAACATTTGCTGTTTATTTATGGCTGCTGCTGTTAATTACATGCCTACCCACATACTTGAAGGGGGACTTCTAAAAATCTGCATGTTAAACTGAAACCAAACTGCAGTACTGTGTCAGGTATTACTTTTAACTAGAGCAAGTGCACTGATGCCAACCCCTGAAGAGTGTATGGTACCATATCCATGATGGATCTGAACTGATAAAGCCATCAGCTAGTGACTGCTTTGTGGCTGTTGCAGTAGTTCATACTTTAGTTCCCATGTTTACTTCTGATGGTCACTATATCAATTCTTTCACAATACTATAATTTTCCACTAATGCTGTATACTTAGGATATGCTCATAGCCAAAATACTTCTTATGGATTCACTGGAGATTTTGTCTCCACCTCAGCTTCAATTTTCCAAATCTATTCCAGTTCCTTAGTGTCTTTGGGTAATTAGATGAGTAAAACAGAAAAATGAAATTAAACATCTGTATAAGTAGTGTGTATTTAATAGGCTAAACACTCCTCTGGCATATGTTTCTTGACTTGTACTTTTGCATTTGTTATTACTGCTGAATAGAAGATAATAACACTGGTAATGAGTCTAACAGATTGTTTTTAATACTGGCAGAATGAAAGAAGATGTGGGACCCAGAATATATAACATTAAAATTGCATCTTCTAAGAGGCTACAAATTTGCTAGCCAGATTGTAATCCTTTATTAAAAAAAACCCTCAACATAAACCAAACATTAGACAGTGCCTCTGGCAAAAGGCCAAAGCTGAACTCTTAGAGGAATATAAAAAAAATCCTCTTACATAGTGTTCACAGGGCTTTGGGCTTCAGCTCTTAACATATTGCTACTTCCAGGATAATTTCCTTGGGGGAGTGTTCTGGTGTCTTTAGCAATAGAAAATGTCTGTTTCTAAAAAGAATTGCCAAGGTTGTGATTCTCCACTATCATAACTGAACAAGATCATTCCCATAGGATATTTCAGGGCAAAAGCCATGACAGCAAACCCAAGAGCAATGGCAACATGAGAAATTTCAGCTTAGTGCAGGCATTTCTATACTTCTCTGGTTGCTCAAAAATAAGACAAGTCTGTAAAAAACACAGAGCATGCCAATGAGGTATATAGAGACATCTTTTAACAATTATTTTTACCTTTGAGCACTTCTGTTAGGATTACTTGGTGGCATGCAAATTCTTTCCTTTCTCTAGGGGTATAGGTAGCTGAACATAGCAGCTTACGTTCTTCTCCCATTCTTCTCCCACGGGACACCAATAATTTGAGGTTATGTAAATTAATCCTCTGGAAGTTTCTTCTAAATGGAAATACTCATTTGGAAGATCAAACACCTGCTGAGCTGCTACCCACCCTTCACTCTGCTGAGATGGAGCTTATAGTAGTGGGGAGACACAGTTGTGATATTGAAAATGGCCTGGGCATATATGCCCAGCACTGAAATTTAAACAGTATTTCCAAGCTGCATGTATGTCTTTCTTGCTAGAGCAAAAAATGTGAATATCTGAGTGGTGATCACTCTAACTGTACAGGAAGAAGCTGTGACCTCCTTCTCCTTTATGTGAGCATCTGTGTTCAAGTTCTAATTTTGTCTGGTTTAATTGTATTTTTTACTATTTTCCCTTTGTCAAAACAAAAGCCAATAGAATCTGGAATAGAACTTAGAAATATGATTACTGTGGTTTATTGATAAAAATCATAAATAATCATGCTTGGGCTTAAAGATCATCAGTTCTGAAAATTGATTTTACAATTTTCTAATCAATAGCAGTAAATGCTGGTGGATGGTTATCTGAGCATTTCAAAACATACCTATTTGAATGTAATAACTGTTCCTAAGCATAACAGAGTATAAAGCAGATGTCAAATCCCTGATTTTCTTCTCAGCTGAAACAGGGGGCTTGGTGAATCCTTCAACATCAGTGACATCAGATTTCGGATAGGTGGAACACAAAAACCATAGGCTGAGTGTCTTTCCTGCAGCTAGTGAATCAGCACTGATGGATGGCCCACATAAGCTCAATGAGTGAGTTAATAATTTAAATAAAATTTTTTTTTGCCCTCAGGAGATCCTTCTGTAAAAGTATGGATGTCTTTTTTTCCTGCAGTTTGTCTGCTCTTTCCTGTCATTCCTGTGTGTTGGTGGTTTATAAACTCAGCTAAATTGTTACTCTTATTTAAAATTCACTACAAGTCAAGGGCCTCCCTGAAAGGTAAGTGGATATTATGTGGGGATGGACTGCATAGTAAGAAATGAACTCTGCTGTGAAGAGACACAGCTTAGATGAAAGGCAAAGATGAAGCTATAGCCTCTATGCCAGCAAGGCAAAGAGAAAAACAAATGAAGTCCTGAAAGGCTGTGGGAGTCTAGGCAGTCAAATGTCTTCCTGGAGTTGGTTTTAAAGACTCCTGTTTAAAATTCAGCATTATATGAGAAACAGAGAAGGGGGTTCCAAGAGGGTTGGTATATTGATGTGGGGGCAAGACTAGATTGGGACCTGAAAGTAGCACAGCTCTGTCAGCTCTCTAACAGTGCTTGTTGGCTTGGGCACAGGGCCATGCTGATGCAGCTGTATTGCTTCCCATTCCGGGGCTACATCACTTGGCTCACTAGACTGGGAATCTTGTGTGTTTATGTAGCTTAAGCAACTCTTAAAGTTTGTGTAAGAGGAAAAAGAACAGCTCTCAGTTCTGCAGGCCCATACAAGTGTTGCCACACTATCCCCTTCATTGTTTCCCTCAGTAGTCCCTTCCATATGTAATATAATTCTGCTCAAATAATTCAAAAGAAGAAATTACTGATGCATTAAACAGTGTCTTCTGCATAAAAGAAAAGATTACTGAACTCTGTATTCCTAAAGTTCACACTTTTTTCTTCAGATACGTTCAGCTCAGCCTATACTAATGTCTCAACTTGGAATTAGTCCTGTTTCATCTGGAGGGAAGCAAAGGCAGTCTCCCTGCAGCCTCTCCCAAGCAGGCAGTTTGGTTCATTTCATCGCACTGCATGTGTGTTCTGGAGGAAGTTCAAAGGAGGTTCACCAGGGTCTCAGTAGTGCCCTTGGTCAAAACTGCAGATAAACACATGAAAAAGCCACGAATCCTGGCAGGATTTATTTAAGACATCTTTTTACTGCACTCTCTTCTTCCTTTGTGTCCTCAAAACCATGGATGTGGTAATCTGCTGACAAAAGCAAGCTTTGCTGCTGTCACTGCTTCAGAATCAATACTGCTGCAGAAGAGCAAGCTGGGTGCCCCCACAGCTCCTCTGAACTCCACATGGCCTCCACACACGCCCAACAGCTCAAGCTCTGTTTCCACACACTGTCCCTGGCAGCTGCTAATGACTACGGAAGGTCACAACTTTATTGGAAATCACCAGAAGGAATGAGCTTGCTGCATTGACAGATCAGAAATGTTAGTTCTGACCTGAAAAGAAAAGCACCATGATGGTCTGGTGTTGAGCCCCAGTCCTCACTCAGAGAGTTTATTCAAAAGGGGCTTGAGGTGCTACTTTTTCTTGAGGCGTGTTCACAGGAGAAATGCAACAATATTCTCAGGATGCTGAAAAATAAGCTTTACTGGAAAACTTTAGAAAATCAGGAATCTGGTAAAATTTAAAACAAACATTCTATCAAAACAAGGCATTTCACGGTGCATCAATTTGGAAAACTCTACCCATCGAAATTTAAATTATCCACATTTCAAGAAAAGGGGATTAGGAGTAGAAAGGAAGAGAAAAAGGGAAAAAAGAAAGAGAAAAGCAAGGTATAGCTACCGCCTTGGGTCCTAGAGTGGTTTAAGCTGCCATAAAATCCAAGAACGATTGGGATGCAACCATGTGCAGCTCAGGGCAAAGAGTTTTATCTGCTCTGGCCTCCTGTGGCCATCCCTCCCCAGGTGGGGCTTACAGTCATCTGGCCACTCTGGGGCTAGACTGGGGCCTCCAGGGGTGGGGTGTGAGGTGTTGCTTCTGCTGTGCCAGGTGTGCCAGTGACTGACAACCGTTCAGTTGTTTTGAGCCTGTAATCATTTTCTCCGGTCTCTCAAACCTGGCTAATCCTTTTTTAAACAGACTTTCTTTCTCTCATGAATTCCCTTTCACAAACAGTGCATTTGTTTATTTGCTGATGAGATTTGTAACCCGAATCAATATTACTCCACCCTTTACTCAATGCAAGGATGTAAATACTAGTAAAAAAAAATGTGCATTGCTTGCATTTCCAGAGCTCAAACAGTAACAATTTATAATGAGAATCTATGACCTTCGCCATCTCAAACCTTGCCCTGTTAGGTTATGTGGGAGTAGTATTTTGACATCTGTATGACTGCTTGTCTGAAGTAGGAGCGATGTGGAGTCCCTCTGCCATCCCCAAAGTTTGGTTCCTAGGCTGCTATCCAAACTGGCAGTGACTGACACTTTGACAGCCCCAGGAGACTGGCTGTGGTTGCACGCAGGCAGAGTTCAGCCCCTGCTTCACTCCTGCTTGCAATTCTCAGAGCTGAGCTGTCTTGGCAAGAAGAGGAATGACTTGCAGGGAAGTGGTGTGAGATGGGGAATCCTGTGCTGAGTAATGCAAAAATGGAGGACTTCCAGCAATACAGCCTCACACGTGTAACGTATTTTCAGAATTTATACCACTCTGTCTGCCCCGCTACTTTTTGCTGTGCACTGTCCTGAAAGAGTACTATACTCTCCAGGTATTTATTCTGGTTTTATTTCATGTAACCTGTCTCTGTTTCAGGTTAGGTAGGATGGTTCCAAAATTGGTTTGTAATTGGCTTCTTTGAATCATTGCAATTATGCAGCACACATGACGTAATCCTCAGCTGGACAAAGTTCAGCAGCATTGGGAGAGGAAATGTTTTCCCTCTTACTAAATTCATCAGTCACACATAGCCTGGAATAACACAGGATATTATTAACGAAAAAAATTCTCTTTGCACTCCTACATAGCATTCCCTTAATTATTTCTCCACAACAGACCTGCTGTGTGGCAGTTTGCACACACACTGCAGTTGCAACGGTTCAGCTACACCTCAAACCTAAATTGTGCTGAAAAATACTGCTTATTTCACGTGCTTATGGCCTGGATTTAGAAGTAGTGTTTCTTCGCAGCCAGGAAGATTAAACAAATCTCAAATGGGACCAGTATCCCTGGTACACCCTGCAGTCACTGAAGACCCACAAAGGGGGTGCAGTTTGGAAAGAAAGGGACACTGAAAAATTCAAGAGTGTAATAAATCAGAAGGCTGGACACAGTTGTGAAGACTGAGAATTTAATATCAAGAGAGAAAATGACAGTATTTTGCCTTAATATCACACAGCTTCATTCCAGAAGGAAGAGGATACTCACTGATACAGGTGAGTGTTCTTAGGCATTAGAGTTGGGTTATGATCGAAGTTAGACCAGAAGGCTGTAAATTTGAGGTCTGTTCTTGCTGCTTCTACCAGCATTTGATAGCAGCATTTTTACAACTTAACACAGGGGAGGGGAAGAAAGGATGTTTTACTAATGTGAAAACCCTTGGAGTGAGGTAATGAGTAAGCAGAACACTCAAACACTTTATTAGGTATATGGAGGAAAGCTGTGTCTCTAAAGGATTTTCCACAGACACCTGTGACTCAACAGTAGGCTGAAATAGGAGAGAAGTCATTAGGGTATTTCTACACACTTTTTAATGTATTCTCACAACTTTCACGTTTTAGATCTAGTGGAAACTGTAGTATTAAAATTAGAAGAAAGGACAGAGAAGAAAATTAGGAGAAAGGGTAAACAAAATGTATGTCTGTAAAATCTGCTAAGATACTTTTCTTGAAAGATTTTCATCTTAGTGGCTTGGTGGTTTTCACCTTCATAGGTAGAGAGGATCAGGCCAGATGGAAGATTGTTTGGACTGAAAAGAATGTGTGATCATGCCCTTGGTGTTCTTATGCACTTGAATCCTGTTTGCACATGGAAACCCTAAACTGGCTACATATCTAGTGAGTATGAACTGTTCACTGCTAATCCATGTGCTTTCTGTAGCCCTGGTACTATTTTACCATGTGGTTGCTTTACCCAGGCTGAGGTTTGGTTAATGGAACAAGCTTCCTTCGATATTTAGGAGAAGCTGCAACTTCAAATCAGCATTTATCTGCTGTTCCTAAGTGAGGATCTATTCCTTTTAAAGTGATCAAGTTTAAATTAGCACTGGCATTCTCTAGGTGTACATCTTGATATATTTCAGTATTCATAGATAGATCAATTTAATAACTGAATAATAAAAAAAGGATAGAGTAAATATAGGTAATTAATTATTCAGAAATCTTAACTTTTTTTGAGTCAATATTTAGCCAGATTTCTCTTTCTTCAGGTGTACTGCAGCACCAAATCCTTCAGGAAAACACTGAAAGTAGCTTGTAATAAAACTTTGGAAAAGTTAGTTGAAAGTGTTAGGCTTACACTCCATGCACTGACCTTGAGAGAGCTGTCCAGGGTGCAACAGAGGTCTTGGATTGGCCCACGTTGTCTCAATCCAGATTTCATCATTCAGATCCAAGATCTGGAGGTTCAAATAGCATAAACTCACTTGTCAGCAGGAGGATTAGCTCCCAAGGTTGAATTCATTTGGAGACCTATGTGAGAAGTCATCTAGATAAAAGCCATAATAATAAATCATATTATTTTGTGATAACATTTTGAATCATTATTCAGAGAGCCAACTCTGTAGGGGCTTTTTGTGTTCAAAGCCTTTTACATTTTTTTAACTAATCTTTCTTTTAAAAAAGAGCCCTGCTCTCTGTTCTGCTGTGTGTATTATGTTTGATCAATGCTTTCTTTGTGCCTGAAAAGTGGAAAGTGTATTTTTCTTTGTCATTTTATTATTTTAATCTGTTACATGGTTAGAATTTAATACCAAAGGGCAGCATGTTATAAGTTTTTATATTTAAAGTGACACTGCTGTTAGGGTTTTTTTTTCCTAAGTTAATTTATTTCTGGTGAAAAGCAGCAGCAACAGAGATTACAAGTGAAGCCTTACCCATTTTACCCCTCTTTATTAGTAAGATCTAGAAGAATAATTGAAAATGCAGGCAACAGGGCTCTCAACTCATCTAAACTGACATCCATTATTTCCAGCAGAGGAGAATGCGGTGAACGATGGATTGGGAAAGGAATTTCCAGAACCCTGCTTAGCATTCATGAAAGAATGTTAAATTTAGGTGCTCATGTTGTGCAAGTGAATAGTGGCTTTCTTTTTTTACATTGTGTGCTCTCCATTTTGCTTTCTTCCCAGGAAAGACTTCCTGGAAGAGAAGAGGTCATGCCGTAAGTGCATTTAAGAGTGGGAACTGGAGGATACGTACCAGTGAGGTAGACTGAAAAATGGGGCCTGGCTATTCATCACGACATGAAATTCAGATGGTACAAAAATCTGCACAACTTACTTAACATACCAACATACCAAAAACTTCCTTAGCCACGTAACTGCAAATAAGGGCAAGTTTCTAGCAGGGTCCTCAGGGTAGCTTCTTGCCCATGTGCAGTTTAACACTGTGGCAAATGACCTCACAGGAGTAGACGATGACTGATAAAAGTGTATAAATTATAAAAGAATTTCATAAAATCATAGAATATCCTGAGTTGGAAGGGACCCACAAGGATCACTGAGTGCAACTCCTAGCCCTGAACAGGACCAGAATCCCACCATGTGCCTTTGGGCATTGTCCAAATGCTTTTGAACTCTGCCAGGCTGGTGCTGTGACCACTTCCCTGGGGAGCCTGTTCCAGTGCCCAGCCACCCTCGGGGTAAAGAATATTTTCCTGATATCCAGCCTAAACCTCCCCCAATTCAGCTTCAGGCCATTGCCTCAGGCCCTGCCACTGGTCACCACAGAGAAGAGAGGAGAGATCAGCACCTGTCCCTCCTCTTCCCCTCACAAGGGAGTTGTAGACTGCGATGAGGTCTCCCCTTAGTCTCCTCTTCTCCAGGGTGGACAGAACAAGTGACCTCAGCCACTTGTCATTCAGCTTCCCCTCAAGGCCCTTCACCATCTTTGTTGCTCTCCTTTGGACACTCTCTAATAGTTTAATGTCTTTTTTGCATTCTGGTGCCCAAAACTGCACACAGGACTCGAGGTGAGGCCACATCAGCTCACAGCAGAGCAGGACAATCATTAAAGCTACAGAAAGATGTGGATGGCTTGGTAAGCTGAAAGCTGGCCAGTACATTCCTCAGCATGGCCAAATCTAAATGTATGTGTGTATGGGTTAAAGAAGATTATAGAGCTACGCTTGCAGAGTAGTGTAGCCTGACCTGGACAGCAATGGCAGTACAAGGAACAGGACAGGCCCCTGGAAGTTAACCAGGAAGGGAAACTTCCCAGTGATGGTGTGACTAAAAAGGCTACTCTAATTCTTGGACTTATTACCAGGATAGGAGATGGGTTTATTATTTTGCTGTCAGTGATAGACTTGCTACAGAAGAACAGTCCGCAGTCCAGAAAGGGTGACACTTATGGCTTCAGGAACAATTAAAAGATTGAAAAATATTTCTTGATTCTGAAAATATTTTATTTCATCATTTTAGCGTTTTGTTTCTTTTACAGTGGTAGTACTTAACCGTTGGAAGAGCACTCTATGATTTGTAAATTCTACATCTGTGGAAAATTTTTAAATCAAATCTAGATGTTTTACCTTTAAAACATTGCTCTACTTCAAAGGGGAATTAATTAAAGAAGTCATTACTACAATTTGTACAGCTCAAACAAGTGGCAGCAATGCCCATCTGTGTCTCTGCCATTAAAGGAAACTTTGCTGATCTTGCTCGAGGTTAAAGAACTACTGAAAAGGTCAGAGGATGCAAGTGAAATTGAAAAGAGGGAG
Organism: Corvus brachyrhynchos; assembly: GCF_000691975.1. Taxonomy (NCBI): domain Eukaryota; kingdom Metazoa; phylum Chordata; class Aves; order Passeriformes; family Corvidae; genus Corvus; species Corvus brachyrhynchos. The sequence continues at coordinate 2,603,228 of NW_008239553.1, read as the reverse complement.
AACATATATAAGTTTAAATGGAAAATTTTCTTTTACCATTAGACTTAAAATCAGCTAATTGAGCTTCTTTATTCTTAACTGCTAGATTATTAACAAATTTTTCTCTTAGCTAATATTTTGCCAACCTGTTCATGTGAATTTTTCATTCTTTTGTCTAGATACCCTGTTAAATTGATCCCTGGCCTCTGGTGATTTTTGTTCTCCCTCTTGAAATATTTCGCAGTAACTTTCCAGTATTGAAATTCTCAGAAACTAATGAAACAGTCCATGCACATCTCTGTTCAATGGCATAATGCCTCCAGTTATGCAAACTAAAATTGCTCAGTTGATGGCTCTAATTAGCTGTTAAACAGTCCACTTCAGTTCTTTTTGTAATTTTCATGTTCTACTCCTGCTGTTTCTTATACCCTCAGTTTTCACTAAAATATGTACTGTTATCCACTTATTCCTGAATAACTGTATACAGTCTTTAATCAAATTGACATCATGCACCAAAATTGCATCCATTTTAATTGGATGAATCCAACCATTAACCATTTGCTGAAGAATACCTGTCTGCCCACCCAGCCCAAATCTAGTGGTTGCTTGGCACTGTTTGATATAATGAAGAACAGCAAAACTAAAAGCAAGATTCCAAAATTCTCGTGTAATTCTTAAACTGCTCCAGGACCAGTTCAGTGACAGGTTTGCCACTATCTTAAGTCAGATTCAGATGATTCCTTCTTGTACAAGATAAAGAAACTTTGTGTACAGGATTTGAGACATTTCTTCCTCACAGCAAACAAACAGAAATCATGCAGTAGGAAATAGCTTAAGTCTTAGGAGGGGCAGCTGAAGGAACTGGGACTGCTTAGCTAGGAGAAAAGGCTGAGGGGAAGCCTCCTAACTCTCTACAACTACCTGAATGGAGGTTGTAGTAAGGTGAGTGTCAGTCTCTTTTGCCAAGTGGCAAGTGAGTTACAGGATGAGGGGAAATGACCTCATGTTGTGCTGGGGAGGTTTAAATTGGATATTAGGAGAAAATTCTTCACCAAAAGGGTGATCAAGCAAGCTGTCCAGGGAAGTAGTTGAGTCACCATCCCTGGAAATATTTAAAAGATATGTAGACATGGCACTTTGGGTTTTGTTGTGGAGTTGGCAATGGTGGGTTTATAGTTGGACTTGATCATCTTAAGTATCTTTTCCAACTTAGTGATTCTATGATCCCATGTTCTATGATTCTGTGATTCCATGTTCTCTGATTCTATGAAGTGAACGATTTGTGGCAATTTTTTTGTACTCTGAATGTCATTTCATTCTATACAGAACTGCATTGCCTTCCTCTCATAAAATAGTCTGCCACAGCTGTTCAATCACAGATTTACACCTCAAGCCAGAAAAGATATCAGCACATTTAGATACACAATTTGTTTTGTGGCTGTCAATGGAAATGGCATGTACACATGTAAAATTAAGTGCCTGAATTTCTGGATCAGATTTTAAAGAACAACATGCAGAAAAGCCTCTCCTCCATGGCTATGCTTTTACTTGGCATACAGTAACTTAATACAGGCACCTGGACACCCAGAGATGTCACTCCCCCCACAGAGAGCAAGTGTAAGGCCAATGGTACATACTGAAAGAGGAGTTCCTTACTCTTTGCTTATCCTACTTGTAAAGGATCTTTAAAAATCTTTAAAATATGTGGCTGACAGAGCTTGAAATACTTATGGCTTTCAATCTGAAAAATGAGCAGGAGGACTGCCTGACCTCCAACCACACTGCTTTCTCAGGAATTCTGCTGGAGCAAAAGACGCTTATTCGGCTCCTGGGGAAAGTCAGCCGGCTGAGAGCAGGATCCTTTACCTGAATATGAAGGCATCTTAAGCATCCAGCAAAAAGAGCCTTAAGGATTGCATGCCCTACGGTAATAGACATCATCATTAAGAAAAAGCCAGGGAAGAGCTGCTGCAATCTGGTTTTCCTCAGCTGGTTTCTTCTGGACCCAGAACAGCTGAGACCAGATGCTGGGGCAAGTCCTGTGTCCCTTGCTCTGCATACTCTAGAGTAACACTGACCCTGATGCCTTAGGATTTTAGCTTCTATAATTTTCATATTCTGTAATGCTTTACTGTGTAACTCTAAGATTCCATATAGCCTGTTAGCTACTGTTCTCCCGTTCTGGTCAGAAATAACAAATCCTCTCTAGGTCTGGATTCAAGGGCACCTTACTGTCTCAGGCCTCCAAATGTGTAAACAAAGCCTCTAAATGGGGGGAACAAGCTTGGGGTAATGACTTCATTACCTGAAATTGTAATTGCAGAATTAACCCTGATATGCAAATAGACCAAACTTATAAAAGTATGAAAACCTGTGATCCAGTCGTCCATTTTGGGTGTAGCCTCTCTGAGGGCTTTTGACTGCCCAAAGTGTACCTTGAAGGCCCTTCAGTAAACACCCACTTTTATCTTCTTAATTTTGTCTAGCCTCTGTTTTCAGGTTGCCCCATTAAGGCATCAATGCAGCATCTTAAATGTCTGTATTTTGAATCTAGGAGATTACAGATGCAGGCTGGGGACATAATGCAAATCTTTGTGGGGATCTATTAGAAACCAGGACTAAGCTCAAAGCACTTATGAGCCAAAGCATTTTATCTTGTTTTCTTCCTTGCAAAGAGTCTTTCAGAGCCTGTACCTTGTAAGGGAGAGATGCTTTAGATTCAAATTTACTGAAACCAGGTCAGGACATAATGTTGTGACCTGCTTGGAGATCTCACCTCTTTCCCATTGATCCCTGACTTGTTTCCAATCTTTACTTTAAAAATTCCAGCAAAATTGCTGGCAGTTATGCCTGAATAAAGACTAAGTGGTGTGTATGCACATGCAGATCGTTTTTTCTGCTCTCCCTTTCCAGCATTCTTCAAGTCTGTGCAGATTGAATGAGATTTTTAAAGGAGAAGTACTAATTGCTTTATGCCACATCTGTTTATAATCCCTAATTTAAGGTTTCTTCACAGGAACTAATTTTTTAACCTGACAATGAAAATAAATAAATAAAGCTGTTATTTAATGAACACCTGGCAAGCACTTGGTGAAAGATGATATATCAAAAATACCTACTTATTCAATTAAATGAAGGAAAAGAATGTACTCTCCTGGTATAGTATAATACTTCCCAAGATCTACTTCTATCCAAATGTTTATACAGAGTAAATTATACACCCTGATGATAGACCCTACTTTCCAGCTTCCACAAAAAATAGTTCATCTCATTCTTTCTGTGCGAGTAGTCTTAAGGGGAATGTGTCATTTCCCAAAATTTTATCACCTTTAACATATCCTGAAAATATTTCTCTGTACTTTTCTAACCCTTTTATTTTCCTAAT
>NW_008239553.1:2574167-2599811 GCF_000691975.1 Corvus brachyrhynchos | reverse complement strand
GTGCTAAGCAACTGAACACATGTAGAAATGGTCAAGACAGCATGTAGTTGGAAGTGTGTGCATCACTTACAAGATTTTGCTGCGAGGTACTGTTCTGCAGTTTTTCCTGGCACTTAAAATATCCAGTTATATTAATAAGCGTTTTATAATATGAAATCATTCAATTGTTCCTAGGATTTACAGGGAAAGCTTTAGGCTGCAGCTAGTGAGTTGCTTCTGGCCCAAAAACCACATTTTTAAATTAGCTGACTGAACTAAGACATTCACATTGTTGTTTCCAATTTTTTGCGCTATTTGCTGCAAGAAGCAAAGTGTTCTTTGAATCCAGCAACACCTCCATGCGCTGCTGCTTGCTGTTACCAAGCCTAGCTGTGAAGAGGTTAATTATGTCCCTCTTTAGACCAGTTCTGTGCCTACAGAGTTCTGCGTCTTTTCATTTGTGGACATAAGTGTGTAGCCTTTCCCTGGATTGCTCCCTGTCCCATCCTGTACACCCTGAGGAGGGTTTGAAGTGATTTATGTGCCATAGCAGCACACAGTAGGGAGGCACAGAGCATTCACACCTAGAAAAAAGCATTAGCTGTACATACTCATGCAAGAGTCAGCTGTCAGCTAACTTCACTGTCTTTCACTTGGAAGAGAAGTGAGCTGTGGAGTTAAGAACCGTTTGCAGATTATGATCTGCCTTCAGGCACAGAGCCTACCAATTCAAGACCCTATGCAAATCGAGCATATCAGTGAGTCTCAGCAGCCTTGGAGAGACATAGGGCAGGGAATCAAGCATTTCAGTGATGTCATTTGTACCCACAATCGTACAAATGGTGGGCATAAAAGCAGGGACTTCTGAAAACCTCTGTACACAAGGGTGGCAAGAGTCACTGGTATCATGTGTGCTTGATATGCAACACGCAGAGTCCATGGGCATGGTAGAGGATGTGATATTTCAAATATCCTATTCAGATTCTCTAATTAGCCATTTTCATAATGAAACTCTGTCTAATATGCCCATTTTCATTACAAATCTCTACGTAATAGGCATTCCCCTTCTTTCTTGTTCTCTTAGTAGGATGAACAATTATAGTGCAATTGAGGGAATGTTGCATTTCTGCATATTTTGGTCAAAGTCATAAACCAAATCAATTATTTAAAATTGCTCTGAGCAGAACCTAATTTTATTACCTACTTGTCAAGTGCATTAATCAGATGTAATTTTTTTTTTTTAACCTATCTTCCTTTCTGGTTAGTCTTTTGCAATTATCCCTGCTTTAAGAAGTCCATTTCTGTACCAAAGAAGGGTGATGCGTGCTCATGACTAATGTTTCTGTTAGCAGAGAGGAATCATCTTATTTTGGTCCATTATTCAAATTTAACATATAAATTCCTTAGTTTTGAGCTTACTGTATATAAAAATGACACATGGCATTTTACAGTACAAAGGGCTTGTGCTGTTATGCACAGCTATGCTGGAATTCTTTCCTTCTATTTTTTAACACTCAGGAGGGCAGAAGCATTTCAAAAGCAGAAAACTGCAATGGATTCTGCATTTTATTTCCATTTTATGTCAAACAAAGTTGAAATGCGTCACTCAACCAAGACATTTATACATATATAAAAAAGCCAGTAAATCATATTTTTCCCCCAACTATGCTAATTGTCTAAGACTCTTTATATCACGGGAAACAAACCCATTGTCCCTCTTAGGGGTGCATGCTTTACAAAATTTGTAACGAGATAACATAGACTTTTAATGCTAGGTCTTTTTGAAAGCCACTCTAATTCCAGTCAGCAGTGGCTGTAAACTGCTTTCATCTAATAACCATTGAACTGAGAAATGGCCTCTGTGTCCCTGTTTCCTTATTCCTCTCCTAGGGTTTCTGATAGGCAAGCTTTTACTTCAGAGATTGACACAATTGACAGAAAAGACAAGGTTTTGACTAAGCCCAGTGGAGACTTACGCAATATCTCCAGATTAACAGCAAAACCCCTCAGATGAGTATCTCAGTTGCAGAATCCTTATTCTGGGATTAGTATCATATGTCTCAGCCTTTGCCATCTTCTGAAATATGTAGAACTAAAAACGGTAGGCTATTTCACAATCCTGGGTGAATAATAGATAAAAAGAAATCTGCATTTCCATGAATGTTCTCTAATCACCATTTTACCATATGCCTGTGAAAGTTGCACTGATGCACTGTGAGAATGGGTTGGGCAAATCACACAGTAAGGAGTTGTGTTGCTGATGATTACAGCGAGCAAAGTCAAACACTGCATTACTGTCATCTCTCTGTAGCACCTCTGAGAGCCACTTGAAAGAAGGGAACAGGCTGTAGCTGTGAGAAGCAGACAGCCTGGCACTTGGCACTGGCCCTCCAGCTGACAGGACCTGTAACATTGCAGGGAAGCCCAGTTTCTCACAAGCAGTTCTAGGTTTGGCTGTGTGGAGGAGCTGAGCAAATTCACACACAGAGAAACCCATGCTGGAGTTGACAGGCTGTTGACAGTGCTTAGGCTGGCTTGGGTTCCTCTCCACCGCGCAGAGCAAGCCTGCAGAGTACAGTGCTGTGCAGCAGATAGAAGTACCAAACACCAAAATTCCTGGATATTTGAGGGTTTGAATTCCGTCTGATTCACAGCAGAGTTTTCCTTTCAGGTAGTATCACGTGCCAGAGCACTGCAGTTAGAAATTCCCAAGCTCCAGAAAACAGGTGGCTTTGGATGCAGATGAGCTTTTGAGAAAGAAATGCAGTGACTGACCAAATCATGTCAGTCAGCTGTGCAGGAAAGGAACGGAGCATTGCCAGTATCAGCCAGTATGGTGAGACATGCCCAATAAAGCTGTTACACTTCATTCTCCCTTCCTCACCTTCTCTTCCTTATGTTGACTCTTCAGGTCCTTAAGGCTTCCTGTAAATGATATGACACAACACAGCACCTCAGAAGTGGCAGCTCATCACCAGGTAGAGTGTCTGTATGAGAAGAGAAGGGCAGAAGCAGACTGTGGAGCTTTTTGGGGAAATGCTGAAAATGCTCGTTCACAAAAAGGGTTGTGCTTAAACAGTAGCATAATGAACAGAGATGGATGCCTGACTCTCACAAATGCATATTGTGTTTTACTGTGATGTTGTCTATCACAATAAATGACTTTCAGGGTTGTTTTGCTGCTAATGAAATCTTGTGAGACTAACCCCGGTAAAAAGAATCCTCCTTAGAAAAACAGCTGCCACCAAATCACAGCAAATGTTCCCATCTGGTTTTATTATTTTTTAACCCTCAAGTCTTTAAACTGTACTTTATCAACTGTAGCTTATGGTCTGGTGCTTCAAGGGTAGCATCAACCCTGGACCACTGTCACTTGCCCTGAAAAGGTTTGTGCAGGGATAAAACAATGGGAGCCATTCAGGGATAGGTCTTCCTTTCCATCACATTCACATACACAGTCAAGGCACAGACACGCTTGAATCAAGGCAAGGAATTAAGTTTATCCTGATGCTATCCAAGGTATAGCTAAAAAATCACTTTAACTTTAGTTACAAATACATCTTTATTTAATATCAAATGATTATATTCACAAGTATCTATCTGACTATGTAGTCACAAAAGAGGAATCAGAACCAAAATTATAACCTGGGGGGAAAGAACTTGCCTCTCCTGTATTACTAAAGGACAAACTGAGTCATTAATCTGATACATACACTTTTAGTAAAATAGAAAATACTGCAAGTCAAAAAACTAACATTTGTGTGCTCACTGCCTTCAATAAAGCTGTACAATTACATTTACATCAGATAATGCTTCACATCCCTCCCTTTGGTAGAGACTGGAGGTCCATACCAAATGAAATTCATTTATCTGAACATCCAATATTTCAAACGTGGAGTGAAAAGTACAATTTCCTTATCCCCACCTGATCCACTTGTTTAGCTTTCTTTCTTTTGCCGATTTTTTCTTTCATCTGTCTTTAATTCATAGTCTCTGGTATGAATGGTTCCTCCTAAATTCATTGGCTTTTTGTTATCTCCTCTCTTAACAGTGTTTTCCAGTTCAACTTTCCTGATACCCACCTACATGTATATGGATTTAAAGGTACTTTACAGCCTATCAGCTAAATCCCAGATGATAGAAATCTTTCATCCTAGAATGGCTTCTCATCATTTGATTTGTATCCTGGCACCTGACCCAGAAGGAAAGCTGCTGGTGTCCATGGTGGGTGGTGTTCACATCCATCTCTGCTGCAGAGCTGCTGCTTTACTGCAAAAAATAGTAACTCTCCTGAACATGCATTTAGCTGCTGTGATTCTCAGTGTCTTCCTCATACATAAGCCATGCTGCTTATTCACGTTTCCTCTCCCCTTCCCTTCTTTCATTCTATAAAAATAAATTATTTGTCCTTTTGTGCACAAACATGATTTAACACATCCGTTTCTTGTGCAGGGGATGCTATCAGGTAAAAAATGTCAGAAATTTTTAAGGCCAGGAACTGACAGAGTATCCTCCTCTAAGTATAAGCCACTGTCTGAGCATCCACGCTGAAATCTGCACATGTGATGCAGCTTAGGTTCCAGGTAATCCATCTTTCTTATACAAATCTTGGATGATCTGACAGACATTTTGCAATAAATAGTACAAGTAACACAGGCAGAATTGTTTGATTTTCATTCAATTGCAATTAATTTAATAGAAGAAAAAATTATTCCATTGTGTTCCATGCCCATGTATGTGGAAAACCACAAAATAATATTTTTTGTCTCCACCCATTTTTCTACAAATTTCTCTACCAAAAGCCCTTACTAAGCAATCACTGGAGCCAGCTGACAGTGGGTCTATGAACCACCTCTCACTATTTTCCAAAATATGATGATGTTTCAGCAGTATCCTAATTTTCACTTAAAACCTTGGCAGGCCAGTTTCTCTTTCCGTCCACCCAAAGTAGAGGGCTGAATTTTTCTTCCAAAGGGGTCTTGGAAACAGAAATGTTATCACTGACTGCAGTCTGGGGAACTGCAAAATTGGGGTTCACTTCACATTTTATGAACAACACGTACATAGAAACTTTACTGTGACAAACTGTACCTGAGTAAGCTATTCATGAATGCTGTCAGAAATCTGAATGTGAGTTTCAAGAGATAATGTTTCTGGTGCCCTGTAAACGTGTCCCAGTAAGATGTTTGCTGAGACTTGATTCTTCAGAGAACGACTAATCCATATATATGTTGTTGCTGTGGTCAACTTGCCTTTGACATTGTGTAATAGCAGTGACATTTCTGTTGTGATTCGAAGTGCTGTTGTCAAATCAGTGGATTAATGGCAGTGCTACCTCAGCTCCAGCTATTGATGGTTTAGCTGACAGCCACCTGCCACGTTTTCATACTGATGCTGAAAAAACAAGCCTTGGAATTACATAATAGTTACTGCTCCTTTGAAGTGCACTGTTATGGCTTAGAGCATGCCAGCAAGTTGCAGGGGGTGGGGAAGAGGAAGAGATGAAGTGAAAACCTCGCCTAAAGAGAGAGGCTCAATTTCTCTTGAAATCCATCACTCTGAATTCCATGGTTGAACTGGCAAATGCCAGAGTCCCAAACAATGACAGCCTGGTAAACAGTAAGCAAACCATAAACATGAGGCCAGGGAATCGGGCAAATGAAAACTGGAAAAGGATATTTATGGCAGGAGGGAAAGAAGATGGTTTCTGGAGAGTTTTGGCTCTATTATTATGAGACATGTTCTTTATCTGCTGCAAAATAGATCTGGTTGGTGAGGGCTGCTGCTGTGCCATTGCACTGCAATTGGCTCACCCCAGGTGGAAAGGGCGAGGAGAACAGCTCACAGCACAGAAATTGAGTCTATAAACAGCTGGGTTGTCTGTTGGGTTGTGTGAAGCTGAGAAAAAGATGTGGAGGGAGAAGGGCAGCACTGGTGGGAGTAAACATTGGGAGATATAGTCCATAAAAATCAAAAAGCCACTAGTACTGTCTGTGGAGAGGCTCAAAGGGCAGTGCAGTGCAGGTTCAGGCTTCTGGGGACAGGGTGATCCAATTTTCAAGAGTTCTAGAGCAGAGGGCCTACAGGAGAAACTGTGACCCCTTGAAATAAAAGGAGAAAGTAGGTAGATTAGGCTAAGGAGGTTGCCAGAAAATATGAGAGGGTTTTTTTCAGTAGGTTATCTGATTTGTGTTCTGGGAGGAGAGAATTCTTGTTAACTCAGCATTTCCTTTTCTTCTGGGAAGACAGCAAGAAGGGCTATATGCCTTGCTGAGCTCTCAGCCTAATTGAAAAAAAGTTATTTAAAAGGTCTATGTTCTATTCTTTACCTCCATGTAAATATATCTTTTGTCTTTCCTCAAACTAGCCAGATTTCCCCTCTATGGCAAATCTCATTCCTCTTCATCTTACTTTTAATTTTTTCTCTTGGAGTCAGTTCAGTCTTCTACTTTTGCTGTCCTACCAATTCTATTTTTTTTCCCTATTTAAAGAGAGGTTTTTTTCATCTTCTTTCTGTTTCTCTTTTTGATTCCTGAAAAATCTCTTTCTGATATTCTGACACACCTGGTGAAAGTGAGGGTGAGTTAGCAGCGGCAGAAAGCTGGGACTGCCAGTGGTCCTGTTCCTGGTGTCAAGACCTACTGCAAGATCAAGATAGCTGCTTCACTCCTGCCTTCCCACCAGGTTCCAGAGAGGGAGGGGAGGGAGAGGCTTCCAACCCTGAGTAGTTCTGCTCTGGGCGGTAGGTAGGGATTGGTAGAGAAGGATGTTGGGACCCCAATACACTAACAGCTAGAAATCAGATCCATGATTTACATATGCCATCTCATAAAACTTCATTTGCCAACTAGCCCAGAATGAAGCAGCTAAGCCAGTACTTGAAAACAAACAAAATATGTATAGAATATCCGAGACTGATTCTGATAGCCTCAGTATCAATTGGAAAGTGTTAAGATTTGAGACAGCTATGTTATTAAATGAAAATTGTCAACCTTGACCTTGATTAACATTTGACCTTGGTTAACATTAGTGGCTTTGGACTACTCTGCTTCCTCTATCTAGAACAGTCTGCAGTTAAAACTCTGTAAACTAATAACAAAGTTGAGACTTGATCCTGCTTTTGCGTAAATTGGGAAAGGAAATGAAAGCCGTTAGTCAGTTATAGTTTTGAGATTCACAAAGCCCATCTGTTATCAAAAGAAGACTGGAAAGGTTGAGGAAAAGATTTTTCTTTTCGTTAAATTGTTTTACCGGACACTTCAGGGAGCCATTGAGTACTCACATTAGGAACAAACAGAGTCTACTTTAAAAGCCTTGGACTAAAGCTCTTCCTGTCATAACAACAGGAAACAAAAATCATCAAAAATTATTCTGCAATGTGTACTAAAAACAGAAGCAGCTTTCAGTATAGTCATGGGTATTACCTAGAAATTGCTCTGCAGATACACCAAGAACTACTCTCTACACATAGACCACAGCTATAGGCTAGGAAGAACATGCCAGTAGAGTGAGGAAACACCCCCTAAAAACAACATATTAGATCTGCAATTTTTACTGCAAAAACATGTTCTGTGTCTAGGAAGTAAAACCATACTTCTTTTACTGAAACTAGCATCAAAAGCATGTAACCTGTCTATAACAGTAAAACAATAAATCATAGGAAAACAATATTTGATAATATAGCATTAGGCAGTCCAGCCTGGGGCCCATCCATTTGTACAAAAGGGCTGTGATACTCTTTTTTTGTATGAAAACAGAAAATGTCCTTCTACAGATAGACAACTGTACATAGGAGTAACGATGTAATGCAGCTTTCTCATTCAACCATGTTACTATGCAGAGCTTGTGTATAATTTAAAGCTGGGTTAGTCTTTCACAAAACTAAAAAGTACCTTTTGTTGTCTAAGGTTAAGTATATGAGGGCATCATGGGAAATACAGAGAGCAAGTGGAACAATAATATCAGAAGAGAGCAGCTTGAAGGTGTGCTATTCACATGCATAGGGCCTGAGATGGTAACTGCGCCTACCTGACTCTCAAATCCATCCTGAATGCTTTCAGGTAACTCCAAGACTTGTAAGATAACCCATATCCACCACCAGTCATCTTTGCTTTCAGTATACCAGGGAGATTTTCCTCTCTTCTCTTCTCTCTTCCCCCACATTAATCAACATATGCCAGGTGATGACAGGGAAGAAGCGTACAGTTAATCACAACCAATAGGAGCAGATACTTGCATTGGTAATACTGGCTTTCTAAATGTGTGTTATTTATCTGCACCATTTTTAGTTGTAAAATGCATGTACACAGAAGCAATAATAGAAATGTAACAGTGTAGACTAGTTTAATGATACAGAATTCTTCCCTAAGGGATGATATTCCTCCATATCAGCATGTAAGAAAAGCAACATTTCAGTGCACAAACATATAGCTGACCTAAATATAGACAACTATTTGTGCATATTTGCAAAAGACTCCCTGAAAAGCCACAGCATGTATTCAAAATAGGACTGTTATTCTACAAGCCAAGGACTTATATTTGACTCTTCAAAGCTATATTGGTGGTTAATTCCCATTGAGTTCAAGAGTGAAGCTTCTGTTGCATTTCTGAGTGTAGTGATATGAGCACAGTCAACAAAGATATGAATAGAGAGCAGTTTTAAAAATTGCGCTTTTGCAGCAGGCTATGGATTTTTTCATAAGACATACACAGATGAAACTGAAACCAAAAGCTAAATTCTGCTCTTTTAAATGTAGAGAAAAACCTTTTTCCACCAAGTAGACAGAGACAAGTGTGAATATTACTAGAGAGAGTATGGATAGAGTTGCTTGGACAAGCTGATTCTTGAGTGGCTTTGCTGCCATGGCTCATGATGATGGTCTGCTATGCTATGAACTGTTCCTCAGTGTTTCTGTCATACCTTGAGTGCTGGGTGCAGTTCTAGGCTCCCCGGTATGAGACAGATATGGAATTACTGCAGTGAACTTACTGGAGAGAACAGAGCCACAGGGGTGAGTAAGGGACTGCAGTATCTTTGATATATGAAAAAGTTAAGTGGGCTAAGACACTTCAGCTTGCAAAACAGAAAGTTCAGGGGGACCCTTCTATAGTCTCTAAACACCTGGGCTGTGAGGAAGTGAAGACAAGGAAGTCTGCTGGGCTCAGCATTGGTGAGGCCATACCTCAAATCCCATATTCAGTTCTGGATCCCTCATTACAAGAAGGACATTGAGGTGCTGGAGCGTGTCCAGAGAAGGGCAACAGAGCTGGGGAAGGGTCTGGAGCACAAGTCTTGTAAGAAGTGGCTGAGAGAGAAGGGATTGTCTAGCCTGGAGAAAAGGAGCTCAGGGGAGACCTCATCACTCTCCACAACTGTCTGAAAGGAGGCTGTAACAAGGTGGGGGCTAGCCTCTTCTCCCAGCTAACAAGTGACAGGACCAGCAGAAATGGCCTCAAGTTGCACCAAGGGAGGTTTAGATTGGAAATTAGGAAAAATGTCTTCATCTGAAGGGTGGTCAGGCATTGGAACAGGCCGCTCTGGGAAGGGGTGTAATCACCATCCCTGGCAGTGTTCCAAAAAAGTGTAGCTGTGGCACTTGGGCGCACAGCTTAGTGGTGAACATGGCAGTGCTGGGTTAAAAGTTGGACTCGATGGCCTTAGAGGTCCTTCCCAACATAAGCAATGCTGTGGTTCTTTACATAATAGTTCAATACCATTTTTGTGCAGTTCTGGAGGGCGATGGACTTGTGTTCAGGTATTGTAATTACCTGAATCTGATCCTTCAAGCCCTCAGCTGTTTCTAGTGCAAAATCTGTTGTTGAAGGGCAAACAGCAAGTCAGGGTTTCCTACAATGCAGCTATTGGTTGAAGATGTAATCCATTAAAGCAGTGCAGAGATGCAATCGTGCAGCAAGCTATTTTGAAGACTTTAATGAACCATTTAAAATAAACTCATTGCAAGGCAATTTAACAACAACACTTTTACAATTAAATATACTATTTTAGCATGCAAATACAGCACATTAATCCCATGTCAGGGTAGAAAATGAAGTGAAACTGAAGGGATTCTGATACATGAAAGTCATCTCAGTAATTTCTCATCAGTTCATAGTGCTCTTAAGCGGCATAATGAAAGAATGAATTGATTTAAACAACATTTTCTTGGAGCAATGGGGTTTGTGGAATTAAATTAACTTGATGGTTTTCTGTAAGAGCAGGCCTGCATGGCATTATATTATTCTTGAAATTAATTTCTTTTCCTCTCCAGAGTTATTTTTGTTTTGGTTTGGTTTGATATTTTCTTTCTTATTTATTTCCATAACATCCACTAAGGACTTCTATGCTAATTTTCCACATTTTTCACTTCATTATAATAAATAAAAAATGCCTACTCAGATCCTCATTATCAGGTTCCTGAAGACAGGAATCAGAAAGAATTCTTCAGTTTAATTCTTAAAAATAACGCATTATTTCTTTTTCTTTGCTGTTAATAAATCCTCCTCCCTTTTGCTCTGTTAGGGGGTATGGTGGAAGAGAAGAATATTAACCAGGATGATACAGAGTCAGATTACATAGGGCTATCACAAGAAAAATGTTCCAACATAGTGTTTTAATGAAGCAGAACACAGGACCTTTCGATAAATCTAGTTAAGTAACGGTTGAGAGCAGTTAAAATTTGCAGCATTTGTAAGAAGAAATACTTAGGTTAGACAGGACTCCTGTATTTGCCTAGGCAGGACCTTAGCTCTGTAAGACATCCTCAGTTTTTAGACAGAGAATGTGATGCTCACACCCCTAAGAGCCAGGTGACAAACTGTGTTATTTCCATTGCTAGTACCCAGCTAATGCACCATTTGATACTGTGGCATAGTACTCCCGTAAGGAAGGAACTCCTTCTGGCACAAACAGGAAATATGCAGGTGACTCACAAAGCCTTTCATTACCTAGTGCCTTCCCTTTATTTTATAACTTCAAACCTGTACTGTTTGGAAGGAGGGAGAAGTTTGGTACATCAGTTTTCAGCCTAGAAAAAATTTACATTTCTTGAACTAGACAGCGAGGAATCTGATAAGAAATGCCAAGATGTGCTTGTAAAGACCATGTGTAAATACCTGCTCTGGCTCTTTCTCTTATTGTATAAATAAACAAACTGAAATAGTTGATTGTAACAATGATTGCCAGGTGTTTGGCCTTTCACTAAGACTTGCAGATTTAGTATTTCTAACACTTTGAGAAAAACATATTTGACACTTTGAATGCTAATGTATGTCGTACTTTTAGTGGTTTCCTTAGCTTGATACCAACAGTTGGTTTCTACTGAGTTTCCTCAAAAATCACAGAAGCATATACAGAAATGCAGCATGATGCTTTGCTGAGTTGGAGCAATGAGAATTATTTTCTTTAGCTCACTTCCTTTATCAAGGCTCTCTCATTTTGTGTCACTCTTTTCCCAAGAAAAAGGCACAGCATGTGTTTCACTGGTCTCCAGATCCCCGTGCCCTGTGGAGGAGGGTGCTGCCAGACCCAAGGTAGATAAACCTTGTTTGTTCTAGCCTGTGCTGGGCTCTGGGTTCTCACCATCTGCATTTCCCTCATTTGATCAGCTGCCACAACTTCTGAAATGCCAGCTTTTGTAAGTGCAATTGCTATGACAAAAAAATAAAGTGACCTATTCAGAGCCAGAGAGTTTGACCGTCTTCTCACAGTCTTAAAAGCCCAGCAGAGCTCCTAGAGAAGTACTCAGATGCAGTTTCCTTCTGTGCTTACCTCTCACATCTTACAGCTCCCATTTTGCTTGCCTTTTTGGTGCCACATAGACTCCTTCTTCTCCTCCATGTAACAATTACAGAAATAGGGTGAGAGGCTCAAAATTTTTTTCAAGCACTACCTCTTCCTTGTGAGGAGATGAAAATGCCAAGGGCGTTACGACAAATTGTACATTGATGAACATTAGTTCTTTTTTAGCACAACAAGGCAATTCATTAAGTGATGGACACTTTCTTAATATTGCCTGCAAGTCTTCTATATACTATAAATATTAGAGTCCTTTTCAAAATGCCTCCACCACATTGATCAATTTTGCACATCAATAGCCAGTAACCCAGCTGCCTATGCTTCCTTGCAGTTCAATTTTTTAGACACTTCATGATTCTATGAGAAGGGAATAAGAGACTTTTTTTCTCTCTGAGCTATGGAAGATGCTCACTTTCCTTAGAGACAAGCTTGCTTTGACAGAAATGGTCTCTAGAATGAATTATCTGAATAACCTAAGTAGCATGTAATAAAGGAACAGATGCTAAAACCTCCTAAACTGCAAACCCCGGGTTCACAGTATCTCATTAGAAGCAAGCACCTATGAACAAAAAACCCAGTCCTTTTCTCACTGTATCTTCATGGCAGTATCATATATTTTTAGCATCTATTCAGGTCCTTCTGCAGCCTTGCTTCAAAAATAATGTGATATTTTTATACCAACAGTGAAATTTATTTGCAAAGAGAATCATAATTCATTGTCAGTGATATGCATTTTTCCCCCTGCAGATTCCAAGTTCACAGGTTTTAGCAGGATTTTACTGAAGTACACAAGGTTGATCAGCTCAGACATGGGGTCAGCAGCTCTTCACAAGGTCAGAAGTCAGGGCATTGCTTGCTTTGCACATCAGGGACAATTATGTTTGTACTAAGCTAATGATACAATTTTTCGAGCCAAATTCCAGTAACAGATGTAAATTCATGGCCTTCACTAGACACAACATAAGTTGAATCTATGTGTCCAAAGATAGAATATGGCTTGTGATTTGTATGCATCTCATTTAATCAATAAATTCAACAGACCAAGTCTTTCCATACTTTTACGCTTTCGACTTTTGCACAGTTACACCAGAGGTAAATCAGTCCCATCGACAAGATCTAATTCAGATTAAATATTCTGAGTGCTGTTCAGCAAAACATTATAAAACCTGGGTGCTGCTGGTGGTGTCACTGACAGTGTAAAGGAACAATCTTGTGGAAGAAATGTGTTACAGCCATACCTCAGACCGTGGAGATCATTCCTACACAGCTGAAGATACAGTTAATGACCAACTATAACCTGTAGGTACTGGTTGAAGAAGGAGTACCGCTGGCACCACTCATGTATTCTGTGGAGATTTTCCACTACATATCCTTGATTCTCTTAGGAGATGAGATTTTTCATAGTTTAGGCTGTTGTGTGTGAGAAGTGGGTGTCCTCTGCTTGATTCAAATATAGCGATGTTCATTTTCAAGTGGGTACACAGATCCTAAAATTGAGATTGTGTTAATTGTTAATAACCATAAATATTAAAAAGCAATATAATTATGTCTTCCACTTGAGCAAAACAAAACAAGGAATTCAATCTACTTCCCCTGGGCAGGCAGTTGTTCAGCCATCCCCAGGAAAACAGGGCTCCATCATGGGTAACAGTGACTTGGGAAGACAAACACCATCACTCCAAATGTCCCTGCTTCTTCCTTCTTCCCCCCTCTTCATATACTGAACATGGTGTCATATGGTCTGGAATATCCCTGTAGTCAGCTGAAGTCACCTGTCCTGCCTGGGTCTCCTCCCAGCTTAGGGACACCTAGGGACATTTTTTAGTTGTGGTGGACTTGGCAGTGCTAGGCTAATGGTTGGACTCTTTCCTAACCTTAATGATACTACAATTCTGTGATTCTTACAGGACTGTCCTGATTTCAAAGGCTTCTCACATATTCTCATACGAAGTTGTTGAGAGACTTACATTAAGCCTTTGGGTATTCAGTAGTACAATAAATACAGAGAAATGTAGGATTTTCTGTGCTGGAACAGATCAATGAGCCATTTAATTTGTTATCCTTCCTCCAGCAGCAATCACCACCAAGTGCTGTAGAGAAAACCCTCTTCAGAACATGAGCTGACAAAGCTCTGCTCAATCTTTCCTGAGAAATGTAGGGTTGCTAAACAATAAATCAAGCTTCCTTAGAAAATGTTGATGAAAATACTGGAACTATCATTCATCTGATTATTATTAATATGTAAAGTGCCTCTCAACACTTTTAATGCCACCCCAGTAGAGCATATGCTCAATTTTTCATCAATATATCTGTAAACTCTGAGCATCTGTTAGATGCTGTTATTGAATAATTTCTGTCAGTTTGCCATGGCTTAATGGGAGGTACATCCCTTGGTCAAAAGTCTTCATGAGGGCTACATAGCAAACCAGCAACAGGGGATAAAATTATGTGATGTTTTTAGAGACAATAATATTCTCTGCTTTCTCATTTGCATGGTTCAGCTTTTCTAGCTAGGAGGAAGGTAAAAGAATAGACAATTATCAGCAAATTCATCCAAGAAAAGGGGAGATCCTTTAGGACATGCCAGATGACAGCTACACGACACACATTCTCTGTTCATGTTATCTCTAGCTAGCTCTGAGACCTTTGCAAGGTAGAGTTCAGCTACCCAGTGGGCTCAGGTGCTCAAGCCATCATTTAGGAGAAATAGTGCCAAAACTCCTTCCATTTGCTTTCCCAGTGCTGAGCTGCATAAGCAGAGGCTAATTTTTCATAGTGGACCAAAGAATGAAATAAATATTCCTTCTTCAAGTGAGGGTAGTGTGGCTGGCTTAGTCTGAGTTCAGGGCAGCCAGGTAATGGTCAAGGTCTACATACAATGACAAGTGCTTACGCAAATACAACCAACTAAAATCGATTGGCTTCAAAGTCCTTAATTCTCCTTTGAGGTGTGTTCATTGTGTAGTGATAATAATGTCTTATATTTTATTGACAACAAAAATGAAGCAGTAGTCATCATCTCTAGATATATGTCAAAGGCTTACCATAATACAATAAATAAGGATGATTCATTGAGACATTTGTGCCACAAAGTAATGACTATTGTGAAGATACTGATGTTGGGATTTTATAAGTACAATATCTCCTTTTAAGAAACTACTTTGTGGCTACTTTTCCCTCACCACCTAGTAAGCTTAAAACATTTATTTCTATCTGAGACTGGATTTAGTAGCAAACAATTACATTAAGAAAAAATACTGCAGTAAATGTTGGCACAAACATTTCACAAATCAGGAAAATGTTCTCATGATAATGATCTAAGCTTGCTGCTTTTCTCCCAATAACCTCTATTACAATTAGTGTTATTTACTCTTTGCATGGTACAAAGTCCATGTCTTGTAACAGAAGGGAATTATACTTGGTGGTACTGTGACTCTCTCACAAAGGAGACTGGTTCTGTCTGATTCCCAGTCTCAGCAGTAGTCATAGAAACACAGCACCAAAAGGGGAGTCCATTCTCCTATTCTCACCCACAATCTCAGTATTCAATTCTATTCATCAAACCCCATTTTAAAAGTGGTTTCATTGAATGAAGTCTATTAGTAGCAGAGATGGATGGACAGATTACAGAGATAACTGCAGTGCAACCTTTTCTGGTTTTAGTCTTTTCAGAACACAGATTCTTTTTTCCCTTTCCTTTCTTTTTTTTTTCTTTTTATTTGTTTTTTCCACCTGGGATCCCTAGTGCACCTTTATTTCCTCCCTGTGTTGGGTTCCTTTATGTAGAACAGACTGGTAATGAAGCTCTGAAATCCTTTGAGAGTCTTATGGAAAGAATGCATGCTTTAGAGGAATACAACCCCCGTGACATTTTTGCAGCCTAACAAAAAGATTGTTTTGTCATTAAGTGATTTTTCTCTGTTGTTTTAGTAACAGCAACCATCAATCACATTCCAGGAGTATAAGAGACATTAAGAAAATTGTTTCCTTTTATACCTGTAATTGTGGTCCATTAATGAATAATGAACAGCCTTTTCCATTTTCTTCACAATCTGTATGAATTTCAGTGACATCAAAAATTACATGGGGAAAACTTGATTTGATTTAAAGAGGATTTGGGTTTGATATTTACAGATTGTCATGGCTGATGTAAGGCAAACTTTTCACCTTCCTGATGCTAAGTCAGACTCACAGCAAAGGATTTCAGGGTCTTGGTATGTAGTCAATTCTGTGATTCTGTAATTCTGTGACAGGCATAGTAAGTTGTATATATTGCTTTTGTTCTTGGACTATTTTGAAAATCTGACTTGCTTCATGATTACCATTTCTGAGCTTAGGAATGATTTTTTCTCACACCACTGCCTGTGAGACCATTTTTTTGACACAGTGGCACTCTCTTGGAAACTCTGTATTTGTATGTTCTTTAGAAAACTATTGTGAATGTTTTTACTAAAACAATTACAAAACCAATTATCTCTAAGCACTTTTAATATGCAGCCTATTAGTGAGTAGTTGCCCAGAATGGTTCCCTGCCACCCTGTGTGGTGGCCATTATGAAATGCATTTTGAGGTGTCAACCTATTTCCTGAACAAAATACCCAGAATCATTAGAATAATCACAAGAGAAAGGAAGAATGGGTATTACCTGGAATTTCAGACACATGCAGAAGACAGGACTCACATAAGCTTAAACTTCTCTGAAGTACAGTCAGTGGGATGAGTTCACGGCCCATTAAATGGGAAAATTTCAGACTACTAAAGTACTCATACCAGTAAGTACTCATGGGACATGTCTAGACAATTTAATTCTCCAGGATTGCTACACAACAGTTTCCAAAAACATATAAATTCAAAAATGAGGAGAGGGAAGCAATAGAAGATGGAAATTAGCACAAAGAATCACGGACGAGATCTCTTACATAAATGATGTATGAGTGCACATGATGCTCAGGTGCCCCAGACCACCTGTTAACTTCCCACAGCCTTCACTCCCAGGGGCTGATCCTTCTCTTCTATGTCTTCAGCAAGGAGATGACTGCTTCCTGGGATTGCGCAGGTTTCCTTAGGGTTCTGTTTTATCAGTATCCTACTAGGAAAGAGCTAGATTGGAAAGAGGCTTTTTTTGTTCACAGCACAGAGACTTACCATTTGTGTGTGTACAGAAGAGAGAAGGCAGAGGAGATTAGAGTAAAATACTGTCATATAAGTTCCCAAATCCTGAAGGGGTCATCTATCAAAATTTTTATCACATTTTTTCTCAGTCCTGTGTTGGGTTGTGAATTTCCTGATGTAGTCTAGGCTAGGCTCTAGAACAAGGCTTGAATTTCCTGAAGCCTCCTTGGTGTTAGTCTGCAAGCAGTGGCTGTACTGGTGTTTCTTGCACCTACTTGAATAAGGTATATCTTACTTAACCATTAAAAAAGGAAACAGTCATATTGGCATTTTAAAATATTTTCTAAACCAAAGTGTTTGTCCCCACTGGAAGTCAAAGTCAAACTTCTGTGTATTAGGCAGGGAAGAATGTTCAGCCAAAGGTGAGCTCTGGAATTCCCTAAAGCTGAAAATTAGAAAAGTCCATGAGTTTCCAATGTTTTTATTAATTTATTTCATTTATATCTTTCTGACCATCCTCTTTATTTTAAAATATAATATACTTGTGTCTGAGAAGACCTATTCATAAAACATCAGGTTGTAACTGCATATGTAGACACAGGGAACATGTAATAGTCCTTTCCATGCATATTCTATATGACATATTTCTGCCAGGTCTTTGCATGTCAGTGTTAAATATTTGCATTCTTGTATTCACCTTCTATTCACCAACACAAGCGTTTTACAGATTCCTCAGCAGAACAGACAAATAGCTTGGTGTTTCACTAAGCCATTTCTACTATGCCACTGCAACTACAAACCTCAGAAATTGAGGTGCAATGTCAACACAATGTCTAGGACAAAAAGCTCCTCTAGTTTAAGTTTGCTTACACCCACTCCCCATAACAGCCCACAAATTTTTATTGCTTCTTATATCACAATCTCAATGTTACCGAAGTGAATTCATTAATGCTGTTCGTTTTCCTGTTTGCAAGATAAAGCCAATCACCAAACTACTGTTAACCCAATTTATTTGCAAGAGGTGTTTTCCAAGCAAGGAGAAATTACAGCAATTGTTCATCTTTAAGTTTTGTTAATAGATGTGTGTTCATTTGTTGTATCTTGTAAACAAGCCACTGCATTATACAGTAAGCATACTGGTAAACTTGGGATGCTGTTTAATGTTCTCATTTTAGTCTGTATAATCGCAACATTTTCTGAAAAGCCATGACTAATAACCTTCAAGCAAGGCACTTTGTGAATTTTGAAGAACCAAGAAGCTGAACTTTGGAGCCAGTCCTGAATATTATAAATCTTCACCTATATCAGAACCTGAGCAAATGCAAAGTGAATTATTGAGGCAACCTAGATTAGCAAGATGCTAAAAAAGGATTGGACACATATGAATACTGTAAAAAAAGCTTCTGCAGTTACAGTTGAAAGGATAAAATTACAAGGGCTATCAGCCCACATGCTTCAAAGCGTAAGCTGATCACCAGCTTGAGCCAGGAAGAAATGTTCTCTCATGGGAATTATTTTTATCTATAATGCCATTACATGCATTATAAAACTCTTGAATTCCTGGTGAATCAATCATTGACCAATATTGAGAGACAGCAAACTAATACAGACTAATTGATCTGGTTTTGATATGGAAATTTCAAAATACATAGACTTGAAGAGTAATCAGCCAGCTGTTGATGAAAACTTTCAGACAGGAAACTAAAAGCACTTTAGAAGGAAAACAAATTTCAGCAATCTCACTCTACAGATTAGAAAATGAGACCAAGAAGAGGCAAGTGACTTAACCAAAGACAAAAGTCAGGATTTATCAAAGCCAAGTGTATCCTGCCATCTTCTGAGTCTTACGCATGTGCTCATCCTGTTGGGCCTGAACCTGTTGCTTGTTCGTTTCAGTTCAGTTTCTCTTCACAAAAATGTCTTAATCTGAGTTCTTCATGAATTGGTTTAATTGGAAGCACCCAGAGTCCATTTCACAGAACTGTCTTCACGTAAATAATTTTAAGTCATGTTTGACCTATGAAGAACTATTTAGGGATTTCTGCATGGAAAAATACACTGTCGTTACTGTAGCAGAAAAATTTTACCATTCCTGTAGTGCAGATTATTCTCCCCAGAGCAGACAAATTTCTCCAACTAGAAGTTATTTTGTTTCAGAACAATTATTCCAATGTCCTTTAATATGTGCAAAGAAATGGTGCTTGGGGCTGGGTGTCAAGGTCAGGGGTTTCTCTCGTTTACCTATGGGGTGGGACAGGTTGGGCTCACTGGGCAGGGAGGTCTGAGTGCTGTCTGTCTGGTCATGTGCCCTGCAGTATCCCTGCATTGGCACTGCTCAGTCTCAGAGGCTGTTTCTCCTCCTGTTGCCACCTAACTCTGGTCCCTCTGGAATTCCGTTCCCCAACACTGACTCTTAACTCTTGAAAAACGGACTTACCCTGCACAAAGAGATGTGAAAGAGGGTCATGATATACAAACACAGTGATCAACTGACAAAGCAAACATTAGTTTTGTTCCATTTCATATGTATTGACAGGGAAGAGGTTAGTTCCCTTTTAATATCACAAAAAGGAGATGACAGGACATGAAGGGAAAAGAAAACAAGGAGCAAGGCCAAGAGGAAGAGCTGTGCAATAAATGCAAAGAAGTAGATCACTGGAATATCTATCTGAACATCATGGGGAAAAATCTAGTCAAAACTCCAAAGAGGTCTTGTATTATCCAAAGTTCTTTGTTTTGATGGGATCTGTTGATGCTTCTCTGAGCTGTGGTTTTTGAGTAGTTCCTCTACCCATGTCCTGGGTTGCAGTGTATTCTATTACCATCCTCATGAGCTGTTGAAATCAGGTGGGGCAGTGTTTCCTTGCCTCCTCCCCCCAGACTATCTTGCTGTTAATGGCCCATCATTGTCCTGCCGCCTGACTCAGAGATAACTCCCTCCGGACTATCTTCTGTTAATGAGCCTAATCAACTCTTGGCCTCATGACTCATTACCCAATTGTGAGATGCTCCACCCAGAGGGAGGAACCAAGCATCCCATCGTGGATATAATCCGAGACTCTGAACAGCAGGACAACCCTTTCCACTGGATTTCCAGAGGACAGGAGCTACACAGCCACCACTGGACCTTCCAAGGAAGAGCAGACCCTTTCTACAGGATCACTCTTCAACAGAACCACATCCACCACTTCAGGAGGACTGCAACCACCATTCTACCAGACTGCTACCGCCACGCTGACTAACAGGGTGTCAGGTTGTATCCTGACTCTGTCAGTTTAACCTAGTGTTTTCTGCCTTTATTTTTTTGATTTCCCTATTAAATTGTTATTCTGACTTGGTGCCTCCGACTGATTTGTTTTCAAACTAGTAAAACCCTGCTTTTCCACAGGATCTCAAAGTGACAGAAACATGGAATCCACCTGAGGTGTAGTACTTCCCAGCCCAAGGAAACACTGTCCCCTAGTATTGCTGTGGTTTTGACAGGAGGGGATCTCATGAAATGGTTGGATTCAAATTTTCTGTTTTCTCTGCAGTGCAGCAGACCGAGCAAAGGTTGTTTATAGTTTTTCTTTCCAGTTGTATCTGTCTTCCCCATGTCCTTATCCATTTGTCACCTATTTTGCTAGGGACTAATACTGGCATATCCAAATATTGGTAGTCCTATGCTTAATCCTGCTCCAAAGGAAAATACAATGACAATGTTATGTTTATTGGAACATGGATGTCAAATCAAATCATTTTGCCCAGTGAACTCTAAATCTGTCATTTAGTTTTTAAGCGTTGAGTGAGACAGCAGAATGAAAAAGATCAAACTAAACCAAATTGAATGAAGTCATATCAATATTAAAGTTCTGTACAAGTCAATAAAAAGAGACATTTGATTTTATGGGATTTGTAAATCATTTTATGTACTGTTTGATATATAGTATAGGAATGAATGTCAGATAACCGTTTATGAAAAAATAAGTTAGGAAAACAGGATAAAAGTCCATCCAGGAATGCAAGGAGGGATGATTTGCAATGTGAATAAGTGAGGCTAATCAATGATCTTGTGGGCTAAAGCTAAAAACTTTCTAATTTTACAATTAGTACTATCTTTCTAAATAGGAAATAGATTTGCTCCTGCCATTTACACAGTGTTTGAGGACAAGCATATTTCTTTGAAAGTCATCTACTATAGAACTCTTTTTCATTTGATTCTAGTACTTATAATATTTTTCATCCCATTGGCAATATGCAATTCTGGTTTTAACTTCATTAGCTGATCACAGTGTCCAAAATCCTAGGTGAAAACTACTACTAGGTGAAAAAGTTACACCTTTGGTCAGTTGTCATTTCTGTGTGTTGTGGATGAAGCAAAAAATTTTCAGCTGCAACATAGCAGCAGATGAGAGGAAAAAGATTGCAGAGGATGAAATATCTGTCAAATGTAGATCCTCAGAAGACTCTTCTTGCTGCTGTTCACATATTCCCATGTCAAGGAGACACTATTAGGTACTCCTGACTATATCTCACCTTCTTTTTTTTTTTTTTTCAGGTTTTGGACAGTATCAAATTCTGACAAAATAGCTGTACTTAACATAAATAAATACTCACCAGGCTAAGATGAAATCCTGTTACATAAAAGCATTATAAATAATACATTTTCCTTTAAAACTTTTAATTTGATTAAGGATATAAGACAGACAAATCATGCAAATGTTATTCACTAACTAGTTTATGTCTGTCAAAAAATATGGAAATCAAAGGGTTCTCCTTTAAAGCATTCTTGCATCATAGTTAATCAGCATTTTTATCTTACAGATCACAAGCTGGTATATATGAATCAACTGCTGTGCTAGGACATCACATTAAAAATTCTTTTTGAATTCTAAAATTACTTGTCAACCTGCTTGTTCTAGTAGTAGGTGCACATAGTCACTTCAATGCTTTCTCTGATGTTGCCCATTTCCTGTCAAACACAAGGGCAAATTTCAATCATGAATTAAAACCCCTGTGTTGAAATCAGTCATGGAACTATTAACAGCAGTGGCCAGAGACAGGCTATTCTACTTTGCATTTCTATAAGCTCTTTCTCTCCTCAGACCTCAAAGGGTTATTTTTACAAACGTGCATTAGTTCAGCCTCACAGCATATGGCCTCTGTGGCATTGTCAGTATTCTAAAAGCCAGGTAAAGCATGGCACAGAGGGTCTGCCACTGCTATAGGAATCAGAAGTGTTATTGGCCCCAGCAAAGCATCACATGAATGAGACAAAAAGACAGGTTCATCAGGAGAGTTCATTCACTCAGGACAATGCTGTGCTGAGTAGACTTACCTAGAAAGAGCAGAGTTACTCAGCTTGAACACACTGCAGATGCACTGAGAAGCCGAGCTCTCACTTACAACAGCTTCATACATGGTTCAGTGAGGCACTCGGGTGCATGTAGGTCTGACTGAACAACTCGCCAAGTAAACCTTGAAAACAGACTTGAAAAAGGACTTGAAACAGACTCTCCAAGTCATTAATTGGGATGTCCTATTTAAACAGTGGAACTGCTGCAGATCTCTAGCACCCATGTTATTTTTACAAGGACATAAATACAGAAACTCATGTCTTCCTTTTGAGAAAAGATCAAGAGAATTTTAAATGGCATTTGATCAGGCAATGAAGTCAGAAAACACTGTCCTTAGTTTACTGTCTTGCCTGCAACACTGAAACTCAGACTAACTCTCCAGGTAATGCAGGATTTATGATGAATTTTTTAACTGGATTCAATTTTGTTACCACAGCTAACCAGGCTGGGAGACGTGGTTGTCTTTATTTCCAAACCCTTTGACACCAAAAGGTATGTGTGTGTTGTGAAGAGGTGCTGTAGTGCAAATGAGGCTGGTTTCTGTTAGCACAGAGCACCATTGTCTCGCTTTTGTCTACAGGTGTGTATATCCCATTCCCTTTTGCAGGACTGTGAATGTCAGTATTACTAGGGGTCTTTTGAACTTGGATGTTCTCAAATGTCCTTTCTGGACACTGCATCCATTTCACACAAAAACAATGGTAAACAAAGTACCCAGAAATGCAGAAATTATGTTTTAAAGAGTCACAACTCTTGATATTTTCCATTATATTCTTGGTTGCAGGAAAACACCAAGAATTCTGCTCATGGCAAAAGTACTGCATTAAGGGACCTTTGAAAATCATTTCGGAGATGGGCGGTGCTACCTGGATTACCGCAGAAGAGGCAAGTTCTCCTGGAATTTCTTAGGGTATTTGTGACCCTTCACTTAAGGACCTTGTCTTATTATGGCACTGCTGCTGTTGCTGGGAATGTCCAAATATGACCATCAGTTTAGAAAAAGACACAGAAAGCTTAAATTTTAGCAACCTTTGGACAGTTTGTACAGGTTAGATAACTCACAATACAGAAGCATATTTCACTTTCGAAGAGGAGTAATGACTACAAAGGAAGCACATAAAATCATCATGGAAAAAAAAATCTCTGTTGAGAAACACGAGAATTTATGTGAGCACATGGAAAGTAATATTTAATTGAATAATTAATAATGAATTTAAATTAATAATTTAATTGTAGTAATATTTAGCATGTGGGCAAGGCTTAAGTTACATGAAACCCTCTGGGAAAGTATTCCTGTTGATAACTGGCCAGCTTCTGTTGTGGAGCAATCTAGCTTTGAGAGATTAATGAGTGTGCTAAAGCATTGGTAGTGCTTTCTTTCTGAGAATTTATTTTCAGACACCTTGATCTCTGTCATATTTTTAAAATACATGTGAAAAGTAATACCAATGCCACAGGCAGAAAACAGCTATCTCTTTACTGCAGATATGTACAACCAGAATAATACTCATTAGAGCTTTGCAAAGATCAGCATTTATTTCTGGTGAGGATGTCCAAGCTTAAGCATGCAGTGCACCACTATGTCACAAGTTTAAAGGAAGGTTTACTGAGGTAATGTCTGCATGGCTGTCTAAGATAATGCAGCAACCGTGGCTAGAGGCTTCCTCTAGATAGCTTGTGGGCTGTAAGCAACACAGGGAGGCAACTTTCAGGTTAAGAGAAAAAGATAGGCCCAAAATATTCTATTAAAATGTATTTCATCTCTGAAATGTTGGGATATCACAATTGTGGAGCTATTGATAAAGTTCACAAAGAAAATCATCCTACCACTGCCTACACACTTGGTAATGAAAGAAGTGTCCTGCAACCGTTCTGAAGAATAAATTCTTACCACTAAGTTGTGAAAAACTAGGTGTTCCCACTCTGGCATATCTCCAAAGAGTTTAACAGTGAGTTGGAGGCTGAGAAGAGGCTAGAAGGCATGTTGGAGACAAAAAGGCATCGAGTAGAGACAGGTTGTGATAAGTGTATGGCAGCTATTCCCTGGCAGCCCTCCTCAAGGGACCACAGACAAGTTTGCACTAAACAGCCCTAAGAGTGAGACAAAACACAGGGCAAGAGCCATCTCCACAGCATTGCCATTCTCAGGTCTCTCCTGAGAAAACAAGAAGCAATAAAGGTGTTACAATAATAGTTTAAACACTACCATCCATTTCTATTCAAACAGTAGAATGCTCCTCTATGTTCTGGACAGATGGAATTAGCAGGAATTGTACTGTATAGATGTCACATCTTATCACCTGACATGATTGCTCATGATCGTTATTGGCAGGGCATTTTAATGGTAGGTGAGGGCATTTTTTCAATGTTTCTTAAAGTAATAGAATAAAAATTTCAATAAATCTCTCAAAGTTGTTCAGGAACAAAACATGATCAGTCATCTCCATTTAGGGAATTGCATAATAAAATTTAAGTTTTTGCTTCATAATCATGAATCATATACCTTCTGACCATTTTTCTGTGGAAGCATGCAAGAAATTTGTGTTAAGGGGATGGGGGAGAGGGGCTGGCATCCCAGCCACATCCTGTTATGTGGTGATCATAGCAACAGAATTCTGTGTAAAATGAATAAAAGATAATTCAGTGCATATGTCACTTCTGAATATGATAAAGGCTTGATTTGATATTTATTTGAAGCAGGCTCCTGGTGACTGTCTATTGTCATAGCATTAGATGAGAAGAGAGAGAACAAGTGACTCTTTGAATGTGACTGTTGTAACAAGGAGAGCCTGCAGTCATGTCTTGTTAATTTACCAAGGAGAATGTCACATTTACATTTCAAACTATCCCACTGCAGAGTTCCCAACTTGCTAGGATTATCCTGAGTTTTAAACCATCCAGATTGAGGCTTCATTGTTTACCCCGACTAATTACAGGAAAAAAAAAGAAAGAAAATCTAACATTAAAAGGTTTTGCCAATCCTGCTCAGTAATTATGATTCCTCCAAAAGAGTGGGGTGAAATGTCATTTTATTATTCTTCCTTTCCCGTCCTTCCTCCTCCCCCCACCCATCTTCTTGCAGGCAGGCATCAGGACTAAATTTTCAGTGTGATGTGCAGGGATTTAGCTGTGTGAATCCTATTACTGCTATTAATTAAAACACATCAGCACAGCCAGCCAAAAACGTGCACCTTTTAATGTTTATCTGCTTGCTCTCACTTCTTATCCATACCCTGGTCCTGATTTCTCTCTGGTATTTACCTATGTAGTACTGATGATCTATGGAATTATTCCTGATTTACATGAAAGAATTTCTAGCAGCTCCCATCTGTGACATTTATGCAGATGCCCCATCGTCTTCTCCATTATTCTGCTCGCTTTCTTTTAGGACCTCTTAAGGTATTTTCTACATCATTCACCAGC
>NW_008239553.1:2490876-2574151 GCF_000691975.1 Corvus brachyrhynchos | reverse complement strand
AGCCAAACTTTTCACATCCATTTTCCACTGACTTTGTTATAAAATGATGTATAAAAGAAACTTGGTCCTATGACTGCTGTCTTGTTGAATTATTTGAGGGTGAAGCTCCAGGATGTGCTTTAAATATTAAGATGTTCACAGATTTTTTTCACAGGTTTTATTTAATCTTGTAAAAATAAAGCATTTATTTATTTATTTATTTGGGGATTTAATGAAAATACACCCAGTGACTTCCTACAACAAGACAAGGGGCTTTTGCTGAGGGTGTTCCTCAGGAAATCTCTTCTATTCCCTTGAGGGTGAAGCTCCAGGATGTGCTTTAAATATTAAGATGTTCACAGATTTTTTTCACAGGTTTTATTTAATCTTGTAAAAATAAAGCATTTATTTATTTATTTATTTGGGGATTTAATGAAAATACACCCAGTGACTTCCTACAACAAGACAAGGGGCTTTTGCTGAGGGTATTCCTCAGGAAATCTCTTCTATTCCTGAGATTAGAAGAGATTTCCTGAGGAAATCTCAGGAAGATTTCTGAGAGTTTTCTTACTGAGAAGAGTCTTCTTACTGTCCAGATGGATTCTGTGCTTTTCTACCAGTGCAACATTTGCGGTTGGACCCAGCTGAAATGGAGCTGGGGCAGTGCTGGATGCGTTTGAAACTCCTGTCCATCACAAGGAGGTTTTTCTGAGAGTAGCCTGTCCTTTTTTGTGGCACCCGAGTAGCACCAGCTGATGAAGGACAATGCTCCGTATCAGCATCAAACCTAAAGTCGGTGGAGGAGGAACATCCAGCATTACTCTCCTTTAATCTCTGCTCACAGGGCTTTGTACTAATTAAGTTTTACAACACCCTTCAGAAGTGAGAGAAGAATGCTGTGGTTCGACTGTAGATGAGGGGGAGAGGAGCCCAGTCAAATGTCTTGGTGACAGAATCAGCCTGAGGCAATCAAGATGACAAGCCACAGCTTCAGCATCTGTCTTTTTCGTTGCTACTTAGAAATGCTTCAGTAAAAGAAAAGCTAGATACTTTTTACCACTTCTTTGTTAAAGCATGGCTTTTCCCAGCCCTGTACATTTAGCTGTTCACTTTGCCTTATTGACAGGTCAGAGGCAAGAGAACCAACATGAGAGTGTTTTGTGTCCACAGCTGACTTTGCAGATCGTCCCGCCTACTATTAAACACAGAAATATCAGAACTCTAAGCAGCTGATACTTTTAACTAGTAATGTATCAATACCATTTCTGTCCTTTTACAAAGAAACAGGCATTTTTCAGATTGTTGTGCTTCAGAACTTCTGATTGAGTCCACATGAGTCAGTGCAGTCAGCAAGACTCTGCGACAAGGTATGAAGGTGAGAGCAGGGAGCAAATAAACTTCACAGCAGTCATTTTTAGCACTCCACAGAAATATTCTTTCTCCTTTGTTCTGTGTTACAATGCTGCTTTTCAGTTGCCTGCTAAAATTTTAGCATTTTATTTTTTTTGTTGCTGTCACATTTGCCTAGTGAGACAGAGCTAAATGGTTCTCAGGTGTAACTGAAGCTCAGGAAATTCATAACATTAAGAAAGACCCAAGACAGAAAATTCTTGGAAAAAACCCTCACCCTATATGAGCCCATTCAAGCTGTTTAAATAGATAAGCCCGAGCCAAGCTGGTCATTCTGAGTGCACAGCAAGTCTAGAAATGCTGCCATCAGAAAGGCCTGGAGTGGTTGAACATTGCAAATGCAGCCCAGAGACACATTTAACTTCCTGGGCACTTGCTCCCCTGTGTTGCTCATGTGGCAGCAGTGCCTACGAGGCCTCACTGGGGAGACAAGGGATGGTGTCCAGGCTCTGACTGACCCACAGCTGTTTTCCCAGGAGAGGACAGCACAAGCAAGAGGATAAGGTGTCCCTATGGACAGGGAGACCTCTGTGGCACCTGCCCATAAGCCCTGCTAGCATGAAGTGCCACTGCCACAGCTTCCAGCCCTCCTCTGAGCAGCACTTCATAATACTATAAAAATGGCAAAGAATGCAAGTACAAGTTCTGCTAGATCCCAGGCTATCCCTTAGCCAGGAGTGTTTCATGGACATGAAGATAAGCGTTATCATTATCCAAGTAATAATTAGCTAATTAATTAGTCTGTCTCCTCATTGCATTCCTCAAGATCATATTTACAATATCTCATCCAGCCCACAGAGGATTCTTTTTCATTCAGATGAACTTTTTTTGAGTATCTCCTGCAACAGACAAGGACAAAGAGGTTCCAGGGATTTTACACGTGCTTTTCAATTCCAGCCTTTCGTCACTGCATTTCAAAGGCCATACACTGTGCTCTCCAGCATCCCTCACCGTTGCACCAGGTTGTGTTCCTCTGTGATGAGCACGCATCTCTCCCCAGCTGCCCCTCAGATTTGGGAGTAGAATACAGCAGCTGGGATGATGGAACAATGCTCTAACTGGAGAATCCCTTGAAATGAGGAATCACAGTGAGGAGTAACAAGGATGCACTCACATTGTCTTCATCAAGAATAGGAATATTTCCATAGATTTTTGACGGAAATAAGACATATGCCAATAAAAGACAGACATTCTCAAAATACATCAAACATTTCATCTAGTTTATAGTTTTCTGTTGAAAACAGAAAAGATAAAAACACGATTGTATTTCATAAGCAATGAAGGTCACTGTAAATGACAATTTATTCATAAATATGTAGAGACTAGCCAGGTATTGCAGCAATTTTCTTGTATTCACAGACGCTGGTTCCCAAATTCAGTTATGCTTCACAGGAAATGAGAGATGTTCTTTTCAGAGTGCTTAATTGTTTCTGCAAGCATGTTTACCACATAGGAGAATTTCTGTAAGAAAGTACAACTCTTGTTTTTTTTTCTGTTCCATTTGGCTGCTTATGAGATAAATAATCAGGATACATTTATAGCTTAAGGGACCGATTTGCCTGAGATGGAATAGCTGATTGTATTATTCTAAAGAAATAATATGTAGTATCTCAAAATAATTCCAGCTTGTTGATCTCAGCTCACTAATGTATAATGTTCATTGCAGAAAGAACAGCATTAGACCAGCACCAATCTGACAGTCCATTTTTCAATGACACTTCTTTAATTTATTTTATAAGAGGGGATTTTTTTTACTAAACATATCTGTCTATTTGTCAATAGAACATTGTTGTTTTTTCTGCAAATGAAATTCATGTCACTGGCTTTATTCCTTCGCATTAAATTTCAACAAACACATAATAGTGTTTCTGAGGATTTCATTTTCCTAGCCTAGATAGTGCACAATTAAGTATTTTCTATGCTACAGTGAAAGAGAACTATCCATACTTTTTGAGACTGTCAAATGTAATTATGAACTTTTAGGCTTTTATGACAATTGCTATAATTTAAGTATCTGAATATACCAACACGATTGCAAAACATAGCTAACTTACATATTTATAGCAGGCAATATGTTCTTACCTCCTAGGTAAGAACATAATATCTGCTCTAAGTATGGAGAAACATAGTAATGATTAATTTTATGTTAAGGATACAACATCAGAAATCAAATATGTGAAAGAGCCTTCTGAGTCACAAATAGGGTTTCTAGTCAATTCAGTGAAACTACTAAACTGTTAAGGTAGCTGAAAAGAGAGGTTTAATTTCTCTTGAACTTTATTAATGAAAAATTATTAATGTTACAAAACTGGAAAGCCTTGATTTTTGAAATGGGATCATACATCAAGTGTAGGATCTGCTGGTTCCTATCGTAAGAGAGAAATTAGTACCAATTTTCAGATTTCACATTAAAAGTCACTGCTTTGGAATATTACCACAGAAGGGCTGGAACACCAAATACACACAGAAATGGCCACAGAGTATGAATTATGCTCAAACATAACAGACCTGCCATGGAGTTTGTCATGGTTTTTTTTTTTCTTTTCCAAAAGAATTCTGTATATTGTTTGAAAACATACCTAAAACAGTTTTTTAGAAAAAATTAAAAAGTAAAATAGAAGAAATATGTTCTGAAACTTCATCCATAATAAGCACAGATATGTCTTCATAAGAAGGTAATTTTTATAAGCCTGCACAGCTCATGTCAGGTGATAATTCAATACTGACTTGTTACTTCTGTCTGTGGTATTTTATTGCTGTAGTATCCCTAAGGCTTTTGAACTTTATTGTACTCTTAAACTTTACCCTCTGAAAGAAATGATATATAAGCAAAATTGGCTTTAGTCTACCCAACCCTACTCAGAGATGCCTGGCAGTATTTAACTCTTTGGCTTTACTGACTCAGTGCCCCCGAGACAACATGTTGCTCTGCCTGAAGGCAGCCCTTTAAACCAAAATTAATTTCCTTTAATTATTCCTAGCAACAAAAGTGTTCACTAAATTTTCCCCCACCTGATTCATCCTTAGTAGGAATTTCCTTCAGCCTTAAAAGGAAACATCACTGAAATTTTATGTGTATTTGTTCAGCAGCTGGGAAGAGAGAAAAGGGATACAATTTTTTCTTCTTTTTGAACAGAAATATCTGGCATCAAATATTGTCTTGCATCAAATATCACAGTCATTCTGATGCAAGTCTGACAGACAGAGCTCACAGCACTTGGCTATGTGCCATCATTTGCCTTCCAGTAGCATCTTTCACAGAAATTAAACCTGAGGGCCCTGGATCATCAGTAAATGCAACATTGCCCAGACCAAAGGAGACCTTAGTCTGTTTCAAACAGGTTTTACCTCACTGCAGAGTGAGGGAAAGGAACTTTCTCAATAGCTCCTACTCCTCCAATACCAGATTAAGCTCAGCATGGGGCAAGGAGGCTGGGGAGTTTTTGGTAGCTGTGCTGCAGCTGCTGCTGCCACTTGGCTTTCACAGAACCCAGTCTGTCAGAAAGGGTACCAGGAGCCAGAGCACCCCTCAAGTACTGCTCTGCCAGCAAAAGTTTGGTGGAAAGAGAGCAGCTGATACCAATTATGTGTAGGTAGGAGAGATGTGACGTCATGATGACTAATAACCTTAAACTGTGGTTCCCCAGGCATTGAATCAGTATTTTGTACCTGATAAAAGCCACTGCCCCCATAAGAAAAGCCATAAACCAGCACAAAGACATTCTACCCATTCAAATGTGTGTTGTTGGTTTGTTCAGGGTCTGTGAGTTTTTTTAATGAAGGAAAATAATTATATTTAATGCTATATCAGTTATCTCCTTCTACGCATTTGCTACTACCATGAATCAGAGCACTGGCTTTTGACACTATAATTGAGCGTGGCTTTTGACAGAAATTTGTCTGTTTATAGATGATTTGTACTAGAGGTGATATACTAATACTCACATCCAGTAGCAGCAAACATGATATCATGGGCTAAATTCCATCTATATGTGTGGTCCCCAGGAACACATTATTTCAACACACGAAATAACAAAAATCCATATATCCAAAAAATAACCAGTGTAAAATATTTTCTGAAGGTGATCACAGTGCTTGTAAGAAGGTGACAAAGACAGGCAGCAGCTGTTGATCAGCACAGTCTGGGGACACAGGTGCATTTCCAGCTGAAGTCTTGATGATGGATTGATTATATGTAGGTTGCTTGTTGTTTTTGCAATCTCTTTACAAGGTGAACATGACCTTAGGTATCTGTTGTTTGTGAATAAAACATACCCAAAATTATTTCCCAAACATACGCAGCACTCATTTTTCCCCCATGGAGGAATCAACCCACTACAAAATTCTTACAGGCCAACACACATCTGGTGTTGTAGCTTAATGACTTCTAGAGAATTAATCTAGTTTGCACATTAAAAAAAAATTGGCTCTTATCTGTCTCTTTCCACTCCCCCAAAACAATCTCAAACCATCTTATTTGATTGCTTAACAAGACAGTAATCTTTAATACCATATGTATTAAAGGTGTTCAGCTTTGTGTGTTCTCCGTAGGAAGCCTGGTTTGCTAGAGACAATGATTCCTGAGCAATACTGGTGACAGAGGAGCATTTCTGCTGTCATCAGAGCATTTATGGTCTCTTAGCTGCAAGACCCCAGTTACTGTTTGAGGTCAGAACAGAGCAGCTCTGGCCAGGCACGGGGCGCCAGGACTGCTTTCACATAGACCTTAAGTGGGCAGTAGTGGGTACCTGACACACCCAAGAGTTCAGCCACAACACAGCCCTGCTCAAAGGCAATAATACCAGCAACAACCTCCGACTTCAATAACTGTGCCAACTGGGAAAGGCTCTTAGACCCACAGCCAGACAGCCTTCCAAACTCTATTGCTCTCCCTGTTGATTCAGGCAAGCTTGGGAGACTGAGGGGCAAAGTTGTTTAAACTTTTTTTATCTCATTGAATCTCTGTGATGATTTTTTTTCACTTTTTTCCGCCCATGCTCTCTGTGGGAAAATATACACACAGACAAACATGTACGTTTGCAGCACAAACATTTTTCCAGTGACAGAAGACAGCACTCTTTTTGCTTTATTTCTGGTGCTTTTAGTCATTTCCTTTAGGCTATAATCTTCCTCTGCACTTCTTTTAAAAGAAGGAACCTGCACAGAAAGGAGCCTCCACACTTTCACAAAAAGCAATCAAAATTCTCTACTCTTTATAGATTTAAAAAATTACTTCATCGATTGAAGATGTAGGCCAATGTTGGTCAAGAGTCACTTGTCATTCTGTAGGGTTTTTTTCTACATGGCAAAAAATTTCTACATGAATGATAATTTTCATACAGTGTTGAATTCTATCATTGTTGGCTTGAAGGTAGATTTGTAGTTTTGTCCCCAGGGTAAAATATGATTCTGGCTGCTTTCATCTTCTGAGCTGCCCAGATTTATTTAGTGTTACATTCTTTCTGATCATTTTCCAGAATACCTGAGGTTATATTAGAAACAGCAAATGAATAGAAAGTGTGAGGGGATTCCAGTTAAGTCGTATGGTCTACTACTTGTATCTTAGCCAAAATGCTTCCACTGGCTTCTGTTTTGTGTGTAACTTTCTGTTATATGAGTCTATTTAGTACTGAAAAGCAGTAGGAAAGCTCTTGATTATTATACACCAGGTCTTACTTGAATTTGATTTAAGGTTTCAAAATCAGCTTCAATGGTTGGAGTAACTATTGACCCAATATTGTCACTCTGCCAAGAGGAACTTATTTGAGAGAATAGATACTTTTCACAGAAATAAAAAACTTTTGCCTTTTATGGATTGTCAGCTGAGTCTCTTCGGGTGATTAATAATCCACTTGTACCCTTGAACATTTTGACATTTTGAATTGCACAGTTTTTGCAAATATTTCTTTCTTCATCTCCCATATTTAAACAAAAGACTGAGAGAAAAAACATGGGGAGAAGCTAATACGCTAGGAAAACTAATTACCAGTGTCCCTGGTGGAATTTTTTTTTTCATTTTAGTTCAGAAAAAAAAAAAATCCAGAAAAAAATTTAAAGATCTGCCACTCTATGATATTCCTGAGAGACTCACAAAGTATGAGAGAGAATAAGCAAATATTAAAATTATAAGGAGATGTGTAGTTTTTCAGGCAAAGCTTTTGTCATGATCAGTAGTATTGGATTTTATATAGTCCTCCATCATCTGTTACATACCAGTGTTAGGGAAGAGCAAAGGATAAATTAATTCCAGAAGCAAAAGTAGAGAACTTTATTGGAAAAAATTCAGAGGGAAATAAGAACTTCACAGGATTATAAGACAGAACTATGATAACACAGGCTGAAAAAACCCAAACCCTTGCAGGATAACCTAAGTTCTAGGCAAAAAATAGTGGGCAGGACCAGACTGAATTCATTCTCCTATATCCTATGCTTTTCCAGCTAATCCATGAGGTATACATGCTTCAGTGTACTTCAGTGAAAAGGATCTCCAATTCCAGCATTCAATGGCCTAGTATTTTTTTCCCATTAAGTACAAAGGTTGTTTGTCCAGTGGTTTTGACCGTCCATCTGCAGGGACATAGTTAGGGCTTGCTATAAACACTCCAGAGTAATTTAAACATGTTGCTCACATTGTTAACCCAGGTTTCACCTAAACAGAGTGCATTTTTGCAACTAAGGTAATGTGAATCCTTTAATGAGTACTGAAGATGATTGAAGCTCTTGAGCTTCAGTTTAGTTATATCTCTTGGGTCCACTTTCACCCAGTCTGACCAGAAATGACAGCTCATGTCTGTGTTTAAACTTCTTCTGGGAGGAGCTTGATCCTGAATATTAGAGGTTGGCTCTCCAACAATCATCTCACCACTATAGGTGTTTGAAATAGTGGGTAGCTGACAAATGAATGCATTTAGGGTATATAATAGCAGCTGTGAACGTACTTGACAAACACTGAGGTTGTTTGGTTGTACTAGGTGATGCTGACAAAGCCTTTAAGATTTTTAAAGGAATGCTGGGTAACTACAAAATATGGTTCTATGAGATGAAGAAATAGTATTATAAAAGCAAGGCTCATTATTTTGCTTGCTACCCTTCACAGATAAAGTATAATGCAGAATACAAGCAATGTCTTTATCTTGATCTAGGGCTTGACTGGAATCTCCTTGCAGGGAATACAAAATGCATTTTCTTGTGGCTGCTACTGATGAATGACTAGAGCAGCATTATTTTCTACAGGCAAAAATCTACAAGTTCTGAGTGCAGGATTCAATAATGCCTTAGGATGTTCTGTCATTCTATCACATCAAAAAGGTGCATTGGCAAAGCTCCTGACAGTGAATATGAGTATCTTCATGCATAATGAACGCGATTTGGGCTTGTTTTCAGAGACAGGTATGTAATATTCTTCATTAGCACTATACTGCAGCACTCTCTCTGTGAGGTGTGCTAGGGCAGAAGGTTGCTCTAGGTATTCAAGAGCTCAGTACCCACCATTCGTCAGCTGTAATTACCCAGATTTTTTTACCATTGCAGCCAAGAGCAATATACAACCAAGCATTTCTGCATATATCTGGTTACAAAAAAAGGTTCATAAAATAGATTCATTAATAACAACAACATCATGTTTAAATTATAGTGACAAGAATTACTTTGTAACACTTTGGAAACCTATAACCCACCAGGAGCTTAAAGGTCTATTATGGTTAATGAGGCTGGTAGATGTGGTACTATTACAGAAACAAATGAACAGATATATGAATCAAAAAAACAGATTGCAGTCTTAGTAATTTTTCTAATCTAAACTGAACCTGTATGTCTCTATAGAGCATCTATCTGAATGAAACCTATACTTCTGGATTTGATGTTAAATTATAGGACAATAGCTGGACACATATCAAGTATTAAAGGGCAATTCAAAGTTGAAATCTTCATATTGTTCCAGTATGCCTTGAAAAAGGCTTAGTAAAAGTATCAATGATGGCTGTTTCTGACTCTAATTTTACAAGTAAAGTTATGAAAATAGATTCAGTTTCATTCTTTTTGCCCCTCATTTTTTACCTGTTGGAAACATTAATGCTGTGTGGCTGAAACTCTCTTCTCCGTAGTATTTTGAGACTAAAATTACCCAAGTGCAGTTTAGCATTCCATTTGAAATGTTGCTGAGCACATCCCCAAAAAATCATCCCATCTTACCTTAGCCTTATCAAACGAGGGACCCCCAGTTCTTCTCCTGGCAAAAGCCAGTGTCACCCTCCTTACAGACACGTGTCCCACCATGAGTGGTGCTATACAGGAGCATCCATTTCCTGCTGCTTGCTGTGCCAGGAGAGCTGAAATGTGGGTTGGTGTGGCTGCTCTTGCCTCATGGCCAGGCGTATTTGGCACAAAGAGAGTGAGGGGTTCTCTCAGTGCAAACACAAGAAGGCATGTTTTCCCTTTTTTTTATATAAAAAGCTGAAGAAACATGACAACTTTTTATCAGTATAATCTGTCTCCTTCAGTTCAGAACTGAGTGCAGGCAAAGAAATCCAAGAATGCACACAGGTTAGTATATTGTTACTTTAAGTAGTGTTGTCCATGTTGATTAGAAGATAGGACTGTAAGTATTATCCCGCCTGTCAAAGATTCTTAATGGATAATAATTGGATTTGTCATTTTGAATTGCGAGCCTTCTGTAGGACTGTAAAGACAACCAGATCTTTTGCATTTTCCCACAGGTGTATTGAATAATTTCAGAGGCTTATACAATATATTTTCTCCAAATGGGTGTTCTGGCACAACAAGGAGGTTGAAAGTAACATCTTGGTCTCACACTTCATTCAGTCAAGCAGTTGAAAGAGCAGATGACATGTATTCAATTATATTTAAGAAGTTAAATGTAGTTCTCTTGTCCATGATTAAAAATGATACTGTAGAAGTAGAGACAATGCATAGAAGGGCAAGAAAATGACACCGTGGAAGGTTTATGGTCTAACATATAATAGACAGAATGATTGTGGAAACAAAATTAATTCTCTCTGCAGAAAGAAGGATTCAGGGGAATACAAACATAGTCTATAAATATTTCCAAGGAGATAATACAAATGAAAAAAGGGGATTATTAATGTTATCACAAGATGGCTGCAAAAGAAGCAATGTCCTAAATGTAAGACAGGAAAATTCTATAACAGCAAAGATAATAAATAATTAGAAATAGACAATCTTTGTGGGGTTAAAAACCTTTCCAGGTGATATCTTCAGTTCACAGGGTATCACAAAACTAGCGTAAGCATGTCAACAGCCCCCACCTCCTGCTCTCAGATTAAATGTTATTGCACCATGGAGACCTAGATTAAGAAAAAAATCTCTTTCTAGCTACAGATGCCTGTGACTCCTGTAGAAAGTGGAAGGGCAATGACCTGAACAAGGCTGACACAAGTTCCCTACAGTTAAAATTTTCTAAATACTTGTACAACCAGTGTTCTCCTGGCCCTCTTGACCCCACTTGGGGGAGCACCTTCAGCACATGGCAGCTTTTCCAGGAAGGAGTCAATTCAGCTCTGTGCTTGGCATCAAGCCATGAGAGTTCCTGTAAATGCACATCCCCCATCTGCATCTGTGCTCTCTAGAGCCTCAGCTACTATGACTTTGGCCACCTCCTCATTTCCAGTTATTCCAGCAATTTCTCCCTGCCTCTATCCCCCATTCCTCCCCACCTCTATCCCCCATTCCTCCCTCAATCAGCTCAAGCATCTGTAAATTGCCTTACAAATGAGGACACACATATTTCCTTATGACTTCTTTTAAATCATTGTATTTATTTCTTTCCTTTTAAAAATTAGGCCTCTCCTTGAAACCTTTCCTCGAAATATGTTTCTGTGCTGCCAGTGCTTCCTTTGTATTTAGCCTCCTAAACTCACTGACCAGAAAAAGTGGCTATGAGCTATAGTACTGGTGTCATGACATTCTGCTTTTATAACAGCACTTTTGCTACGGTTAATTCACCCAGATCAGATCTAACGCCTTCTTGAGGTCTGTGAAAAAAACTCCCACTGACTTCAGTGGGAGTTGCAGTCAATGAGTGGCCTTTACATCAAGTCCAAGGGCATTTATCCACAGTCTTATCTGAATCAAAATCTCGCTTCATAAAAGGGAAAAAAAAAAGCTGATTTGTGTACTTTGAATATAAGAGTGTGTGTTTGAAATACAAATGTTAAAAGCTTAAACACCTACTGTGAGTAAACAAATTTACATTAGCACAAAGGGGCAGTTTCCTATTAAGTTTCTGATTTTAAAGAGAATCTAAAATCATTAACTCTTTGAGAAAGTGAAATTAGTGCTTTTTGTCCAGTGTAAAAGGTATGTGTCAAGAAAAACCAGCCTTAAATTTTTCTAGCATCTTTTTAATAGCATAAAGAGAGTTCTCACTTCTTACATGTCACAAACTCTGGTTGGCATAAGCAACAAAACAGATTATTAGAATAGTCTTCATTATTCTGTTCTATTAAATCCTTTCTATCTCTTAGAGAATTTATACCTCAAGACTAAAAAGATTTGGCCAATTCACTGAGTGACTGTGTTTCAGTATTCACCCCCAGCCCCTCATCAGCCAGTCTGCAAATTCAAAATCATTTCACCTAGGTCATGCCTTTTATTTCTTACAGGCTTGCTTGATTTTAGACAGTGGTTTTTGCACTTTATTTTGGTATCCAGGGCTGCACTTGTGTAAGGATATCTGAAGAAGCAAGAAAGGTCAGAGTGTTCCTCACACACTTGGCTTGGGGCTCCTCATGGTCCTCCTCAGGCTGAGAAGGGAACCTTGGAATTGGAAACAGCACTCCCAGAAAAACCTCCTGACAAAAGCTCATGTTGTTGCAAAATCCATTTCTATAAGATGCAGGAAGCTGATCTAAGGACCACAGCCTTGGACTTCAGGCATATCAGTGCCACCTTATCTCACTTTGGACACCTGGTCCTTTGCTCTTGGTCTGAGTGCAAAGCTTCCAGATGTTTATGTTGCTGGTGCTCAGTAAGGCTTATATACTGAGAGTTCAGTTTTGGAAATTGCATTAAGGATCACCTTTACCTACTTAGACAACTTTACTCTGTCAATCCAGAGTTTTTATTTCAAGTCCAAAAGTAAAGAATATATGGAGACCTTAAACACTGTCTTACAATGTAAAGATATTTCTGTATTATCAAGAGAAAGCAGGACTTGTGTGCTTATGCCTTGAACACACTGCATGAATCCCATAATGTATGTTTTCATTGTTAATTGCTATCATTATTTGAAATATTTTGTTGTTTACAACAACAACATAATTGCAGGAATCTGGAAACTAAAGAAAAATCTGTCTGTGCATCAGGCAAGCTGGTGGTGCCGTACTTCCAGCAGTAACTCAGCGTCAGTCAAGATATTCACTGCTATTTTTATCATCAGTCTCTTTGTAATCACTTTTGAGTGCTGCAACATCTACTCAGTCCCTCTTCAGGGACTCACACTTTCTCTTGACTCAACCTCTTTCTTTATAATAAGAGAAATAAATGGTACAGAGACCAAAGATGAAACTGTTCAGTGAGAATGAGTATGAATTTGAACTCATTTTTGCATCTGGTCCCCAGATTTTTGTTGCTTTATTTCTGTTAAATGTTTATATTGTGCTGTTGGGAATGAGTGTGCTCACAGATTTTATTTCTTTTAAATAAAGCCTTTTGAAGAGTATCCTACATCCTCAAAACATATGCAATAATAATGCCTTGACTAGTAACTGTGCTGAGGGAGGAAAGGCTGCCAAAGGCAGATGTTGAAAAATAGCAGTATAATTTTAAAACATGTTTTAAAAATGTCTCCTGGTTCACAAGTTACTGTCTTTCCTTTTTGTCTTTTTCACTGGCATAAAAGAGCCAGTGTTAAATCCTTAGGAAAAATAGTTTGCAAGAAATAGCAAGTGTCCCTAGGAATACTGATTTATTTTATAACTAATATACTAAATTGATTATTAAATAACAATATCTTTCCCCAAAGTAATGTTTACAATCCTGAAAGATACTAGAGTATTTTGCTAACTTGATATATAAGTCTATGTTGGTGAAATATGACACAAAGAGGTGACGAGCATTGGTTTGAAATGGTCATAATATAAATATGCACCATTCCATTGGTGCATATTCCATTCCATTCCATTACCATTTCATGACACCTGCTAGAAAAAGGCAATTTCAGGAACATTTCCGATAATTTTAAGTTATTATATGAGAATTTTTATAACTCATCAAGTAAAACTGGATGTTTCTGTAATTTTGACTCAAAC
The DNA here is from genome assembly GCF_000691975.1 of Corvus brachyrhynchos. Lineage (NCBI taxonomy): Eukaryota > Metazoa > Chordata > Aves > Passeriformes > Corvidae > Corvus > Corvus brachyrhynchos. The sequence goes on along the minus strand of NW_008239553.1, from coordinate 2,560,475 downwards.
AGCACAGGTCTTGGCATATGTCACAACATCCTTTCTCAAATTCCTCTGTTCACTGTGCCACTATCATGACACTACATCTGCTGTTTCTGCCCATTCCAGAGTTCAGAAGCAAGTGCTAGCAAGTTACAATTCTCCCCTTTTCAAAAAGGATAAGAATCCTGCTTTCTGACCCACCAAGGCAGTGAGACAATGGGCTTCAAAGTGATGTCATTTTTATGTTTAGAAAACCCATTGCTGACCCTGGGCTCAATATGAATGGTTTGGGTAATTGTTCCCTTCCAAGGGAAGATGAAAGACGTATTTTCTGTCAGAGAGATTTTAAATGAGATGATGGGTCCTTGAAGCTGCTCAGGGGGCTGGAATAGTTCACTCCTTAGCATACTGATGGATTCTGGAAAGACAGAATGAAGTATATGGAGATGTTGCTTTGCCCAGCAATGATCCCTGAGGTCCATATAGTAACTGGTTTGCGGTGCACCAATTCCCAGCAGCTTAGGGCAAGAAGTGAAAAGGATCGAGCTGAAAGAAGAAAGGCAATTTAAGATTTTGACATGTTTAATCAGCAGCTGGGATACATTAGCATGCATCTTTCCTTGCTTCTACCGAGGATTTACTTACATGGAAAGCAATTTGTCCCTTGTTGAACACACGGGGTTAGGAGCCCCAACATGTGATGGAGGGTGCAATGACTAAAGTGACCATTAATTGTAGGGGTCTGATAGTTTACCTCTCTCAGACAGGAAGCTCAGTTCTTTCAGCAGTCCACAAGGCCCCAGGCACTAAGCTGCCCTGACATGATGATCCTTGAATTAATTTCTCGCTGTAATGATATGCGTAGCCACATCAAATCCACAGTGGCCGCAGTTTTGGCAGTTAATGTCAAAGTACAGTCATGCAATCAGAATACATTTTCACAGAGTGGATGTAGCTGCAGTCTCTGAAGACCAGACTTAAGATTCACAAGTTTCATTTATCAAAGGATGCTAGTCACAGATTGCCAGCATCACACAGGTAGCTGCAATCTCTACTCCACTTACTTATCCAGCTGAATCCTGCTTAAAATTTGTATTATGTAGCAGCTTTAATATTACCTGGACTGAAATGGGCTGCGAAATGATTCACCAGTACTGCTTTGTGTGTGGCAGTAATGCCCATTAAGTGCAGTGTTGTGAAAACTTGCATTCATTTCAATGATAACAATGTGCTTTTTAGACAGTAAATTTCTGCACTAGTTAATTACTACTGTTCTGAGATGGTTAATAAAGGTAATAAGATGGGCTTTTCCAGCGTGGTACCATCCCAGGAATGTGATAGCCACTCAGAGCCTGACCTCCTGCTGTGTACTGCTGCTTAATTAAGTATTCCTGAAGTGTTTTGTATTTAACAGCTTGTGATATTTAAATTCTATCTGATCCATCTTATAATGCTTATCATTCATTAAAAGAAAAGGAAAAACAAAAAGAAGAAACAACAGCAACAACAAAAATGCAGCCCTTTAAAGAAGACAGTGCTAGGTAGAGAATTACACTCATTCTTGATCCATACAGCACTCTCGCAGGTTGGGATTTTCCAAGTGGGAGACTTTGAAATAACTCTGAACAAAAAAATTGTATGGGCATAAATAAATAGTGTGAGTTAATAAAGGAAAGTACCTTTGCAAAGTCCAATGCATAGGTCTGTGAAGCTATTAAACTCCATACATGTCCTGATCAGAATGTGAAGACTGTTTCCATAGGCATGTTTACACTGAGTTTCCTATTGAAGGCTCCCAGTTGTGGCATTTGGTAGCTGTAAGCCATATTTATGAGCAATTCTGCTAATCCCTGATCCCAGGGCTGCCTGAAGTCAGTAGAAACACTTTGCCTCTATAGACAAGTTCTTGTAAATCTCTCCTTGTTGAAGGATTTAGGTCACTGATTGTCAGTATCGGAGATACTTTATAAAACAATTCACAGAATAATACAGCCTTCTCCTTCTGCCTTTTACTGGCTAGGTTGTTACACTAGATAATCTTTTAATGACAGTATTCCATTTTAACGTGACTCCAGAGATAGAGAGAAAAAAAAAAGAAAAGCTCCTTAATTCTATGTATCTTTCACACATCTGCTGCAGTAAATTAGTCAAAACTGGTTTGGTTGCTTGGTTGGTTGGTTGGTTGCTTGGTTGGGATTTTAATTCTGAAATACTGTCTTCCATGATAGAAACCAACATGTGACTCCCAGAGGGAGCTGGGTGAGTTTGGGAATTATCAGGCTCATAAGTCTAGTACCCAGCAATTTCTGGTCTCTCAAAACACCTTCACTCCATAAAATTAATAGGTTTCCTTCAGAAAAGGAAATGTATGCCAGGAAAATTAAATTGCTACCACCAAGGCATTAACTGAGCAGTTTCTTTAGCAGAAATTAGAGGCAGTTGTTGCTAAACAAAAAGTTGGAAGCAGTGAAGATTGACTGATGTTGTGTGAGAGGAACATTCAGCATCACAACCTTCACCCAGAGTCTGTACTGGAAGCAGCAAGGCCCAGACTTTCCCTGGTGTTCCTGTGCATCAGACCTTGCCTGCACTGTCTGAAGCAGCACCAGACATTTAAACATCACTGTTGATTGTGCCAAATAACTGGAAACTTGAACTTCAGAGCTGGACTTTGTTAGTTAGGCCCGTCTCCAGTAGAACTGTAACATCAGGCCCATTAACCGGAGTGTCTACCTAATGATTTAAAACAAATTATTGTGATGGATATGTTGGCTTAGGCAATCAGACCAACTGGATGGTGATCACTCCTGTGAAGGAGTGAATGATTCATATGGTCTAATATGGATTAATTTATATGTAAATTACTTGGTAAGAGTGCAGCTTCTGCTTGAAAATCTGTCTGCATTGAAGAAAGGAAAGCATTTCTTGGTGACTAGAGGAAGCTCAGTGTAAAAGACTGTGCCACCTCTGTTTTAAAAGCCTATCACTGATATTCAGAGGTTCACTTTCTCTAATTCATGAGAGCAGGGATTTCCACAGTGTCTAATCTGAGCCCACTCATCTGGCCCTCCTGCTTGATGAATGTTTTCCTGTGAAGACAAGAATTGACAATCAATCAGCAGCACCCATTCTTTTATGACTTGTTGAGACTAAGTTGTTGTTTTGGGACACACTGATGATTTTTAGCACATAATTCATACCATGCAGTCAGGCTTCAAGGTGACATGGTAGCATTTGGTTCTCAGAGCAGTTAATCTAAGTTTTATGAGAAATCTTGTATGATAAATTTTTTTAATACTTCCACAAATTACTAGAGACAGGTTTTTTTCACGTGAAAATAATATACTGTTTCATTTTAAAAAATATATTTTTTCATTCAAAATATCAGACATTTTAGGTATAAATACTGGACTAATACCTATGATGATAATTTTTGCTACATTTTTACTTTGAAAAAAATTGTTTATTAGATGATCTTGGATCTCTGATAAAAGAATCAATTCCATCAAAGTAAGTATAATCTAAGTGGAATTTATTCACAGGAATTTTTTTTTTCACCAACTCCTAGCTCTTGAGAAAAAGAAAACCTTTGCTTTTTACATCATTTATGAGAGTGAATAAGTATTCAGTATTAAAAATATGTTGTTTATTTTCTACTGTGTTAAGTTTTTAAGGAGATCTCAAGGTTTTATTCCAGTTTATTTTTAGTGCCTTACATAATACAATGAATTTTAAAATTGTCAAAAATTGAAATTATTTTGCTGATTCCAGCATGCTTTTAATGTCACAATTCCACATTGCCAGAATGAGTTATTGATAGCAAATCAGGTGAAGTTATTATTTAAAGCATCATGATGAAATCCTTGCTTAAAAATTCCTATTTTCAATATTTTTTTGAGATCACTGGACAAGATCTCTGCTCAGTAGTCTGATTTACTCCCTCAGTAAATCTCCAGTGGTTATCTGGCAGTGTTCAAAAAAAAAGTGGAATTGGCACTTAGGGACATGGTTTAGTGGTGAATATGGCACTAGCTCAACAGTTGGACTCAACAGTCTCAGAGGTCTTTTCCAGTCTTAATGATTCTATGATTCTTTGAAAGTTTTGGCATCTCCCAGTGCTTTCTTTCATCTCTCTCTCTGCTTTTTCTATCAAAAAAGTCTGAGGTAGTTTACTGACAAGCAAAAGTTCACATGTTCAGTGCAGGTGCTCGCTTCAGCTAAATGCCAATTTATACCAGTCTAAAGTAACTGGAAAACATTATCTGTGCCAAGAGAACAAGTATCTCAAATCTGATTAGATGCATAAGTGTCTGTGTGGATTAATTACCAGAAGTTCTTGTGATGGATTTGGCAGAGACAATCTCTGACATGAATAACAAAAAAATACCTCTCTTGCTAATAGTTTAATAGCTCTGGAATAATGTATTTTTTTCCCTCTCCCTACCCCCTCCTTCCCCTATTTTCATTTTAAAATCCTTTCAGCCTTACAGTGTCGTTCCTTCACTGTAAAAAATTGCTGGTCCTTCTGGGCAGGCTAGCTCATAAAATTTAAAGAGAAAAAGAGATTGTACTCCCATATTTTTGCCTACTTGAAATTTATTTACTTCCATCTTAGTAATCTAAGTCTCAGGATGTAGCAAAGAAGGCAGTTCTTTGCAGTGCTGTCCTGCAAGGGCAGCAAAATAGGAAGAGTTTTCTGGCCTTTTTCTTTAGCTTGTAATAGTCCTGGAAAATCAAAGTATCTCACACTACTCACAAGGAGTGGGGACCTGGTGGAGGGCATGGGCAGGGCTGGCAGTGCTGCCACCACCAGAGGCTGCTCTTGCTGCCTCCAAGCCTGCCACCAAGGCTGGATCTGGCAGCTGCTGGAGGAAGAACCACCCCAGCATTCCATAGGCTTCTCAGTCTCAAGGCAAAAGAAATTGGTCGTGCTGACATTTTGTAAGCCTGAAGTGACCCCTGAGTAGACTTTCTACATGACAGAAAACTGCTCACCTGAAATGCTGGCAAGATCCCTTCTATGGGCCCATGTCTATGCAAATGTCTGCCTGTCCCTGTACAACATCAATCCAAACACACAATAAACAAATCTTGCATAAACTTTGTATATGCAGTGCTGACATGGATGCACTAAGTTGCTATCCATTCATCTTTCTCCCTAAAAGCCATTCATTTCCAAGTTTAAGACTGATATGCAACTTCTGAATAGTTCTATTGCAGAGTAGTTAATATTGGACTTTTTTGTCATTTAATTTAATGTTGCCAAGTTCTTCCCATTTCTCCACACTCACCTCTCTCTCAGAGTGCCTCTCCCTCTCCCACTTCAGTCTCGCAGCCTTTGAAATACACGCCATTAAATGGGTACTGTCATGGGATTTACTCCTTGCAGTTTGTCCCTGAGGTTTGTAGAAATGAAATTTTCAGTTTTATAGCAACCAGGGCATTCTGTGTATCCTATGATCCCCCTATTTTCAGAGAGGAGCTCCATAAAATTTTTTCCCTTTTTGGATTATTAGAAGTCCACAGAGAAGCTAAGCCACTCTAAACTTCAAAGGGTCCTTCCTTAATGAATAAGACACAGCACATGAATAATGTAGGCTACACGGAGTAGAAATAAGGACCAATGACACTGCTGTAAACTGTCTGCAAACAGCTGTGAAATAAAACAAGGCAGAAGCAAAAGGACTTCTGTGTTTTGTGTCTGATTAAATTGGCTTTAGATACAAAATATAATGAAGTCATAACATTGTAATATCCTGTGACAAGAAGATACTATGCCTCTATCAAGAAGGCCAAATGTGTGCTTTTCAAAAGTGGTAAGGCATTTTGGAAGACTTTGTTTCTCAGTACTCAACACACACCTGCAGAAATGCAGGGCACTGTCACAGTAAAAAGCCTTTTAGAGGTCTAACTAACCATGTAAATATAGATGCATGCCAAATCACTAGATAACACTTCCTGTTATGAGCCACAAGGCTGGATAAATTACCTTAGACTTTAGGAAACACATCTCTGAGAACTCTACTGCAGCTCCAGTTTTCACCACTTACCCCCAGGAGGCTAAGTACTGAAATTGTATTACCATTGCAAACATGCATTTTTGTTGTTAAAAAATAAAATTTACTTTCAGAATATGTTTCAAAATTGTCTGGGTTTAGTAGTATGTGGTTTTGCTATGTATATGAATTCATAGTTCATAAGCATATTCCCAAGCACATGTTTTATAAATAGTGCAGTAACTTCAACACAAATTTATCTTTTGGCTTTTTCTATTCCTTATCACAGAGTAAAGTATACAGCTCAATGTATGCTGAAAGTCAAGGCCGATAGTGTTTGTTTCTTTACAACTTGGTGCCTTCTGATGCTTTTTTATCTTTCACCCCAGGCCTTATAAACTTGTAGGGTATCAGTTCATCCCTTTGATATGTGTCTTCATCTCCCTCAGCATCAAAGAGAAGTTGGCTGTGCAGGCAGAGGAGACAATAGGCACTCTATTTTGGCAAATGCTTTTTTTGCACTCCCAGGGAAGCCTGTGATATATTCTGAGCCCTCTGGATGTCACAAGCTCAGCAGCTCTGACAAATAAAACATAGCAACAATCTGACGTGAATTTTATGAAGCCACTAGTAATGTTCATCTTTCAGCTTGGTGGAAACACACAGAAATATAGAATGCCTCTCCTGTCTGCTGAGGAATAGTTAATAAACTTGAAAGAGATAAGAGGAGGAGGATAGGCTAGACTAAAGCTTTCTCTCCTCTGTGCCTGAGTGTCAGTGTGAAGATGGAAAATGCTTTGTGTGCTCAGAAATAATAGTCCTCCTTATAAGCAGCAAATTTGACCTCTAAGAGTTTATGAACAGCTCAGCTCTGAAAAACAGATAAAAATGAATTTTGCATGGCAAAGATCAAGATCAACAAACTAATGGCTGTTATCTGGGGAACAAATATGTTGAAAAGGCATCATACCTCTCTTCCAAAAAATTGCTTCAACTATCTACTACTGTGCTGTGCACTTGAGAACACCACAGACAAAATTGTGCATTATAGAGCTCATTACCCAGCTAGTCAGAGCACATGGTGAGAAAGATCCTGCCTCTTCTTACAACTTCCAGGACTTTGGCCTGGTGGCAGCTCCCTGCTTTCTGCCACAAAGTTTGATTTAGCTATATGGGAATATTAATTCAATGTGATAGCACAGAAAAGACCTAATATTGATTCCACTGCTTCAGATCAGTTGTAAGATTCTTTTAAGTGGTGTTACCTCTGGGCCAGGCACTCGACTTTCTCATTCTCCTGTGTGAAAGGCATGTTCTGAGTACCCTCACATTCAGGGAGAAGCTGAGCCCAGAAAACACCTCTAACCACAGGGCTCTTGTCGAGTTTTCTCTTTCTTCTTGTCTCTTTTTCTTCCTCTTTCTTGCTCTCCTCACTACCTTGAAAAAGAAAAAAACAAAAGGAGGGGGGGAAAAAAATATTTTAGGCAAGAAAAGGAGAAAAAATAAAGTATTTGAGTTTGGAATGATTGAAAACTGTCTTCCTATTCAGATCCTATTCCTATTTATTATTATAAATAAGTAAATAAATAAATGAAGCCCATCTCTAGCTAATAAGGCTGCTCCAGGAGCTGTTTGATAAACATGCGGTTTGTCTACGCAGGATGACAAATCTCCCAGGAACAGATGTTGCTCTTCCAAGCACTGTATAAAAAGTTGCTTTATCTGCTTAATAATGTATCTAGATTTAACCTCTCCTTTGCAACAGACAAAATTAAACAGAGTAAATCTGTCCTGGGATATGAGCCTATTACTAATCCCGATCTCCTAACTGCTGTTAAAATACAGTTGTGTTCCTTGACACATTCAGTTCCATTTACATCATGGAAAGCTAATGCATTAACTTGGCAATAAAAATGCATGGCCTTCTGAAGTGAATGTACTGGATGAATGAATCCTGCTGGTTCGGTGCATGGCCTCAATGCACTGCTCACATGCCCTTGCTTTTGCAGGGTGGGTAATATAAATTGCCCCGTGTTCAGTAGCTCATTTTGCAACACTCACAAAGAGTAATAAACTCCCAGTGAGTTTATCATCTTACAGACACCTTCCTATGCAGAAATCCATTGTTTGGTGGTTGGGTTTTTTGTTGGGTTGTTTTGTTTCAGTTTTTCATAGGGCTTTCTTCCTTTTAAGGTGACATACAGGCTTCAGCCTATTAAAATAACTTCACTGTTTTGCTATAAAACAAAAGGAAAGTTTTCAGAAACCTCTTTAAGTATTCCTCTTTGTGATTCATGAGCTCTGTTTTCAGTCTGCAGAAAGGTTTAAGATATTCCAGCAGTTCTGTTCCAAGCTGTGATTATCCAGGAAACTAGAAACAAGGCATTTCTACTGTCTAATGTTCTTTGCATGTCATCTTTTCAGATTCACTACTTCACTGGCTGGTGACTTGTTATGCTTCAACATGTGTCCTTGAGAGTCTTGGAATGAATCGAAACCATTAATGCAGCAGGGCACATCATGTGCAGCTACTGAAGGGGCATTAATGGCCTTTTATGCAGATATCCATACAAAGCTGTAGCTGACTTAAACAACTCACTTGGCTCTCCAGATGTCGGAGTAAACAGGTACTAATAAAAGCCCAAGGAACTGATATTTGTCCAAGCTGTAATGCTCAAACTGGTTCTAAAAGCTGCAAAGGCTGGCTGTGTGAAAATCACAAAAAAGAAAATCTACCCTGATTTTATTTACTCTAAAGGAACAGCTCAGGGCAAGCTGCACCCAGAATTTCACCTTTCGCATGCATTCACTTCAAGAGAGAGGCCTCTACCAGCAGCTCTGCAAAAGTGCAGCTTTGGTGCCTACACCACTGCTGATTAGGGTATCAAGCCATAACTCCTGGGGCTTTTGCAAACACTATGATAGGTATGGGACAAAGTGGTGGTGTATTTTATAGTATTTCTAACTGCATCTGCATCAGTAGGTTTGTATTGCTTCTGTAGCAGAGCTCCCCAGCCAGGCTCTCCCCAGAGAGTCACAAGAGCTCAGTTTTGAGCACCATGAGTATGAGGAATAGTGTCTTTACAGCACCACTGTGCTTTCAGAGAGATGTTCTCTTCATTAGTTTTTTCAAGGGTTGCCCTTTACTTTGATTACTTGGTTGAGCTTTGCCCTGACAATCCACAATTAGCAATTACTTTTCCTTTGTTTTCCTGATATTGCTTACCCAGGGGATATCTTTTATCCATTACCACAGTTACATTTTTCACTTGCTTTTCCTAAGAAGCAGTGTTAAATTAAGCTGTACTAGCAATCAGATGAAAAACTAAACTTATAATTAAAAATTATTCTCATCTCTTCCTCAACTCTGTTGAAGGGGAGGTTTTTTTCTCTCCTATCTGTTAAAGAACTACTTGGTTTCTAGACTTTATAGGTGGTTCCAGTCACAGCCAAGATTTGCTAATAGCAAGTGCTGAGCCCAGCTATACCTCTTCTCTCCAGTTATTTCCTCAGCTTCTTTGCTCATAATATTCAAGGACTTCCTCAGCACATATAGGGATTATCATTTACAGTATAGGGAGGGAAGTCAAGTTACACCCTGGCATCCAGAATGTCTAGATAGCCTCTACAGGTCAATTCAGAATACACAGCCTCATCTCTCATACTGCCACTTTTGGGAAAGGCAAGCTATGTAGAAAGCCAAGAGGGTTTCTTGTTGACATAGCTCCTAACTTTGAATGCTTCATCACCTGGAGGCAAACACAGAGGAATGCTTGATGTTCTGCCTTCCCAGGCCATTAGTCATTGTGACAACCAATTGCTCATTTTGGGGGGCCATTCCCAATCCTCCCCTCAGACCATCCACAAACTAGACTTAGCCACCACCTTAGGATTATTCCTCCTGCTGTGTAGAGACTTTATTATCTGAAGCAAAGCCTGGGTTTATTACATCTATAAATTCAGGCAGTAACTGCACTGGGTAATACTAGGAGGGCTTATTTATGCAGACAAGTCTCTAACATTAGGTTCAAAAGCATGAAACTTACCTGCTCTCTGAAAAGGTCTAACAGATCTAATGATTTTCCATTGCAAATGTTTCTTCCTTCCTTCCTTCCTTCCTTCCTTCCTTCCTCCCTTCCATCCTCTCTGCCTTAATGTCTTCACTACAGCTGCACTTTCCCTATACATTGCTATTAAATTCAGAATAAGCTGTTCTTCCCACCAGAAAGAGAACAGTTTTGTTTAGAGAAGTAGGTCATAGGTTCCCTTTCAAATGCGTTTTTGTAGGTTGGCAAAGTTTTTGCAGGTTTGGCTGTACCTCAGCACACATCAATACAAAGATGGTGCCAGCACAAAGGCTGCCATGCTCCTCAGACGGTTTCATTCCTGCCGAGCCAGATCACAGAGGAATGGGCAGTGGGAATTAACTGCCCATCTGCTTTTTGGCTTCAGTGTGGCTTCCAAGGCAACACAGGGGTTACACTCTTCAGCCCACACAAGGGCTTCACTCCCACTTCCCAGTGAGGCTGTTGGGATGGCACATACACAGGACCATTTCAATCATTGGATCATTTAAGATCAAGTCCAACCATTTACCCAGCACTGCCAAGTCCACCTCTAAATTATGTTCTTAAGTGCCACATCTACATGTTTTTTCAATCCTCCCAGGGATGATGACTCAACCACTTCCCCAGGCAGCCTGTTCCAGTACCTGATCACACTTTCAGTGAAGAATTTTTTCCTAATATCTATTCTAATCCTCTCCTCATGCGACTTGAAGCCATTTTCTACCACTTATTATTTGAGAAAAGAGACTGAGCCCCACATGGCTACAACCTCCTTTCAGGCAGTTGTAGAGAGTGATAAGGTCCTCCCTGAGCCTCCTTTTCTCCAATCTAAAAAGCCTCAGCTCCCCTAGCTGCTCCCACATGTTTTGCTCTCATTTGGAGTCTGGGAGCTTAACATTTAGCCACTGAGATTAGCTCAGTTGATTAGAGCATGCTGCTAATAAACAGCTGGGTTTTGGGTTTGATCCTTGTATGGGCCATTCACCTAAGAGTTGGACTTGATAATCCTTGTGGGTCCCTTCAAACTCAGAATATTCTGTGATTTCAGAGAAAAGTCTGTGGAAATGGTGAATCAGTCCCGGTCTTGCCAGTGAGCTGGGTGTGAATCAGAGAGGTTATCCAGCACTAATTTTTATACACTTACTTTGGACCATAATGGCCTTGGCAGGACAGTGAGATGGGCAGCAATGCAAAATATAATTTATCAGCTGGAAACTGGATGACAGAGCCACAAAACCCCACTTTTGGTTTTTGTGCACATTGCGTTTCCACACTAACCCTACCCATCAGTGACATTTCTCAGTGACACTTTTTGCTGAAGCCCTCCATCTGCTCTACCCACTCACCAACTCTGTCACAGCCTTCACACCCATCTGTCCTTACCTCACTGTGCCTTTCATTGGACTGTGTCAAATGTAACTATTTTCCAGGAAGGATAAGGACTGAATTTCAGTCATCCCAATTCAGCTTTGTGCCCATAACTACAGTTACCAAAAGTCCCATTTTTTGGGAATGTTCCGTTCTTTTTAAGTTAGAGCTGGATCTGAGACAATGACTGAAATAATACCTGATTATTATATATTATATATATATATATTATATATATATATTATAAGTATCCTTTATCCTTTATCCTTTCCTTCCTTGCTCTGCCCTTGTCTCTTCTCTTCTCTTCTCTTCTCTTCTCTTCTCTTCTCTTCTCTTCTCTTCTCTTCTCTTCTCTTCTCTTCTCTTCTCTTCTCTTCTCTTCTCTTCTCTTCTCCTCTCCTCTCCTCTCCTCTCCTCTCATATATTCTACACAGTACAATGACAAATCTGGGTTACATAGTATACCTTTCTAAGTACCTAAATCTTTGATAGAAGGCTGTTACAATTGCCGAATTATTTAAGAAACAAACCCTCTCTGATTAGTAAAATCCAATACCACATCTTTCACTCAACTGTGATTAATGTGTAAGACCCTATGTTTTCTAAAAGGACAGACTGGGGCTCAGTTGGTGTGTTACTGTGCATGCAGCCCCTGCAGCATGCAGGCTTTTCCTTTTGAAATAAGCTTTACTCCAAGTAGTCTGTGACTGAGAAATGGGCTCTTCAACATAGGCTGCCACCACTGCAACAAAAAGAACATGTCAGAGAAACTGTTCCAAATGACCCATGGACAGAGAAGAGCTGTCTGAAATTCAACAAAGGCAGGCGCTGGGTCCTGCACCTGGGAGGGAATAAACACGTGCACCAGTGTACAGGCTGGGGGCTGAGCTCTTGGAAAGCAGCTCTGTGGGCAGTGGAGGGCTACAAAGATGATGAAGGCACTGGGGCATTTCACCGATAGCTTTGTGAGAATATAGTTTTAGTTGTTTCTATTTCTGTTCATGATTTACACATCCGTCTGTTATACCAGGTAAACCATCACACAAGAGACACAAAATGAAAAATTCTAAGGTCTTGATTATTTAGCCAGAGGGTTTTTTTTACTAATTGTGATACACTGTGGAAAACCACAGCATTCACAAGTCATGACACAAGCAGTTCCTGTGCACCCTTACATGAAAGAACATTATAAAACATGTAAGAAGCCAGATGTCCTGACACCTACTTGACCCAAACTCTGTGTCTTTATTCATGACTGCCTGATTTTTGATCTTTTTGAGCCAGAAAGATTTTGCAGTGATTTCTGTAACATTTGGAAGGGGAGAGAAATATAACACTAGAGATATACATTAGACTGAAATCACAGATTTTCTGCAGGCTGTGAACCCTTTTTGAAATTAGCAGAACCTCCATATTTGTTTTTTAGTGTCCTTGAAAGGGTGCAGATTTTTAGCTAGTTGCAGAGCTGGCTTCAGTCCAAAAAGAGGAAAGAATCTTGTGGCAAACAAGGCTGGTGAATTAATTTTTGGATGTTTTTCTCTGTAGAACTATCAGGCAGCATGGATATCATGAGGTGACTGTGCAGGATAAACACAAAAATATCTTTCCCAGGGGATCTTCTGAGATTAAGATTTCTCCCCTCTGGCTCTGACTTTCTTTCACCAATTTGGAGATTGTAGGGAAGGTCACCCCCTTCCTATACCTCTTGTGCCTCATCCATATGGAAAACCTAATTCCCTCTATTATCTCTACTGTCTTTCAAAAACATAACTCCCAGCATCCCTTATGGTTTGCTCCATAGTTTTTCGTTTGGAGGGAAGGAGGATGATGAAAGGAAGGGCAGGGACATTTTGCATACATGCCAGTTATTTGTGCAGAGCCCTGTGCACAATGGGGTATCTGCTGGAACCTTTTGTCATGTCAGCACATCCATTGATAGTCTAAGAGAGAGGAAGAAGAAACAACGGCAGTGAAACTAGGAAATGTCATTCATAAAATTTCCTTTTCATGTGGATGCTGCTTTATAGGATATTTCAATCCCTCCAAAAGCAATCTAAGAACTATTCAAAATAATAAAGGAATATGGCTCAATTTCTGGCTATAAGATAAATGACACAACAGAAAAGTTCTGAACCTAAGAGGAAGCAATAGACACCGTATTGGTACCCTGGATAAATTTGAACAGAAACAAAAGGGACTGTGGTATATAGCTATCTCTCATAGATTGATTTTATGGGAATTGAAGGGATCAAGTAATAAAATATTTACCTGAAGCAGTTTTCCTTTTTCTTAGCAGACAAAATAGAGATAATCGAAATAAAAGTTCTTGAAATAAAGTTCTCTTCCAGTATTTTTCACTATCATTCCTCAAGAAACAGAAGGAACTGGTGGACAACTACATATCAAAATTCACATGAACCACAAATTGTGGAAAAAATACTATGCAGGCCTAGAGTGCAAAGATGCAACTGCAGATTATGATTCAGTTTATAATGGACATAGTTAAACATAATAAGATCAAAAATTTATCAGAAAATTAGCGGAACTAGTTTAGCTACATAATTTATTGGTCAATTAAATTAGGAAAAATCACAATACCTTTACTGAGTAGAGGATAAAAGAAACTAGCATTTTTCCTCATTGTTAATTTCACCTCTATGAATGACATCTAATTTCACAAATCACGTAAGAAGCAAATGGATATCAAAAAAAACCCTGTAACTATACAACCAAACCCAGAGGCTGTTCCAAAATTTACCAAGTAGAAATGCTTAATTGGTCTTTAAATTGCACCTGTTAAGCTCTGTCTTAACTCATTAATGCAGATACAGATCTCATACATAGCTGGGTTCATTTGTATGTCCCTGTAGCCTTATTATGAAGAGTAGCTATTTGATCCAGATGGCTCTCTTCTCACCTGTGTGCCAAGGGAGAGCTAAGGAAATGTCCCCTGAGGATATATAAAAGGCCTTTGGGTGTTTATAAGCCCCTAGGAAAACTGAAAGCCTTCCAAACAAAAGAGAATGGGGTCCCTTCAGCAAATCTTGCCCCAGTGGTTACAGGAGGGTTTGTCCTCCCCAAGAGGACTGAGTGGTTCCATCACTGTGATTTGGAGCAGGACACTGTGAGAGTGTCCCACTGCAGAGTGAGTCCCCACTCCTCCCTTTGAGTCCTTCTCCCCGTTCAAGCCTCCTTTCTTCCCCTTCTGCCCTGCCCACAGCCCAGTGTTAAGTTTAGTGCTCTACACAAGACAGCCTGGCCCCAGCTGCACAACCACCACTGTCTCCTGAGAGAGTGCTTATATATCATTCCCAGATTCCTCAAAGAGCCTTCTGCATCCTAAATATATACAGTAATAACTGAAAAGAGTTTAAAGGCAGGTTAAGAGTTATTCCACAGAGAAGGATGCAAAAGGAAATAATGAGGTAAACAGGCTCAACGTAAAGTTAAAAAGTATGTATTTTTGGATGTTTTTCTCTGCAGAACTCTCAGGCAGCATGGATATCATGAGGTGACTGTGAGGAAAAGAAATGAACCATCAAATCTCTCCAGATTGCCAGAAGCAAACAACACTTAGCACTACTGTCAGTAGAGTTTCTCCCTTGTGGCTCGAACAATGCTTGAAAATTATGATTAGATACAATTGAAACAGTCGGTGTACACAATAAAAGGCATGAGAGAACGCATTGTTAGGGAAAAGCCAATTAATGAATTTTCTAACAGTGAGGTAGCCTACAAAAGGTAGCCTTCAGAGTGCATTTAAGAGGAGTATGACCTTTTTTTTCTCTAATATGCACAAAGACTTTTGAGATATATTAACTTAGTGACAGCTGTGAGTGCAGGATATGTAGAACTCTTTAATTTGCGAGGAGAGAAAAGTAGTCAATAAATAACTTTGATTGAAGGGACTTCCTTGAATCTTGGGTCCAAAAAGGGACTGATTATAAACTTCACACCCAGTGTTTGACATTAGCCAAGGCGACTTTTGTTCATCCTCATGCAAGCCAATTTAGCAGCTACTGTTGTTCCTTACTAATGTCCTGTAAGCCCCCAAAGCAGACAGAGCAGAAGACATGGCTTTTTTCATGTGTTCTTCAATGCATGCAATAGGCATGTGCTGTGAAAGGATAAAAAAGGAACTAGAATGTCTACTTTTTTTTTCTTACCATATTAACCAAGAAATTATCTAGGGAAATTATGAAAAAGCTAATTAAAAAGTAGATCACACATATTTTTAGTGACATTTTAGTCAATGGCTTCCAAGGTATGTTTTGCTAAAAATATAGAATTTCCACTGTATAATACACTCCTAAAGCACTTACTTTTCTGCTAGTTATATGGAAAATAGTTCCTGTTGTCATAAATTCTCGCTATTGTCAGTTGAAATAAGGAATTAAGATAGAAAACATTCTATTTCTTGGTGTCTTTTTTTTAATTATGCATACAAGTTTAAAACTGTATCTTTTCCTGAAACACAAACAATCACTGTCTAAGTGATTAGTGAGATTTAATACTTCCATTTTTGCATATGCAAGTGAAGAACATCTTAATTTTATCACAGCCATTGTGATAGTCTTTTGCATAAGGGGTTTTTGAGAATATTATCTGACAAGAGAGCCTATATTTAAATAGCTAAGTATAAGATTTCACTCTAAACAGAAACTGTGGAAATAAAATTATAAGCAAGGGCCCTGTGAGGAATCGTTTCTTGACTTCTGTTCACTTCCACCAGTTACAGTTCGATGATTTCTGCTCCAAATTCAAAGGAGAGAAGTTAAGTCAAACAAGACTGTATTATATTTTGCCTTACCCCTAAAATCAGGGTATGTTTTCAATATATATTGGTTATTTCAGACTCATATGAACTACCAAGACTTTCAGAACAATGTAGTGTGCATTTCAGTGTAGCAGGCAGCATATGTTCTGACTCACAGAATGGCAGCTACCTCTGCAGACTGCCAAGTCCCATAAATTTAATGGTACAGCCTACAGAAAGCAGGATCCTAATGGTTACACATCTATAGACAGAAATTCGTGGTGCTAGAAAGGCCCATTCAACCATTTAGTTGGACTTCCTATATACTGAGGGGCTCTTAAATTTCACAGTGTAGCCCACTGTGCAGGAATAAATACATAGCTAGTCATCTTTATCACCTATGGCAGCTTGTAATGAGCTCCAGAAGCCACAGCAGCAGAGCCTGCATGTACACGTGGCAGGACTGCCACGGCTTCTAGGACAGAAGGAGGGGACCAACCAGAATGGATGCTTCACTCCAAACCTCTTTCTTCAAGCTCACTTTCTTTCATGCCTTTGCTGCTCTCACATAAAAGTCTGCATGTCACGGGCCTGCAGCCATGAGAATATACAGACTGGCTTCTTCTGCAGTCTAACAAGATGTAGCACTTGAAGACAGAAGTCTTGGGGTGAAAACAGAGTCAGGCACTATAGGAAGAGAAAGTAAGATGGCAGGTCCATGTTTCTGATAGTGGGATTTTTTGGGATTCTGATGGCCTCCATTAAGCCTAAATTTACTGGTGCCTGCACAGGCTGAAATTAGTGTGTGCCAATCACAGCAAATAGTTGGGCAAGCAGTGTCAACACAGAAGACTTCAGAGAAAATGCCTGACTTGAAGGTCAAAGCTTTACAGTGTAAATTCTGGTGTTAGCACAGAAAACATGACAGGTTTAGAGTGTAATCAAGAAACCTACAGTCTTTTGAAGTTGATTTGGGGATGGAACACAGATAAGTACTGAAAAAATTTGTGGTCATGGTTTTATGTGTGTGCCTGAGGGTATCAGGATGCCTTTCCCAAAGATCACAACATGCAGCAATTCATTAGGAATGCACAGACTCAAAGACACTGAGTTGCTTTAACTTTTCTACTAATCTGTATTGCAGAAATGGGACTTAGCAGGATGAGACATGGACACTTGATTTAAAATGTAGTAGAAACTCACTTTGAAATACTATACCTTGATGTGTGACAGCCCTAACAGACTAAGAACAGGCTAAGATTTGCTGAAGTCAGCCTTCAGTGCTGTTTTTGGCTTGTTGGCTTGTTCTGATTTATACGACTCTCCCTATCAAGACAAGTATCTCTGTACTTGACTCAGAGATGAGCTATTAATTCATAGAGGTCCCTATATTTAATACATATGCTATATGGGGCTTTCTGTCACTACCTTTTTCTTCATATTTTCCATTCATTTCCCTCTTACATTAAGCTTGCTTTCCAGATAGTTGGTTAAGTTAATGTATTTGCACCTGGCTCATGCATTAATCTCTGCAAACTACATGCCATTTTGCATGCTGCACACCTTGTCATAAATTATTGCTTACTTCATAGTATGTATAACTCTGTATTTCCAACCACTATAAATAAAGGTAAAGCAATGCCTCAGCTACTGCTGCCTCACAAAATAGCATTGATAGAAGGAAGCCATTCATAAATAGAGAAATAATGAAGTTCTTTTCAATCTAATGGGCATTAGGGAAAATATTTTAAAGTTCAGCAAGTAGTTGGAATTTTAATATATAAGTTTACTAACACAACTCCTAGAGCTGGCCATGAATTCTAAGAAGGATAAGGAAATGTCACTGTGCTATGAGATAAGGAGTCACTTAATCTTCCCTGTCTTATTCCTTCCTTTGTTCAGTTTTCTTTTATTAACACAAGAACAACAGGTTTCTTTAGGTTTTGAAGTATTCTTGTTTATCTCCCTTTGCTGCAGCTCAGTTCTGGAGTTGAAAACCTAACTAGCTGGGGGTTCACGCAGTGTCTGTCATTCCTTGCAAACCGCAGCTGCAATATGAAACAAAATGAGGAGCTCTTAATGTATGCAGTGAGGAAAGTTAGATAGACTTCCTTTACCCTTCAAACTGGAGGCACAGCACACCACTCCCTGGATACAAATTACCCCAGCCTCACTGATCCTCTCTCTGGAGTTGTGGGATCTCACAGTTTGTCCTTGTCAGGAAGATAAGTTTTCTAGAATGACACTATGTTCCAGTGGGAAAAAGAAATTACTCAACAAAAGCTATTTTCTGACTAATTTAAAACCCTTTCATCATCAAGCAAACAGAAAACTGCATTCATCCTGGCAGTCTTTTATTCAGGCATACAGTGGTAAAAGTTGCAAGCAAAACCATAAAGTCTTCAGGACACCAACAAAAGCCTTTTCTCATCATAGCTCCAATATTTCTGACGTTCAAATGGCTGCTCTCCTGTCTGATTTCTTGTGCTATGCTTACACCACTGTCTGAAGGTTGCTGTTTCTGTTTCCCATTTTGTCAAATTCCCAAAAAAATGCTGAATGAATATAGCTCTTGTAGAAATCTGCAGTTGTGATCCCAGAGGTGCTCAGGTGGTTTCAAAGCAAGTTAAAAGGGTTTGCTAGGAGCAGTGCTCAAAGCTTTAGTTGTGGGATTAAATTGTAGTAACAGCAATACAAACCCATTCAACACATTAGGTAGTAAAAGAATGTGAGATCTGTGAGATCTGTGAGATCATGTGAGATCTGAAATTTTGGATGCAAGTTTGTTGATGTTCACATCCACTGTATATTTTCAGGTCTTTTTTTTTTTTAATAGCAGGAATACATCTGCAAGGCAGGTGTATTAAGACCAATGTGTAAAATGATACTACTAAGCCTAATACTTGAGCAGTGAAAGTCTAGTCCAAAGAATAAATAGCAGTCAGTCCTTCCTAAGGGCAGAAGACCTCTTGCCAAGTTGGACAATGCTACTTACCTGCTGTGACCTCCCTGACGTCTGCTCTGTATTTTCCTGCATTCCCTGTGCTACACTGATCTGATACTCTGCCAAGGTGTGGGATAAATTTGGCATGCCTTTCTTCTCACCAGTATTGATGCAGTGGCTTTTCTTACACTTGCTTTCCTAAAGGAATGGCTGTCCTCAGGAAAGATCTATTTCTTCCCATTCTTAGTTCGGCTTTGGAATACAATCGAAACTTTGTTTTATTCTGTGGATTCTCCCACATAAATTTCTTTTTATCTCAGAAGTCAGTTATATCAGTTAATCATAAAGAATCTGGCAATATTATGTGATGTATGTGTGGGGCAATAAATAAATGCCAAATCTTGTTGCTGCAGGCTAGAAGGGAAATACTGTTTATGAAATATGTTTTAGGAACTGAAAAGGCCAGAGCATTTCTAGGCTGGAGTTTACCAGCAACTTAAGTGCTCCTACCCCTTAACATCAGGTGATACATAGGCTTAAATCAGAGTTATGCCATTTGCAATTATTTTCAAGCAAATACATGTACCTTCAGAGGTAACATTTAAAGAAAAGAAAAACTTAGACAATTGACTTTTCTTTCTGTCTTTCAAGTGTTTGGAATGGCAAAAATCTTCTATTGCAAAGACACCAACAAGATATTAATAAATTAAATTAACAGATATGGGGTTTTATAGTACCATGGAGAAAAATACATTATTTCTTTGTTATTGGCCAAGATGTTATTTGTTAAGGAAGCCTACATTTTAAAGGGATAGAAGACTGGACTTGCAGCTGGGCTGAATTTCTGTTATGCTGATAATGTCAAAGTCCCCTTCCCATTCTTCTTAAGAGAAGTCTGGTGAACCCCCAGAGAGCTGGTTATTGGCAAATCCCTCCTCATGTGAATTTCCTTTCCCTCTGTATTTCTGAATTTCATCTAATTCATGATGATTCTATTTTCAAGGGAAAACATTGTCCTCTGAATGATGTTCCAGCCTTTTTCTATATTTAAATCACTTCCCAGCATTGCCACCAGTAAATTTCACTATCAGACACATTCTTTTGTATCACAGATACTAATTAGAGAAGAAACTGGATCATCATGCAGTAGGCAAGGAATCTGGCAGGGAGGCCAAAGACATTGGGTTTATAGTCCACAAAGTAAAACCTAATTTTTTTCCAGTAGCAACAAAAACGGTGAACATAAGGGCAAAAGTATGATTGCTCCTGGAACTGAGAACCTCAAAATAATGACTTCTGGGGAAGAAACAAACCCCCAGTGATCTCAGTAAAGTGAACCAGATACACTTAATCCCAGAATGACAAGAAAAAAAGCCAGATTGAGACACAAACTGAGTAGTAAGGATTTTTAATAAACTTTCAAATTGGAAAATATCATATGACTGCAAGCAAAAATATAATACCTTTACGGAAGAGGTAAAAATTACTGCATGGTATGGATAGTTCACTACTCTGACCTAAGTAACACACTGGAACAGATTTTTGAAGTAAGGAAAAGAGGGGAAAATGAGGTCTGCATTTTCTTTAATAGGAATTTATTTTCAAGACAACAGGTTAATATGACAGGACAAAACATCTGTCACAGAACAGCATGGAACATGTTGGAATATACTTCAAGCATCTTGCAGGAGCTCTCCTATACTGCTGCAGATGCCCAGACCACCCAAAACAAGGATCTTCCACTGAGAAGTAATAAAACATGAAAAGGGAGTTTCCCAAAGACAATCTCAAATGGTGTTTGCTACAAAACAGATTGCCCAGTGATTGCAGGGTAGTAGAGAAGAATAAAGTGAGATAATCAGGATAGCAGAGCCATTGCCTCCACTAACCATTTTCTAGCCTGTGTCACTTCCTATGAGGACAAACTGGTTTTAGTTGCTGCAGACAATTGTATTTCCATGGTCCTGTCTGAACTACTCTGTGGTTTTGCCTCTAAAGGAGCTTATATTACATCTGAAACCCACACAATAAATCCCTTCTTGATGCACTTCATGAAAGCAGGACTCTTAATTCAACATGTAAATGTGATGTTCAAACTTTTTCCATGTGCTGCTCTTGCAGAAGAGAAAATATATGCTGTACTATGGATTTTGTTGCTTGTTACCATCAAACCTTGACCAAGTAAAATATTATCAGGGTAGGAGAGCATCCTGATACATCAGCTAAGATACATCAGCTCTGAACTAGCGATGAGCATTAAATATCACAATCTCTGTAACTTTCAAGCCCTCAGTCAGTACTCTACAGCGTCTGCCTTTACTATCTCTAGCTATTGCATTTCTCTTCAGCACCTTTCCCTTGCTGAAATACCTCTGGCTGCTCAGTGGAAACAGATCTGCACACCAATGAAACCTTGCTGAGACTCCCAGGGACTTCAGGCCTCCACTGCAAAAATGACACTTGTACTGGCTTTTAAAAAAGATTGGCAGAAGATGCTGCAGAAGATCACCATGCCATTTATACAGAGTGCCAAAAGCAAATTTTTTTAGAGCAACTGGAAAATGTTTGGGCTTTTAGCACTTGTTTGAGATTAGAAAACAAATATTTTACTGCAAAAGCCAGCAAGATTTTTTTAAGGATCCTAATATCCTTCTTTCTAAATTACAGATGTTTAGCTTAGCTATTTCTCTGCACTTCTCAGATGATAATTTTTACAGAAGGGATTTATCATTTTCTTACTAGTAGTGTTTGAGTTTGTTTCTGTCATTTTCAAACTCAGATTTAAAACCGAAACAGAAAGATGA
The DNA here is from genome assembly GCF_000691975.1 of Corvus brachyrhynchos. Classification (NCBI taxonomy): domain Eukaryota; kingdom Metazoa; phylum Chordata; class Aves; order Passeriformes; family Corvidae; genus Corvus; species Corvus brachyrhynchos. The sequence continues at coordinate 2,538,567 of NW_008239553.1, read as the reverse complement.
AGGTAAGCTAAATCTCTGAGGGAAGCAGGGTGGTGCATTTCTTTGCCTTCTGACTGTAGGCAGCTGGGCCAAGGGCTCCTAATGAAATATCACTGCATTGTTAATCTCCAGCAGTGTGGGCTGTAAAGCAAAAAGCACAGAAAATCACACAAAGTAGTACAATCCCAACACACTATTGACAAGTGTTGGGCAAGCAGGGACTTGGCAGAGGCTGAATAGGGAGAAATGAAATAAAATAAGCATGGTACAGGAGCTATCATAGCATTTCTGAGGCAGGGAACATGGAGAGCTGCAAGAAGCTTCATCAGCAACACAGAGAGGGTGGGTAACAGCACTGAAAGATCAGTAACTGTGTCAGTCTGGCCCAGGCAGTAAGTGGCATGGGCAGCAGGTCTGGTTCACATGCACAGATTGAAGTGGGACCTTTACAGCTCCAGCTGAATCCCTCGAGGATGACACATTTTGAGTAAATGCATTACCATGGTCATTTCTTCTTATTTCTCTTTCCAAAAAATATTGACAGCAGAAATAATGATCATAACATATGGGCTATGTTACACATCTGAAAAATAATTGTATGACACTTAAGTTTCCTCCTTCAGTACATTTCTGAAGGCCTTCATTTTGGGTTTTGGATGCAGGGAGAGGCAAGACACACCAGACTCCTGATTAGCAGAGCTGCTGGCCAATTTCATTCCAACTTTTCCACTAGCACTTAAGTTATCCCTCTTGTGAATCAACAAAGAAGACATTGAATTATACAGCTCTTTATCTTCATCCTGGAAATGTACACCTAAAAATGGTCTTACACATTGAAAAAACCACCACTGCATTTCTCTGCTATCACTGCATCAATTACTTCAACATATTTTCGGTGGTTTTAGATGGCTTTTATTTACAGTAACCTTACCAGTAATATGATACAAATACTTATTTAATTCCTAATATGTAGTTTTTGCTAAACTGAACATGTGTTGCTCACAAAAATCAACCTATCTGAACCAGTGTGAATACACTTGTCTCTCAAGCATGAATCTAAGTAGTTGGTTGAGTGTGGCTGACTTGGAGTGCTTGCTCCCACACTTTGACATTTGCTTTTTTAAATTTTAGTTTACATTTGTGTCTGACAGAATTAGGAGAAGAGAACAAAGCACGATATTGCTTATTAGCTGAAATAACCTGTACTTTCCTTCTTGCTCTATAAGACAGCATCTTGACATCTTGCAGCTTTGTTTTTCCCCTTGGCCTCTCAGAGAGCAAGGAAGCCATGTGGAGGTAGTTTGGGATACCTTCTGACTTCATTGCTCCTGCCACCAACATCTGGAGTTGAATCCAGACTGTTTAAGGAGAATTAGAATAACCGGGCAATGGCTGATAACTTGTCTAGATCTAGAAAGCTGAATAAACAGAAGGGGGAAGAAACCTCATCCATTTTGTGTTGGTGGAATGGAAATCAGGTGAGCCACGACAGGCACAGTGAAAGATTCATCTGCCAGGGCACAGAGATCATTAAAAGCAGAGGAACACCAGGGAAGACCGTGGCTTGGGAACTGAGCTGCTAGATCTGCAACAGCACACCAAAAGCAGGACAAATATGAAAGAAAACAGCCTGAGAGACCTGAAACACTCAGCAGTGTTGGCTTTGTAATGCAAGTACTCTCCTACTCAGTCTGCCTCTGAAGGGCCCTCCTGTCAGGCTGAACAGAGAAGAAAGCCAGAGGTACATGAATCCTTGGCTGCTCTGCTGCAGTGATCACTGAAGAGTTCAGCCAAACCACACTGGCTCTCAGGGGCTTTGGTGCTAAGAGCCATCCATGGCCACTGAACGCAGGAACTCACACGTGCCTAGAATTTCTCCAGTTTCATTCCACTTCTTTGAAGACATTTAGGAAAGCTTATACTTAGGCTAGAGATGCTTTTGAAAGAGTGAGTTCACGGCCAACTTGTTTAAATAGTAAAGCTTTCTTTTCAAAGAGAGAAGCCTTCAGTTTCTGATTCCTCTGTGTGCGTGATGGGTAGAGTGCTTCATTATCCTAAGTGCTCCTCTAAGGCAGGTGTACTTGGTTTATGGAATGAAACTAAATTGTCATATCTTTTTCCAATACCAGCTACATTATTTCTGCAAAACTTAAACTGTTTCTCTGTGCCTAGGATGCATGCAAATAATGCAGAAGTGGTAAAAAGAAAGGAAGAAAAATTATTTTCCTATACCTTACTCTTTATTTTACCAGAAAATACAATCAGCGCTACCATGTACAAGTATAATATTCCCTGGGTAAAGCAGCGCTCTACTGCATCTATCTATTTATTGCACAGTAAATGAATATGGGCTGGGTGAGTGCCGCGTGAGAGCTGCTCAGGAGCGGTGCAACATTGCCACCATGTGCTCTGCACCGAGAACTGGTTTTATGGAGTCAGCTCAGTTACCCTCCTGTCTGCGTTATTTTAGAGAAAAAGAAAAAAAAAAAAATTAAGGGTAAGTAAGTCATTTCTCCCCCCAAAAAAATTTGTTTTACTGTGGATTTAGGCAGTGGGAAACTATGTCTGGAGCATTGCCCATCAGCCACCAGTCTCTTTAGAGAGTCAGCCAGCAGGCAGCACACTTGGGAGTCCCCTATTGGTCTGTTGTTCTCGTGGGGCACACGAATTGCATTAGGAATTAATGATCCCAGGCTTAAGTGGAAAATTCAAGAACTGAAATAGATCAGGAGGGAGTGGTTTTTTTCTAAAAATACCGTACTTCTTTAACATTTTTGCTGAAACTGCCAAGCAGCATCTTTCTTAGAGTAATCCAAAGAAAATCACATTCTAGTTACAGTGGGAATGATTAGCCATACACGATTGCCTCTAAGGATCAGTGACATTTTCAATCACCTTCGACACAACCTTGGTCTTTTTCAGAGAGGCCAGGTCTTGACTAAGTGTGATGCTGATCTCAGCACTAATAGAATTCACAAACAATCTATCTTTGCCTTTCAACAAGGCTAGAATGTTTTTTCTCCTTCTTGATGAAAAAGGCTAAACATTAAACATAGGACCTTAGTGCAATCAAACTACAGTAGAGTGAAGGCATACTATGCTTTTGGTATTTTTCACTTGGGAGAACTAAAGGAGTACATAAAAATATGGTGTCTGTGATGGTAGGAAAGACAAATTTAAATAACAAAGAAGAAACAAGATTTTTTGTTTCATAATCTGAATTGATGGGAAGGTGGAGGGCTACATTCATGCCACAGATGCAAAAAGCAAATATGTGTTTGTACCAGCAGTGTGGATACATTTACTGACTACACACAGTCAATCAAGCCTGACCACCACAGTCAAGGTCACTGAAGCTACAGTCCCCAGCTGGTCCAGAAGACAGGCAGCAAACCTGCTGGAACCAGGAAGGGGCGGGTACTGAGCTGGCCCTTTCACCCTACTGACACCCTCAGTGAGCCACAAGCAAATTTGAAACATATCCTCGAGGAAGTGAATCTTTACTGAATTAACTGGCACAAATTGCACTTCTCTACCTAATGCCAGGCAGTGTCATGCAGCCATTCTGGTTCCTGGCTTTGCCATTCTGGTCAAAACGAAACCTTTTTATTGGTACACAAGACTAGAGAGTGCATCTGACAGCACTCCTTGCATACTGCTGTCTTCCAGCCCAATTCTGTCACAATTCAAAATGTTAATTATGAAATCTAAGACCCCTAACTAAATTAAATGTCTAAATAATGCTGAACGTACTAGCTCAGAACTTACCAGTCCTGTGGTACAGTGCTCACAGCCATGATTTTGCACCTCTGAAATTCATTTCTAGTACAGATTTTCCTTCACACTGCTGCTAGAAAGCTTCCTATCCCATTTCAAGTATTTCCAGAAGCATAGTTACTAGTTCCCTTTTATAAACAAATCCCTCATCAGCTGGCCCTTCTCTAAGAAACCTGAAAGAACAGAGAGCATGCAATGAGAATACTGTTCCTCATTTGTACAGCTTTTTATTTTTCGTTGTTTATGGCCTTGAGACATTCGAGAAATGTGTGATAATATTTTATCTGAGTTTAGACAGTTATGAGTGAATTCATGAGAGATTCACTGGTGATGGAGTCTTTATTACTTAGCTCTTGGATACTTGACTCTACAGCTCACCAGAAAAGACCTGGCCCACCTCAGCATGAAAAGCAGGATGCAGGCAAATACATTCCCAGCAGACAAGATCCATCAGGGAAAGTGCTGTGACCCAGTTGTACTAGTTCAGCAAGACAAGAACATGTCCAATATCAAACAGACATATCAAGAAGATTCCTAACGTTATTTTCTTTTGACAATACAGTGTAGCATCATTATAAAACATGCATGATTTGCAAAAAAAAAAAAAAAAAAAAATCAAATGTGTTGTTTCTTGTCATATTTAGAACACTTGAATTAAAATTGTCATTTAAAAATCCTCTTTGCAGCAAACACTACAAATGTAATTGTTTTCAGCTTGATGCAAAAACTGGTTTCAGAAGCAGCTAGTGCAGCAACTACTCTAGATGCTACGACAAATTCCTGTCAATAGTTCTTAGCTGCACATGGGTTTGAGGATCATGTCAGTACATGACTAACAGACAATCACTTCCACTCCGTATTTCAGTCCAGGACCAATAGAAAATACATCTGAAGCCTGAATATTTCCAAAGCAGGGGCTGTCTTAGGGCTTGAGGGTTTGGGTTCAGCCCCCAGTGAGGTACTAACCCTGAAATTCCACTGACTCTTCACTGAAATGGGCTTTTTGTTTACTCCATTCAGCCTCCCTCCCATATAAAAGGTCCTAATAACTTTTATGTCACATGCTCTGCAGTGAATGGATAATTGCGTCAACCCAGCAAGAGCATGACTCACTAAGTGAGCAATATCCATTTTCAACAGGGCAAAAATATCAGTGTAGACCCACTTAATTGTTCCATGATACAATTTAGCACTGCTACAGCATGTATTACATTAATTAAAAGACTTTCCTTCCCGTCAAAGGTATAATCAAGGCAATTTTCTTCCAAATATAATCAGAAAACTATGCAAGGAAAGCTTTGCAATATGAGCTCTTTTTTCATGTGGGGAGTTAATTGATTTTCTATCATTTTTCCCCTTTGGGATTCAAATGAAGCTTTACAAAAGTTGTTGCTCTTTTATATGTAATTGGTCCACTTGAACTTTTAGAGTTTACCTGAAACTAGGCCAGCAAAGTACTTTTTTGCTCTCCTTCTTCTGAGAGATTGTATCAACAATCATGAAAAGAAAAATTGCCTAGAGGTCACAGAAAACCCCAGAGTGCTTAAAACAATTAACATTTATAACAGAGAAACTTTACTGTGAGGTGGAAATCAGTTTCCTCTCCTATTGAACACATCAGCAAACATCTTTCTGAATCTTAATAGTATAGGGGCAGTTTGAAGAAACACACATTTTTGTTTCCTCAGTGCTTGGCACCAGAGGAAAAATTTCATCTGGAAAAGAAAGGTTGGGGAAGGTGAACTGAAAAGCAAAATTGAACACTGTCACACCAACAAGTAGTAATCAATCTAGATGTTGGTATTCTCCCCTAGTCGTTCTTTTGCGGAGGGCAGGGTGAGGCAGGATTACATGGAGGCTTGTTTTGGAACAGAAAATAACCAAAAACTCCATTCTCCTCGGAGGAGTCTCTTGGTAAGCTGCAGCTCCCTGGAAGTGTCCCAGAGAATTGGCAGCATTATACAAAAGCCCAGCTACAGAAGATAAGGAGTGTCCATGTGTTTGCTGTGTTGATTCTGATAGGGCTACAGTGGGATGGGAGTATCGAGGGGAATTGGTAGTGACCAAAAGACAGACTATTTTGAAGTTGCCTGAACTGAGTTTTGCTCTGAATTATTTCAACCAGCAGCACCTCCCTGATTTGGGTAGAACAAATGCTTCACGAAAATACCAGCTTACCCCAGTATGCATCTACTGAAATTGACAGATGGTCAGCCAAAGGGTTTCGACAGCTTCTTCAGCTCTCAGTATGGAGAAGATTCCCTTTTCCTGTTGAGAAATGTAGCAATGCCATAGCTTGTTCTCTGTACCCTATATTATATTGATTGCTGTATAGCAGCAGCTGAGACCAATAAAGGCAAGGAGAGAAAACAGTAAAAGAAGCATGCCCTGCAAATATAGATCTTACAAAGCTTTAGGATCCTGGAAAAAAAAATTAACTTCACTTATTCCAAAGTAATATCAAATGTCATGTCATTTACTTCAGCAAAGAGCTCAAGGCTGAGCCATGCAGTCACGAGCCAAAGATCTACATACAGACACAGGTTTTCTCAAAGCCCTTATGAGGTTCTGATCCAACATTCCACTTCCAAATTCTAATCTAAGTCACCTTTTTAAGAACAGAAAAAAAAAGCCATCTCTCCTATCTTACTGTGCAATTGTAATGCAGTGAGACTGTTCAAAAAAAGCAGAATATTTAAATAATATATCATTGTTCATTTTTGCAAATGCTGGCAGTGATGCTTCATAAATGGGCTGTCAGCCTGTGTACAAATCAAGAGCTGGTAGAGATGCTCCGGAACTAAAACAACCAGACTGAACCTGCTTCACTAAACTGAACCATCCTTTCTTCCATTATAGAAATTGGAACTCAAGACAAAACAATCTCAATAAGCAAAATTTTTCAAACCTTAACCATTCATTCTCATGTGCCTTAATCTTGCAGGAAAAATATTAATGAAATCCAGCTGCTGGCTGATGCACTACTCTGTCCCTATGGCATGTTCTCCAATATTTATTTCCAAATTTCTTTTAATTGACCTTAGCAAATCAGCTCCACCAACTTCTCTTTGTGATACTTGCAGAGTCTAGTGAATCTGAATTTCAGCAAGCTGTTTTTCCTAAATTTAACATTACTTAATTTTATTTCATTCTTAATCACTTCTGTTCAGAGCACTCAAAGCCATGGTTATTTTAGTATCACCTTTGAAGGATGTCTTTGATCTGTTGATTCTGGGGCAGAGAGTGAAAAGTATCAAAAGAATATACATTTCTAAAACTAAATTTTGGGAGGTATAGGATTACAAGCAGTGCCAGATAAACACTCATTTGCACATTTGTGAGCAGAGCCCAATCCCGTCAGTTAGTAAATGCTATCAGTTGTGAGCACCTTGTAAAACACACCCAATAATGAATACTAGTTTTGGTTAGCTTGCTTGCCAGCACCTTCATACATGGGGGTTTGGGGGTGCAGTGGGGAGGGGTGATATTCAACTGGCTCTTTTCACAACCAAGCTTCTCACACAAACATTGCAAAGGAATCAAAAAGCAAAATATCAAGCATCGCACTCTGAGCACAAGCAACATTTGGCTGCTCAGCCAACCTCTCTTCCCACTACCTCTCTTCTTCCTGCTTAAGCAGAAGGATATCCACTGGGCCATTGGGGTTTTGTACAGTTTACATTACTAATGTTCATGAATGGGAAATAAATCCGTGGGATTCAGGCAATGTGTCACAACCCGAAACAAAGAGCCTTAAAGGATCATGATTTTGTTGTGGGAAACGTTGTTCAGCTAATGAAAGCTGTCGGTATTTTTGACAGTCTGGATTTTGAAATATGTTAGTTAAGACAATCCTTGGTGAGCAGAGGAGACAAAGCGTAAGCAGCTGATTTAAACAAAGGCAATTTGGAATTAAAGTTTCATTCAATAAGTAGGCTGACCATTATTTGTATTTTCCTGATTGTTCTGACAGCTTAGCAAATGCTGAGCTTGAGCATGAAATTCTAACCATGCTTTGATGCTTCCTGGCCCACACACCAGCCTTCCATCTTTTTACTTTAAAATTTTATCCACCAGGAAAGTAGCTCATTGGATTAGTGTAGTGTCAACTTCTGGAAAGCTAGTTGCAAAACCGACATAGGAAAGACAAAATCAAAAATAAGGAAAAGAGGATGAAAAATGCATTCCAGCGTTTCTCTCTCAAACACCAAATGTGCAATCTGCAGGAAATCTAAATGGCAGAATCAAGACTTTAGGTAATCAGTAGAATTTGTCCTCTTGCTAAGTTATTCTGAGGAGCATAAGCAACATAATAAATAACACTTGCTTCTTTCTAAGAATTATGCACTTCATATTGCACCTTACAAGTTTTTATGCATATGGACATAAAAGCAGACAAATTCAAGAAAACTTAGAGCTTACTTGCTACAAGTACACACCTGCTCTCCAGAAACTGCCACCAGAACCCTCAACCACAACAGCCACATAAGAACAAACTCTGTCATAACATATGATAGAATGAGGCTAAAGCCTTAATTTATGGTGTTAGCACTGCCACAAAATATACTGAAGAATCACATACAAATTTTATCTCATTTTAATGGCTCAAGAGATAACTGTGTTGTAAATCCACATGAATTACAAAATGATTACTCTAATTTTTCAGCTGGGCATTCAAAGGCTTTCAAGAATTGAATGAAGTCAACAGAACATTTTAGTATGGTTCACTCTCTAGAAAAATAACATCTGACATTTAATTCCACTATCTTTAGAGTCCTTTTACCCATTACCTTCCTACAGAGCGCAGTTATGCCAGTTTTCACATTTCATTGGTTCTTTTTCTATAGGCAGGTTCCTCACTGCTTTGGGTTTTTTAGCTCATACCAGTAGTATGTGGTTGCTAGAGAAATGTTTGCTTAGTGATTTTTAAAGTTAAGCATCTACTTCCCCAAAGCTTGGGAATATTCAGATCAAAGAGAGCTTTGAATACAAAGAGAAAGAGCTTCTACAATCTGAAATTCAGTGTGAAGTTAGATTCAGGAATCTTGTTCTATCTTTACTTATTCTTTTGGAAAGTGTATGTGGAGAGATGTACTGAACAAGACAGCACAGAGTACATAAAATTATAGATCATTTATCAGGGGAATTTTATTATCTGTCCTTTTTGGAAGTGCTGTAAATGAGATAAATATTTCTGCATTTTCATAAGGCATTAAAATTGATTTCCATTTTAACTGTGGGGCCCTGCAACTGCAGATAAAGTAGCTTGTCTATAAAAATGACAGTACCTTTTAACACTTGTTTTTCTTCTTACAAACTTGTCGCAGACAAGCACTAAAACCATCTTCAGTCTAACTTGTGGTATTCACAGCCCATACACCTGCGACATAAGTCGGCTTAGAGTATCTTGCCAGCAAAACACAAGGTGCCACCTCCAACAGCCACCAGTCAAAAATTTACCAAACTCACCGTCTTTTGAGGTGTTCTACAACTTAATACCATTACAGAGAAAACTGTCTGCCTTGTTTTCCCAAGGGATGTGCAGATATTTGGCACCTGGGAGAGCTGCACATGCCCAGGACTGGCAAAGGCAGCCGGCTCTCAGCGACAGGAGCCTGGGACAGATGTGGCACCCCAGGCCCACCTGTGCTAACTGACTGCTGGCCACAAGAAAGCACTCCACGGTGGGAATGCCCTGTGCTGGCACCAGCACTTGGCTCTGTGGGCAGGGAGCTGCTTCCTGAGGCCAGCAGAAACCTGGGCAAGGGTTTCCTCACCTCACTCAGGGATTTGGAAATGCAGGGGCTGAGCTGCAGCCTGGAAAGGAGGGTGGCGAGCTGGCTGCTCAGCATGGCCCAGAAAGGGAACAGGGTCCAAGGAGTCTCTGCCCCAACATTTGTCAGGCACGTCTTCAGAAGCAGAACGTTCACTACTGATGTGACACAAATTTGTGCTGAACAGAGGTGAATAGCCACACTTGGCTGAACTATACAGGAGTGTGCATGGAGCCACAGCACAAGACTGCTGCTTCAGCTCCTTTGGTCAGTGTGCCTGAATTATCTCACGGTCTCTTTGCAGGGCTGTGAAAATGCATACCCTGGTGGGACTGAGCTACTGCTTAGACTCCAGGGTAAAAATCAAGGTAGAGGACAACAGGACATAAATCAGCTTCCTATCCAAGCAGACACTTTGATACCAAATGTCTGTTTACCCACACTATGATGTAAATGAAGTTGCTGAGCAACCAGGGATTTGGTCCTATTTTTACTTCTGCATTTAAAGTAGCATCACTGAGTCTACCTTTATAAGAAAGTGTATGTTTTTACAAAGGATGTCATATATTTTAAAAACAGTTCCAAGATAAAGCAAAGTCCACTTCCAATCCTTGCCAAGATGAAGAGGGATAAAAACCCCATTAAAGGAGGTTGAAATCTTTAGTAGTTATGCATGTAATCAAGTTTCATGATTTGCACAGGACTTGACAATATATATGATATTTTTATTAAAGCAAAAAGCAATGTTCTAAGCACACACAACTACAGAAACTCCAAAATTACCTGTGTAGTATCTGAACAGTTACAAGATATGTTTTTTACATCTCATTTCCATTGGCTCTTCATTTAAATCTTTTCCCATAATGATAATGGGTCATATACATAACTATATATTCAATGAAGTTAAATCAGGAATTGATTTGGCTCCATATTCTTTCAGCTAAGACTGTAAATACCAGACTCCTGTCTGCTCTGTATGAATACAAATGGCCTCAGTTGAGTTCTGCCAGTTTATAGCAGCAGAAAATCAAGGCCAGAGGATCAAAGAGTCTTTTCCATAAGAGCAGGGATTTGTTTCCATGCCATCTTCTTCATAAGGTTCTGAATTATCTGGTGGGTACTCTCCATACTAAAATTATTTTCCTTCAGTGGCATTGTGTGTATACAAGTGTATACCAGGATACCTCTGTGCATTAATAGAAATATATTTATACCTATAATAACGTCTGAGTCGGGTTTGTCTACATCTCTTTTCATTTCTTCAGTCTTCATCTCGTTCTCCCACAACCATTATCTCAACAAATAATTACTGTTCCTTTTACAGTCATGAGAAGTGAACATTAACCCTGAACATTAACAATATCCAACCTTTCACCTCAGCCAGCCAAGGAAACAACCCTTCAGTTTCCTGCCCCAGTGGAAGGATTATTTCACTTCCCATAAAACTCAAAGGGTTCCTAAAATTCAAAAGAGTTCCTCTCCATAACTGAGGATCCACCAAGATTGTGGAGAGAAACAGTCAGTATCCTCCTGGCAGCACCAAAAGTAGCAACAAGCTCAGCACAGATAAGCTCACTGACTGATAGGGATGCACATGTCTACTGCACTTTAGACATCAATGAAGTCATGAATACAAAGGGATTAGGGAGAGGCACCACACAGCCTTCACTTCCAATGGGTTCACCCAGTGTCAGAGATTTTGCAGTTCAAAATCCTTGTCAGTGTGGTAGGGAGAAAACTGTTCCCTACTGCAGCAGCCCCTAAGTCGATCCCAAGCAGCACTCCAAGTTTCCTGTTCCATGTGAGAGTTTTGCCTTTAATTCTTTTGGAAAACAGGAAAAGGGTTTAGAAATGGCCATAAATAGAAAAGATGAATGTCCCTTTCCAACCTCTGCTGAAAATATTAAATATTAAAGGGAATACAAGCTACAAGAGGAAAAGATATATATTATTCAGACTTCAAACCACCTCACAAACACTAAACCAATTCCAGGTAACTAACTCCATGAGCAAGTATAAAATTTAACATGCACATAAAGTATGTTCTTTAAAATGACAACCTGGTAATGGCTAAGAGGAAAATATGCCTCCTCTGTGAAGGGTAATCAAATGAAAGGTACAAGCCAAAAACAACCACAGGGGCAGGCCAATAAAATGTCATGTTCAGAAAATGTAGCCTATTATTGCCTAATCTTCACTGTGATATTCATGTCTGTTAACAAAGAGTAAAAATCTAACTCATGAGTGGTGTAAATGTAAGTGAATTATTCCCATTTCTCTGTGTAAGATGAATGTCACTAAAGAGTTCCAATTTTGTTGGGTATTCTGCAGCAAAGTGTTTCTTTATATCAAAGGAAACCATATAATGACTATACTGAATGACACTTATGGAGCATAATAGGTACTCTGAACATTTGGTAAGAATCATCTGCTTATGAGAGAAGGAACTGAATGGCTGGCTGTATCCCTAACGTACAGTGAAAAAATTGATAATGAAATGAACAGAAAATGCACTTAAGAGATTCCAGAGCTGATTTGGCCTGAAGAATATTATAAACCCCTAGACAAGCTTTCTCATTGACTCTACTGGAAGTAGGATTCCCACAGAATTGATCTATAGTTTGTGTGACTCACACCTTTCTAAAAAACCACACACAAGAAACACCAAATTCACCATTCCACAAAGCCACAGAAGTTCACCTTTACGGCTGATTCTTTGTCTGCAGGATAGCAAACTCTGTACAGAGAGGTCTCTCAGACAGAAGGTTCCTTACTTTATCTTTGCTATACACACATATGTAAATGAGGTAGTCTCCCTTATTTTTCTGTTGAGGCTTTCAAAGGCTGACCTTGCTATCATTATACAGCACTTCTCCATTTCCTTCTCCCAGATTTGTTATGGAGCTCTTCCAGAACTTACTTCTTATCCTTCTCATGTATACACATTATCTTCGTCCTTCAGAAGAAGATGAATTAACAATTAGATCTGTTCAGAAATTTTTAAGGTTTCACTGGAAAATTCCAGTTGGATCTAAACCACCCAATTTAAAATATCTCGGGTCCAACAAAACACTTCATTGAATTAAAATAAATTCACATTAAAAAAAAAAGTTTCAGAAAACCCAGCAGAATCTGCTACACAGCCAATTGCATTTTAAAAACCATTTTAACTACAGCACAGGCATCTTTGTGAGTGTAAGTGTTAAAAAAAAATTCTCATTACCTTCTAGCAGCAAGGTCCTGTACAAACCAGTTTTTCTATACAACATACTTGTAATTTTGTATCAGTCTCCTTAAATATCTTCTGTGAGAGCTCTTTCTTTTCTGCTGTTTTTTTTTGAATCTCACCCTTAAATTATATCCCCTAATCAAGGTAAATACCATTCCTCAAAACCAATGCTATTCAGATTTCAGTGGAGAATGATTATGGTTTACAAAATCACTGATCCAGAAAATCTCCCTTGGAACCTTAGAACACCTTTCTTTGCTTTTATAAATTACTGACAATGAAGCAGCCAACTGGCCACAGAGAATTCATCCACAGCCTTTAAACAAATCTATGGTTTGGTGCCTTGTCAGTCTGCTCAGGCACTCTTCTCATATTTATCATGCTAATCACCCACTTCAGAAATAACAGAGAGAGGCCAAGGACAAAATGCTGGTCAGTAAACTTTAGTGAATGCAGTTATACCAGAAAATGACCAATAATACAATGCAGCATTGTGATGTTAAACCAAGCCTCAATAGCAAAGCTTCTACAGTCAGCTGAAAAAAAAGGATGCTAAACTCTGAAGAGAAGGACACAGAGATGCACACTCTTCTCTCCCACCCATATAGCTGACCTTTACTCAACTCCAGCTTGCTGTATTTCAGTGATGCAGAGTGTAAGCTATAAGCTGTTATTTGGAATCATCTCCTGTGAAAAAATGTAAAATCTGACAGCCTTTCAATGCCAATTCCTTTAATGGATGAGATTGCTATTTTTTCCTCTGTGTGGAAGAGGGGGTTTTTTTGAGCAGTTACTGTTTTAATTTTAGGAGTTGTACCACATCAATTTTGATCAACACAAAAAGTTTGTTGGAAACAGGAATATTTATTTTTTTGCAGAACTGAAGTAACTCAAAAGACAGAGAAAAAAAATATTCCCAGATTTATTCACTCATGTATCTCTATACATTTAAAGGAAAGAGTTCATAGACCGATTTGTCAGCTGCTAAAAAGCTCTTCATTGCATTACTGAAAGAAGGAGGTAAAAGGCAGCTTTAGGACCAGCTTTGTACTACTCAGGAAGTGAGTCAAGACCAGATATAAGCAAGAGTAGTCATGATGCTGTTCTGAAATCCACCAGTTTTGTTGTTTTGGTCCTGTGGAGGAGTCACTCCAGCACACCTATCCTGAGCCAATACAGGCTCCAAGGCACCTTGGCAGAACAAACAACTAATCTTAAATAAGGGTACAATGAGAAGCTACATTCGTCCCATAAAAAGGATCACTCCAACAGCCCTGCACAGGACACCTTTCACTCAGTCTTTAGCTCATGCTGATTTGACATTTTACTCGTTTTCTTCTCCTCAGAAAACTCTACAATGGCCTTCAGCTCAGCTTCAGAGAACTTAGGTGTCAGTGCCACGTTGTCATAATCAAATTCTTCATCAAGTGAGAATGGTTGAACATCATCGCCCAGTAGCTGTAATGAGGAAAAACAGATACATAAATAATATTGCTGCAAGTGATAATAAGGAAGCTCAAAATGTAAACTTCTAATTAATATTTAATTAAACTATTTTTTCTGACTCTAACACTCTCAGCTGATTAAGCTCTTTTTAAGTAAAAGAATAAATTCGATTATTCAATTTGACCTAATTTAAGCCATTTAATGTGCCCCATTTGTACTGTACTGTATCTGAATGAACATCATTAACTAATTTTGCTCAAGGCAAGGAATCTAAAAACCTCTCTTGCACACATCTATTATATCCCTGCCACTTGTAGCAGCAAGACTGTGGGGATATGGACATGTTATATGCAGCTATGTTACATTTCAAAGACAGATTCCATATCCTCAAAATTTGAGTTAGTATTACCTAAAGCTTCAGCATACATGCACCTGATACTAACGTAACATTCTTCCCAGAACACAGTTTTAGTGAAGGAAAGGCCTGCAATGAGCAAAATGACACATAATCAATTTTCAGACTCCAATAATTTTTTTTCACCATCTCAGAGACATGGAATTGGCTGGTTTGAATTTTTTGCATGATGAACATAAGAATTGTACTACATTTGCCAATATGTGCTTTGTTGACATATTGTATAGCATTTCTGTATTGCTTCTGGTTGAAATATCTCAGAATAAACACTCTGCCTATAAAATAAAATAATGAAAACAAATAACTACGGCAGGTTCCATGCTGATAAGAAGCTGCAGGGTCCATGACATGAAAGGTTTATGGTAAGCAGTTACATAAAATGAATTCCAGGGCAACACAAGAGACACATCTTCACCATTAAAACCGTATAGGAATGCTCCCTATCCCATGAGAAGTTAATATAAAATGTCTAGAAACGTGTTTCAAAGATTTAAGCACTTCAGCACCAAATCAGCAAAATGTTTACACACATGCTTATTTTTCCAAGCTTCTGACAAGTCCTGCACGACTACTGATGTATTTGAAATTAAAAACACAAGTATTTTCTGAAAAGCAGGAAGAACACTCAGCATCCTACGATCACTGCTCAGTTTAGAAGGCACAGTATCCTGCACAATTTGATGTGACATTTTGTAACAAGTAGCATTGACACAGTTAATAGGTCAGAGAAGTGGTAGCTGGATTCCTCTCTGGTGGTGGAGCACTTGATAGACAGGGCAGAGAGAATCTGGGTAGTATCTACATCCTTTATTAATAAACTATCATGTTGCATGAATAATCAGGAAATAATTTTTCTGGGGTAGAATCATTTTATTAGTCATCTGTATTACCCAATTTTCTAGGGATTTGGCTTACATCGGCTTCATTAGATGTTGGACCATCCAAATAATCCTGGACGCAGATGTGTAGACCATGGGCATTTATAAATGGGAAAAACTTTGCAGATAGAGTTGGTCTAGAAAACACTATTCATTCTGCACACAAAGATTATCTTGCTTATATCCATATACTATTTCAGGTAAACCAACATTAACTTTTATAAATAGCACATTTGAAAATGTTAACAGGAAATAAAGCCTGTACACAAGCTCTCATTCCCATTAAAGATAAAGCCTTGACCTCCTCAGCATATTCATGCTCATTTTCATCTTTTCCACTGGCAGAACCTCATAGAATTCCTTGTCAGTAAGGTTACCAGCAACTGAGTAACAAATGGTAGCAGCAACCAGGGTTCTACTACCTTTCATTTGCAGAAATCCAAAGCACTTTTCCAAAATACAATGCAAGGCACAAATATTTTCCAGTTATTTTGGTTGCAACAATATTTTTTACAATACTGTGCTGGTTTTGGCTGGAGTAGAGTTAATTTCCTTCACTGTGACTGGTATGGGGCTGTGTTTTGGATCTGTGCTGAACACAGGGTTGATAATACAGAGATGTTTTTGTTATTGCTGAGCAGGGCTCACACAGAGCCAAGGCCTTTTCTGCTTCTTGTACAGCCCCAGTGGTGAGGGGGCTGGGGGTGCACGGGAGGTTGGGAGAGATGCAGCTGGGACAGGTGACCCCAACTGACCAAAGGGATATGCCAGACCACGTGACATCGTACGCCATCAGTGTATAAAGTGGGAGGAAGAAGGAGAAAAGGGGAGTTTGGAGTGATGTCGTTTGTCTTCCCAAGTGACCGTCACGCATGGCGGGGACCTGCTCTCCTGGGGATGGCTGCGCACCCCGTGGGAGGCAGTGAATTAACTCCTTGTTTTGCTTTGCTTGAGTGCGTGGCTTTTGCTTCCCCTATTAAACTGCATTTATCTCAACCCAAGAATTTTCTTGCTTACTCTTCCCATTCTCTCCCAATTCCACTGGTGGGTAGCAAGTGAGTAGGTGTGTGGGGTTTGGTGTCTGCTCGGGGTTAAACCAGGACACACATCTAAGGTAACTGAGCTAAGAAGAGTTCAAACTACAGTAAGCTTTTATAAGGATTCTACAAAAGCAAATCTGTTTTCCTCTGTCAACAGAGTTACAGAAAGTATACACACATCCACTCTAACCTTGTCTTGGCCTTCATGTAATTCCAGGAACATTTTATGCAGATGCAGCAAAATACTGGAAAAACTTTTGTTTACAAAACTCAACTCCAAAATGCTAACTGAAATAAGATGCCAAAATAAAACATACCCAACTTCACCCTGTTAACAATTTTTCTGTTACCCACTCATTGCACATTTGAAAAGTTTATTCACACTGAATATTTATCAGTGTGCTTCATCTCTCAAATGAATACTCAAAGCATTAGGGATTCCTTTCTTTCTTCTTCTCCCAAGAAGCCATTGACTTCAAACTTCCACGAAGACAAGCAATCTAAAACTTATATACTGCAAACTGCAATTTTATTCTATGTCAAAAGGAAGACATTTTACAAAAGAACACTGAATCCTCTGAGCTGATCAAGTTATTATCTTGTTATTTTTGCCTAAGGAGCTGAGAAATATCTGAATTTCAGGTGTCTAATTTAACATCTAATTGAAATCTTTTTGAGAGCTCTCTGGGAATAGAATCCTGCTCTATTAGAAAACTGCCAGTTTGCTTAAGATTGCTTCTGTGATTTACTCTCTGAAGAGAAAAATCACTTTCATTTACAGTTCCTACATGTCCAAATTAAAGGAGGGAAAGAATGTAATATTCATATTAATAACAGAAGTATTTTGCTAGAGGTTTTTTTACAAAGTAATATTGTAAATAGAATATCTTAAATTTGACATTTTCAAAAATCTATTAATAATTGGCAACTCAGTTCTTTTATTAATCTGTGTGGAGTTACACTTAGCTGAACAGCTTGTCTCTGTCCTTCTAAAACTTGTATTTCTGTGTAATTATGGCACTCTATGATTCACTTGTTCAAATTATGTGAAGTATGCACATACACTCACCAATGATTTCACTGCATACTCAAGGGAAAACTTACTAGTTCACTAACAATAAATTTTAAAAAAGTGGGGGGAAGGCTTTATGCTACGATGGTCTCACATAAGCTTAATATATACTGGGGTACTTAGGAGAAAAAAAAGTTTGTCTTGAGCTTGGGGGACTGGACTGGAAGTCAATAAATCTTGACCAATTTTCTACTTCTGCTTCATCATTCTGGACAAGTCCTTCAATCTCTGTGTCTTTACTGGCCTCTGAGAAGATATAACTCTTCCATCTTCTCTCACTTAGTCAATGCTGTCTTTTAAGTTCTTCTGTGTTCTTGTTGCATTTATGCATAGCATGTGGCAGAAACAAACCTCAGCTGAGGCCTATCAGTAAAACCTTAATCTACAGGAACTCAAAGGAAGTTGTATTTCACAGGATACACGCTGCTGTGCCACAGATTAACATAAAATAACAGACATGCTGAATACTTTTTTGAATGTTCAAACTACAAACAAATAAAGAATAGAAGGGCAGAATTCTTCTTTCCTAATCCTAGCCATACAAAAAATCAGGTTTCTAGACTAAGGTAGTCAATTAGCCAAAAATGGCCCAGCCAGAGCTTGTGGATGAAGATACATTACATCTTCCAACAAATTCCTACAGCAAGTGGGATTAATCACTTTCTGGAGCTGCTTATCTCTGCCTCTTGGTGACTGGAGGACTAAAACTACATTTAAAGCTGAAGTTAGGTGAGATGAATCCCACTTTGAATGCATGTTTAGAGCGAGTGGATGGAAAATATGCAGCAACTGCACTCATGTATGCAGAGAGGGCAATAACGAATAAAGATGCGAGGAAGCAGGCATTAAGACATAAAAATACTATGATATCTTTTATGAAAGAATGTATTAATTAGAATTAAAGGAGAAAATAAATTTCTGGGTAGGGGAGGGAAATGTTTTGTGATAGTGTACTTCAAACATAGAATGAATGCTGGTTCAATTTGCAGTGGCCTGTGGCTCCACTGTCAATGTTCATATCCTGGAATATATTTATGTCTAAAGTGAGGAAAGAAAGATGAAGCAACAGTGGTGGACAACAGAAATAATTTTCTGTGTCATTCACTAAGCCACTTTCTAACACCTTTTGACAGAAAAACATTTTCAGGGAGACAAGTCGTTCTCTAACAATTATTCAAGTTATATACTGGGTCTTAGCAGAGCTTCTTTTTTTAAATTTTCCCTAGCAATATGTTGAGAGATACACAATTTACCCTGAAGTGCCTCACAAGTGTTTCCATAGCATAGACATTTCTCATCCTGCTATTTTTCATAGAGAATGGTCTTCCATTCTCTAAGAAAACCAATTAGGCAGCCACATTCTGTTGCCCTTCCCTAACAGATTTGTTTTGATGGACAGAGAACAGTCTCATTTTAAAGCAGAGATGTCTCCAGGGAAAATCTTTTTCTCTTTCTGAACTAGTCCTGCCATAAGCAATGCAAGACTTAATTTTCAAGGCAATGACAATTTGAAGCACTGAGGGATTTTAAAATGGACCTGTTCAATCTTGACAGTTCTAAAAATCAGGCCACAGTTATATTATCTAAATGAAGGCAAAAATATGTTTATAATTTAGGGGAAAGACTGCCTTCATTTTAAGTAGCCTGGCACCAACCAAATGGTTGTGAAAATTGTCTTTCTTCTTGAAAAATGCAGCAACTCATAGCCAATGTAATAATACTCAGTTTCTTTCATAACCCAACTTTCTCTCAAATGGAAATGAATTTTGCATGCAGTCGGATCTTTATCTATTTTTCATGAACTATAGTTTAAAGAATCATATGCAGTCCTTTATGAACACTGCAGGCTGCTACAAACCTCCTCCTTCTTTGGTTTCATACAGAAGTTATGAAATGAGAAAGCTATAAAACCTCATTCTAGTTTTTCCAGTGTTATTTTGTGTCCAATGGAACATAAAGGCAAAAACCTTGAATTATGTCAATCCTTAGGGAAAAGAGTGAATATTTTTATTCACAGAATGTTGGGTATTAAAGCTTGAAAGGTCATTTTAGAACTTCTACTTTTTCCCAAAGCAGACTTGTTCCTTATAGTAAAGAGTTTATTGCAAGGAACTAAACACAACTGAGCCAGGAAAGGAGGCACCATATGCAGTGCTATAACACCAAACCTTCATTGGTCACGCGTCATTTATAAACTTGATTTAAGCCTCACGGAAACATCAATAAGCACATGAAACTATCAAAACTGGCCCACTTTAGCTGCAAGCTAACTTCAGCCTCTATTGCAATGACCAGGCAGGGGAAAAGAGCAGTGAAGAATTCTCTGCAATAGAAACACCCCCAAAAGTTAATGCTCACGCTATTTGGATAGGAAGCTTAATGACTTAAAATAAGCCTGTGAGCAATCCACACCTTCTGTTGCAGTTTGAAAAGAACTGGATTTCTGAAGGAAGACAGCAATTCTAAATTAAAGCTTGTACTGACTGTGTCTGATTAAAAGGCTCAGAGTCCATAAAGCAAACCTCTCCACACCAGACCCTGACAATGCAGTTTCTCAGCAGCATCTTGCTACTACTCATTTCTGAGGGACCAGATCTTAATTCTGACCACAATATATTCTAAAACCGTTTTTTTAATTTTAAGTGTCATGTTAAAGGGATCATTCACTACCTCCCTGCTGCAGAAAATGGCTCCTATATTAAGCCAATGAGTATGCCGTAAGATCATGAGATCACTGGAAAATGAAATGGTCCATCATTCTACGTAAGGATTGCTAAAAGGCTTAAAAGTGCGAGAGCTTACTTGAGTATTCTGTTAGACAAATTAAACATTAAAAATCCCACATACCACTTGAAGTATTGAAGTACACATTTTGAAAATGTAGGATTATATAGTTGCAGTGCGAGATAAAATAGTGTTTATTTCAATTCTTAACATAATTTAAGAATTCATTATTCGTTTAAAAATTAATAATATGACTTGTTAACTCACAGCAGTTCCACATCTTCCATCTATATCCCTCTGTTCTTGTGAAAATAACATTAGAAGCCAACAGGGAAGAAACAAATAGGCCAAAGCCCCAAAGTTTGAATGACTACATCTGACCTCATACCTCTTGGGCTTTGCTGTCTGATGGCTGGGGAACTGACCACGCTCTGAGCTTCGGCTGAACAGGCTTATCAAAGAAGGGTGTACAGTAAGTCATTGTCTCTTCCACCTCTCCTGGGAGAACTAATGACCCTGCTGAATAAAAATAGTCAATGTTAACCTTCCACTCAATGCAAAATTAGAAAAATCCTGTTAAAATCCTGTAGTGCTCAGACATGGGCAGTAGCTTTTTAGTCAGTGTGATGTACTTATTGTTGCATAAGCTACCATTAAAACAGATCCATGGAGTCCTGAGCTAAAATGTAGATAGTAATACTGTACTAAGGAAAAATCAAACTTGGCTGAAAACAGACAGCTTTCTTCTTTCTTAAGGGTGCTGAATTAAAATCTGGATGCACATGCTCTTAAACTCAGAGAACACCTTCCATCTTTCTTTCGGAACAAAGATGGAAGGTCCTCAGCACAGATGCCTATAGTAGAAGTTACAAGATACCTCATCTGACACTGATGAGCTGAGCAGGCTCATTCATTTCTCTTTTGTTAGAACTTCACCATCTGTACAATGGGCATAAAGAATCATCGCAAAACATCTTCGTATGACTCTCATAAGACATTAAGTAAAAATACCTGGTAGAACTACTAACATGCCCCACTACAGTGCCAGATGACTCTCTTGTCTAAGGGTATTTCACAGACATCTGTTTCTCCCTGATCTTTCCAAAAAGAGGTACTTGAGAGGACCTCCCCATATCTGGGATGGAGTGACGCGTAACCTTTCCATACGGGCAAGATGTGTTCCACAGTTCACAAATGCACAGCTTTTCTGAATCACTTTTCCTTTACAAACTTCAGCAAAACCTTCATACTGGGACTAGTGGGTTTGCATTCTGTGACAGATCAGAAGGATATGCCTTAGGTTTAGAAATATCTTTTAACATGAATCAATCTCAGCTCTGCCACAGCACAGATGTGTCCATCATGTCTCAGTAATGTTTTTATGAAAGAATTTAAGGGGACCATATGTCTTGCAATTCAGTCAAACGATTATGTAAATCTACCTACTATTTTTTTCAGCTGATACACAAGTTTCTTTACAGTTTTATACTGCATTTACATTTCTCTTGTCTCAGAATAAATTTTCAAAGCATTGCTTAAATGTCAGTTAATGGAACCAACAAGAGAGTACACAGATCCAGGGTGAAAAGGATGAACTGGCTATTTATCTCTACCTGCACAATTCTACCATGGTAATGGAGTTATGGACCTCTAATTTTCCTGTGAATCTGCATTTGAAAATAAAGATTTCCTAGCTAGGTCTTTGTAAAAAATACATTATCAAATTCTTAATTTAATTTTCTTCTGGGAATAGTGTAACATTTAAAAGCCAACAGGGCCTCAAATTGCAAAGTAGAATGTTCTTTTAAAAAGAGTTGAATTAATTCCCTTGGGTACTTCATTTCTAGATTTTTGTCTTTTGGTTCATGATTCACATATAAGTGGGTTTGTTTTCATCCCTAGTCTCTTGATTGCTTATGTCTATCTCCAGCCATCTAAGTGCTTTCAGTCCTTGTTCTTAGCATGGCATCTGTTCTGATTCTGCACCAGTTATATGAGAAAGCTTTCTGAAAAGGACAGCACAGTTCACGGGTATCTAGGCTATGTCTTCACATGCTCTGCAGCTGCTTTTTTCATAATTTGGGTCAAAAGTACTTGTAGGACAGAAAGAAGATGTAAACGCTCATTTAAAGACAATGGCATCTTTCACTATTGTTTCAAACCTGCAACCTAAACCTATACCCTTACTAAAGTAAGGGAAGCCTGGACATCAAGAGGTTTTTATTACCTACTGATATAAACACTGATTACTTCTGCACTAAGAGCTTCTCCCCCTCAACAGACCAATCTGCAGAGAGATGAGGAGGAAGCACTGTTATGCAACAGCCTGGCAACGGCTCAGAAAGATAACTCTTAAAAATTAGGACAACAGAAGGAAAATTATTTTTGCTTTTAGCAAGTGCTTGTCATACTCAGAATGTCAATTCCACTTTTTAAGGCTTGTTAGTAATGCAAACAATGTTTCAAATTCCCTTCAATCACCCCGTAAGAATGTAATCAACCTTTGTTTGCCAGTAGACATGCCAGAAATGAGCTTTGTCTCTCTCTATCCTGGCTGTGTGACAGCATATGAAAGTCTAATTGGTAAATGCTGCTTTCCCTGATAATGTTTAATAAAGAAACCCCTTCAGAGAGAAAAATTAGAGAGTTTTGACAGTCCTCCTTCTCAGTGGGAGCACCCAAAGGAACTCCAGGCTATTGTAAGTTCTAGCCAGTACCTCACAGCCTGTTTAGGCTGCTGCTACAGCACTACTGGATGATGATCCTAATTAAGCTGCTAATTATGTTCTCTGTGGAGGTGATTAATTAGCAACAGGAAAGCCTTGGATACTGCCAACAGCACCATATATAGAGATAACTGAACAGGCAGTGATACCAAAAAACCGAGAAGACATTTTGAAATGCACCTCTCACACCAAGAAGAATCAACTCCCTGAATGATATGGCTGACAACTTTACTCAAGTCCAGCATACTTTAATGACAGCATATTTGGAAAATGAACAATTCTCTTTAGTCCCTCCCTACCACATCCCAGAAAGTGATTACTATATCTGTCAATGCTGCTGAGTTGGAGTTTTTTGCTTATTGTGTACCATAGACATCAAGTATGAGTATAGAAAAAAATAATCTACTGGCACAAGTCTGCTTTTAACTTTCAAGAGTGAAGAAGTTCAAAGTTTTGTCTATAACTTTACTGTAGCCAAACCATGCCCAGCTATATATACACTGACAGCTATATATACACTGACACAGGTTTTACCACTTTCAGACACCACATTTCACAAAAATGCTGTTGATGGGGAGTTGAGAAGAGAGTGATAACAAAAAAAGCTTAAAAGCTAAATTTTGCAGTCTCCTCTAATTCTCATGCTTCAGGCTGTTAGTCCCAAAGAGCTGCCTAGTGTGAAATCATCTCAAGGCAGTGTTAAATGGATTGCAGAGACTGCAGAAGAAAAACAAGAAAAGGATTCACCAGCTGGGGGGGAGCCCCATACTTTAAAAAATCCACTTCATTTAACTCTCAATCCTCTTCCTCAACCTGATTTTTCTGGATATAAACATAGGCTCAAAATATAAATGGAAAGGCACAGATTATGAAAAATAACAGATGTTGATATAATATGCCTAAAGAATTTTTTTAATTATCAATAGTTATGCTTGGCCTCAGCTTCAAAGTAACTGAGTCAATTGGCTTCTCCTCAGCCTCTGCGGGGTTACAGACAACTGGGACCTTGAAAAGACAAGTTTGCAGTATTTCAGTACTCCAAACTGGATTAGGATGAGACAATTATATCCTTGGCTATGCAGCCTTACCCATACACTTAATTAGTCCTGTTTTAATTTTCTCTTCTATTTAAACAATAGCACACTCGAGATCTTCAGACTTTTTTTTTTATATATTTTGTACTTTATTCAAATATTACCTATTATCACCTAGCTATCCCTCAAGCCCTACAGCAAGAAATTTGTAACCAGTCCTGGAAAGGAATTCTGTTGCCAAAACACAGGCACTAGGCAGCCTCCATCCATCCCTGGAGGAAGCCTGATCATCTCCATTGTTGCCTTAAGCTACTTACAGTTAGAGATTAAATTCAGGGAGAAAGAGCGATTAGGCAGGACACCGTACCCATGCTGTCTCTGCACGATGCATTAAAGCCATGGTTTAGGGCACCAATTTCACTTTGCCAATCATGGTTCTCTGTGCCAAAGTCCCACAATGCAAAGCACTGCCCTTGTTTCAAGCTTTCAGCCCAGTGCTGTCAAACAAAAACAGCTACAATGAATTTGCATACTGGCCAAATCTGTGGGCTGCTTTTCTTACTCGTAAGAAGCAGTCACATTCATTCACATCTTAAAAGACATTGAACTTTGCAAGATACATTGGAAAAAAAAAAACAAAAAAACAAGCCTTCACTAGAATGACTCTTCCAGGACATCTGCCAGACAGCACTGGTTAGATGGGATGTTTTAACACCTATTTTCTATCACACTTTTCATACTGTCAGCTTTGAGCTAGTTGCTCTTAAGCGTGAATATTTATTGTATTTATGTACAGTTGCTAACTCAGCTAACTGATCTGCCCTTTAAAGCCAAGTGAAGCACAGAGATACTGAACTGCTGCCAATAACAAGGAGAGATAAAGGTTTGTTGCAGTTATACTAGCAAGGTATGATATTTTTTACTGGGTAGAATAAGCTATGATATTTTTTAGCTTGTTTTGACAATACGAAGTCTTAAATCAATCATTTGTTCTGACATAAGGTGGCAGCATTTAAAAAGGTCAACAACAATGTCTTTCTAATTTGTGTCACAATTTGCCTCATTTATAAACTAACTGGAATTCTTCAGAATTAATCCTTTATTAAGGTATTCACTAGTGATACTATTCTAGATTACTTTATCATTACAAACAATAGGTGACATAATTTTATATTTTAAATTGCATTTTGTTGCCATGGTTTCTGCAGGACTAAGATTTAACTCTCTTAGTATGAAGCTATCAAGTGGATTTTGATGTGTAAGATAACTACCAAACTGTAAGTGCTATTTTCTGCACCTAGGACTCAAGGGGAAATTTTTCAGCCTGACTACCTTTACCATAGAAGCCCTGAGCAAGACCCAGGCTGTGGGTTTCCCAGGTATAAATTTGGATGCTGTTCACTTTCCTTGCAGCATTTAGAAGGAGCAATTAGTTTCTGGCTAGGCAGTGTTTCAATGTTATAAAATACAATCTAAAAGCTCAATGTTGTTAGTGAGCATTGTTGATACAGCCTCATTCTGCACTGAGGCAGACTGCCTCAAATGAAGCATGTTTTACCAGGGCTTTCCACATGTATGTGATTAACATTTACTCTTGGACACACACAAATACACAGAAATGACCCAAAAGCTGGAGAGAGGCAAGGTCTGTCACAGTACTGACTGCAGTGAGTTATCCCCAAGCTTAAGCAGAGCTCTTTTTCCTAAAAATCTAAAGGTAAAATGTCAAACAGCTCTGTTTTAGAGCATTGGGCTTAATTCTCATCAACCAATTTGTGGCCTGTTCGGAACTAGAGATATTTAACAATACTTTAATGAACTAGATATAGGCATTTCTCATTTCATTATGAGACAAGTGAAATGTGGGTTTGTGCTTCCACCAGCAAGCTCCAGGGGTTTTTTAACAGATATTACCAGAATTTAAGACATAAACACAGAACAATGCCCTACAAAGGGAAAAATGGGCATATATGAACACTGCACTCAAAAGACATCTTTGACATCTGTACCTGATATGGGATTGCTGTTTTACTACCTCCTTTCTGAAAGGCTGAAGAAAGAATACTTGCCATAAACCTGACTTATGTTGGTTTATTATTTTCTTGTGAGATACTGCAAGTCTCTAAGCCCTCAAACTTCATAGGAACTTGGAACACACAGAAAGGAAAGACTAATCAAAACTACACTATTAGAGTACAGAGACCAATCAAGTAGCAATAACTAAGAAACCAAGCATCAAAGCCCTGCAGCTTCTGTCTGTGACCTCAAGCAAATCCCTCAATCTGTGTGGCTTGGTTTCCTTGGACAATCACAGGTATAGATGAGGAAAATGAATTTAAATGCTAAAAGGTTGTCAGTTCTGGTTGTAATGAAGACCACACAAGGACCTATAATTACAGACATTAGTATTCCACTTACTTTTTGGAGGTGGGAGAGTTAAAATTACTATAGATGTACAGAACAGTTCAACACAATTCAAAATGCTCGTAACTAGAATTCTTAAAGAAGTTCACTGTGAATTCAAAATTCGTCTCATCTATTTTTAAGCCCAGGATCAAATTGTCTTAATAGGTAGGGACAGCATTTTCATTAAATATTTCCACTTTACAGAACTGTCTCTTAGCACCCACAATACTTTGCGAAAAAACTTTTGCAATCAAAGTAATTTTGATACAAAATAGAAATGAGGAAAAATGTAGAGATGTTGCTAACAAGAAGCGCTCTGCACTTCTAGAAAAGCTTGAAAAAAAAACCTTCACCAGCACAAAGTACAATAAATATTCCTCTTAATTTATTATCTCATTACCTCTTAGAGTGGGGAAGTTAGTACTTCAGTTTGGGGAATTGGGGTAATGTGGGGAATTTTCTAGCAATAGAAGAACTGAGGAAGATCATCTCCATTAGGGGAGAAACAGTTCTTCAATCAGTGTTCACACACTTGCACTCAAAGACAGAAAATGACAGTGAATATGAAGGGGAGAACCTACCACTGTATGTCTCTTCATCTGTGTCTACATCTTCCAAGTTTAAGTAATTGTCCACCTGCCATAAAAACCCAAATTGGAAAATAGGTTAAAATATATCAGTTCCATTTCTTACAGTACAATCTAGAGCAAAGCAAAAATGCAGTAAATTGTCTGCTTCATCTTCTCCATTCTTCCCTGCATTTTTCCAAGAAAGCATACTAGTTTTCTTTGAAATGTGTAACCCAAAGGAAATACTTTTAGGTATAGGCAAAGATTTACTGCCAAAATTGCTGCATATCAACTTAAGTGATGGGAAGGAAGCTCAAGCTGTACAGTAACTTTTTCGGGAACTTAGTGGGAAGATGAAGAAGTAAAATATTTTCATAGGAAAATGATACATGGTAAGTTACTTTGCAATTTTGCAGGCTCATTTCATATGGCACAAAGATAGTACATGCTGTAGGCAAACTAGAGCTTGATCCTTCTGTTTTGACACTAATGGTGAATTGATTAGGAAGCAAAAAAAACCTAAGAATTATTACATCTAGTATTTCACCTGGGGCTTTGCTCTACTGTTTTCTCAGGCTAAAGTCCCTTGAACAATCTAAACTATTTAAAACGTACAAAAGACAAGACATTTCTCATTTCAGGTATCACTGAATAGACGCACAGGGTCAGAGCAAAAGGGTTTTTTTTCCCAACCTATCTGCAAATAGTGTTACCATGGAGGATTTACTACATGCCCTGGCTTCTCCATGAAGTAATTAAAGATGCTCTTAGATAATTTTTTCCAACCTGGTTTGAAAACATTCTCATCAAGACTTACATAACCTTTACACTTTAAAAGTACATACTCACTAACATTAGAAAAAATTTTGGATTGCTCTCATTCTTCTTTCCCACAGATGGAAAAGAAATACATCAACAAATTGCAAGTAATTTGTAAATTAATACAGCAAAAATCAGTCATGTTCCGCTCATAACCCCCACTTTGAAGAAAATCAAAGAAAACCTCACCTTCACTCTTTCAGACAGACTGAGATTATTTCTATCAGAGACACCAGCTGTCGAGCTCTCACTCATCACTGCCTGTAGATAGATGGGCAGAAGTACTTACATGCATGAAACAGAATCAAAATCACAATCAAGGCTCCTACTGATTTATACATACAGTTCACAGAATCACAGAAGGGGTAAGGTTGGAAGGCACCACAGCAGGTCACCTTGTCCACTCTCCCTGCTCAAGAAGAGTCCCACTGAACACATTACTCAGGATTGTGTTCAAACAGCTTTATAGATGTTTTATAGAAAAATATTTAAGAAGTGAATGGAGTGCTCCTGAAAATAGAACAGGTACAGGTTCTCTGAAAACCTACACGGGACTAGACTGAATCATTTGGAACAACAGTGCAAGTAATCAGAGCATGCCTAAAAAGCAGCACTTAGAACAGTAGCACTGTTTTCAACAGCTGTCTTTTCCCCAATTTCCTTCCTCAGGGCAGGCTTAAAGGCTACAGTGGTCTATTTACTGCATTATGGCTTCTTCCTGCTGCTACACTGCAATCTTTCTGATGCATTCTACTATTATTGTACTTGTTTCTTAAACCGCTAATGTGACAAAAATGTGCAGCCGTGTCTGAAGCTTTTTCTTCTTTAGAAACAAAGACATACATAAAGGATTGTGGAAGTTCCATTACAAGGATAATGGAAGTTGTACACTGCCTTATGTGGCAGAAAGACAATTCAATGTGGATAAAGTAAGAGACACAAAGACAAATTACACCAATGAGGAAACAATACCTTTTATGAAAAAAATGGCAAAAATATTCTCATTATTATTACACAATCAACTGACAGAATGAAATTGTTTTAAAAGCCTTGCTTGATGCTACCTCAAAGACATGTCCTAGTAAGGAGGAGAGTGGCAGCTTGTGCTCAGAGGCCTGGCAGGCCCATCATTTGAAAGCACTTCAGTGTGTTGCTCTGTGTATTTCACAAAAGGACCTGTTACTTATTTTTTAATAAAAGTTTAATGAAGGGAAATTTTGAGTACAGGTTAGATCACAGCTCAATTATTTGTTATTCAGGCAGGAAGGCAGAAGTTCTTAACAAATTGACTCAGACTTCCATCTCACTCCCCCCAGATGATGTCTGTTGTTCTCTTGTCCCTACACATTAAATCCCTAATCCCCTATGTTTCAGAAGATCAAAAATGCCCCTGGCCTGCCCACTGTTTACTTCAGGCAGTAACATAGCTTCAGTAACACAGAACTCTGTACTTACTAAAATCTACAAGAAACAAACTAAATCTGTCCATGGTGGCATTCATACTCTCAGGATTTTTTTTCCCTTTTGCCAACCTCTACCACTAACTGCATTCTCCAGTGAAAGCATTACATAGCCCATTGCAGGGTGCCTTATTTGTTAGTCAGATTATGGCAGCTCTTCAGCAGGGCAAATGCCACTGCCAAACATGATCCCTGCAGGTGCCCCTCTAAGCGTTTGACACTTAGGTAGTATTTTAAATATTTGCCTCAAATTGGATAAATACCACTAGCCTCTAACATTTGGACAGTGTATCTCTCCATATTTCATCTGTTTGAATGTGGTGCTTGTCCACAAGGACAAATGTTAACTCATTACCTCATTCTCATTTGGCATCTCTGGTGGAAATGACACCCACATTTCTTTGCTTCTTTCAGGTGAGCCATCCTGTTTATTTCTGTTTGGTAATTCAGAGGTAGAACAAGTTTTTCTTAAGGAGTCCACTTTACTTCCCTGGATTTTCTTCCCCTCTTTCTCTGCAAGGAGAACCGCACCAGATCAGAAAACATAATCCACTATCCAAGAAAAAGAAAAGCATGTTTTTCATTAGATCTAATACTGACTTTTTTACACATTCATGTTTCCTCTCATGAAAGCTTCCATGTACAACATATACATGCATTTTGCAAACTTTACCATAAAACTGAATATGCAGTTTGAACTTCAAGAGCCCAGAGTTCCACCTATCCTCAATACTGAAGAATTCATTATCACAAAAGCTTATGCAATATAAAGAAAACTTTATAAAATCAACCAAGAGTTGAAATACCCCAAAAAGCGAGAGAGTAAGTTGCACCTTAGCTTTTAATTTAAAACTTTGTTTAAATTCTCTCTGAATTCTGGGGAAAACGCACATAACATTTGTGCTCATGTCTTCATTTGACACTGCAAACACCAGCATATATGATGAAAGTCTCTTCTTTGAGACACCACTACACAGGAGCCCAATAGCAACTGCCCAGTCAGTAGAGATATTCTGGATGTACACTTTTAGCACTAAAACCAGAAAATAACCCTCATTCCCCAACACCAACACACGCTCCCAACACTGCAGCTCTCGTTTTAAAAGCCCATCAACTGTGCTTATATGGGATCTGTGCCCACAAAATCACTCAACATCTCAAGGAGTTCAAGCACACCTATTCCTTTACATACCTAATCCAGGGTGTACCTTCTTGTCAAAAAGGGCTGGGATTTTGATCACAGTACAGTGATGACTTGGGCCAAAAATGGAGGAACCCTTGTATTTTGTACATCAGTATCTTGGTATCACCCTGTTTATCAGCACAAACTGCTTATCAGCACAAACACATGCTCCATGTGTGAACCACAACCACTAGAGCAAATGCCCATGCTGTCTAGTACAGAAGTGAGCCTTGGCAGTTCTTGTCAGAGCTGATACTGATACTGGCTGGTCCAGGGCCACCACATCCACCAGAACCTCCACCAGTCCAGGACCACATGATGAGATGCACTGACAGGTCCTATAATCTCACCCCCCTATTTTTAGTTGGTAAAACACCTCATTTGAGCTGTTTTCTTTACACACTGCTGCTTCCAGTGTTTAGCAGCTATAGAATGCTCTTGAATTACCTTATCACCAATTTGATTTCCTCCCCATGTCGACAATGTGAGTGAGAAAATTTTGCAAATAAATATTTTTTTTATTGTGATCAGACTAACAAACAGCAGTATGCCAGTGATATTGAGTTGCCCAAAGTTTAGGATCTGAGATTAAAGAATAAATACAGATGTTCAAGCAGGGTTTGTTCCCTCAGGGGATTCCTTTGGTCTTGAAAGACTAACTGGAAAAACACATTTCCAGTGTATTGATAGAGTATCAGAATAACTTCTCTTGGGCTTATTTTGTACATTAATAGTGGTATATTGAGTCCTCGCTGAAAATAGGGAACTATTCAGAAACAGAACTGAGTCTTTCAATGATAGCTTTTGACATCTTTCAGACCTTTAACAACTCCTTGGACAACAAGAGCAAAGTTAAGACAACTGTAAGTGCTTCTGACTATCCTACCAGCCAGGATCATGGAGCACAAAGCAGCCAGCAGAATTAGGATACAGCTAGGTCGTCATCATCAGTTGAAATCTCAACAATACAGACAGAATCTAGAAGCTAATTACAGACAAGTATATGCATGGAAGTATGGATTTCCAAACCCATGCTAAATGGCAGGGGTTTTTTCCTTCACACTGGCAAAAAATACAGTAATCAGACCAAAATAAAAATGCAGTACTTTTTATTTTAAAAGTCCCATTATCAAATAAGGAACAGCCATAGGACAATCAATTAAAATGAACTTTGCACCACATGTTCTTAATGAAAAAGAAATGCTCATTTAATGAAGCTTTTTGGGTTTAGTTTGAAAAATTTACTTTGCAACAATAAGAAACACCGCATTGCATTTCCAAAGCATAATTATGTATTATAAGCATTGAAGTAATTGTTGTGGAGAGTTTTAATGATGCCTTTGGGGTTACTACACTGAGCCATACAGCAAAGAATTATTAATCCCCTGGGACAGCTCTGTGCTGCAGTTACTATGACACACAGAAAGGGGCTGGCAGGCTGGACATAACCTGAAGTCCACACTTACAAGAGTCACGGTTCATAGAAAGCAAACTGCACCACACCAGAGCAATCTAGCAAACAGGTTTTAATGCTCAGATAACAGATGGATCCTCTGAATAACTCCTAAATCCCAGGTCTCTGTAACATCTTGCTTCTCCCTGCTTTTTTAGCAAGTACCTTCCTAAAACAGTATTTGGATACAGCAGTACATTTGAGCCACCACTTTTCCAACATACTCTCTTTTTAAGCCATGGAAACGAAGCAGTATTAGACATGAAACCCTCTTTTAAATTCTTGACCAGTAAAACAGTCACCCAATAGTTGAAGATAATTTTACTGTCACCCTACTTTATAGGAAGAACTAGATGGCTTTCTCAAAAAACTTCAATCTTTTTTTACTTTAGTAGTAAAACAGGATGGGTCTTCCTGTTTTACCCTAAGAACTTGCAAGTTTTATCCTAAAGACTGACAAGCCACAAAAGAACACTAATGTATTTTGGGGTAAATGTGTACATGCAAATAATGCAGCCCAACACCTGCAGACCTATAGAGTAACAACAGCGCCTGAGGACCAACCCAGTATCCTCCCTGTGCACATCAGGAGCATTTACATATGAGAAGTGATAAAAAGATTCTCACCAGACCAACAGAGAGACAAAAGAAATCATCACCGGAATGATCTGAAGCATAAATCATACAGCCAATACACTCTGAATAAACATGATATTCCTGCACTAGCCCATGCTTTTCTTGTATACCACTGTGGTCATTCTTCTGGGATATAAACCAGATCATCCTTCTCAAAAATACAGGTTCTGAATTCTCCGGAGAAAATAATACCACTTTTAGCATCAAAAGACCTATGACACATAGTTGAGCAGTTATAATTAGGCAGCACATATGAGCTGACAAACTTGCTTTATTAGGTTATATATTTTCTGGAGCTGAAGAAACCTGAGCTATTGTCACAGCTAAAAACCTAGACAGATTAAATGAGTTAGTAAGAAATCTGGTGCATTTGTAGTATTTATGTGCCATTTACCAACTCCAGACTACAGCTTAGAAGCACTATCCCTTTTCCTAAGAGATCAGTCATAAACTTTTGACAGAAACCTTTTCCTGGTTAAGACCATTGCAGAGTTATTGGGTTAGAGAATATTAAACCCTCTTACATTTGATGAAACATTCACCACTGCAATGTGACACTAGATTCCTGACTGCTTGTGAAGAAAAATTCAGAATAAAAATGTCTAAGCAACCCAAAGCAGTTGTTAAATGCTATTCTGTGGACAGAATATCAGCTATGCAACCATGTGCATAATGAGGCCATTCCATATAAATTAAAGGGGGGCAGGTGATTTAAACATCATGTTGCCAGCCTTGAGCACAGTCCCTCAGGACCAGTAAGAGCCAACTTCAGCTGCCCAAAGTAGCTACTGACACCCATAGTCTCCCAATGCATGCATCACGTAACTGGCTCCCTTGAAGCAGTATCTGTAATGAACTTTAAAATATTATTGAAAAAAACACACATAAGTTGTCTTGAAGTTAAAGAAATACAATCTGCAGACAAGTATCAGAGTATTTCTTTGATAGTGTTCTGAATTTCAACCATTTCTGTCCTCACTTTTGAGAGAGAAGGGGAAGAAGGAAAGATCACTTTCAAGACAGCAAGAGGATCACTCTGCCTTTCCCCTGACTAAGTGATAATTGACTCATTATTCACAGTCACAGCTCTCAACCTGCCAAGATCCTGTTGTAGAACACTGGCCTTCACAGTATGTGATAAAAATCAAAAATAAGGGATACAAACACAACAAAATGTAGCAGAGGAAGAAAGTTGAAATGATGGAAAGATTCACATATTTATTCTGCAGACAGATTTTGTCTCACTCTTTAGTCATTTCACTGTCAGTATCTTAAAAATGCAATAACAAGCCAACTTAGGTCTCTAGAAAAGTACATCTGAGTCTCTCACGAGTAGTATCCATCATAATTGTGTGTCACTAAGAGTATGGTGCAGACTTAAGAAACGTGTTTCAATCAGAAAGGATATCCAACTTGATAAATTTTTTTCACTCCTGCTATCTATCCTCCATATTGCCTAAAATTCTCTTTATCTTCCAGTTTGAAAGGGAATTTTTTGAGAATATCTAGTGATTACCCACATATTTCAAAGAATAATGGAGTCACTTATCACAAAACCAGAGAAGAGAGCCACCTGTATTATCAGGAAAAACTTACTGTCAGTGAAATCTCTTAAGAGGACATAGTAGCCCCAGAAGAATGATAAAATTCTCATGGTTTGAAACATTTCAAAGCCAGACCAGACACAGCAATCAATAACATAACATAGAATACCCGGCTTGGGATAATACACTGGACAAAACATTTCAAACTACCAGGTACTTCTCACCTTTTTTCAACTGAATTAATTCATTTCGAAAACAAAAACTGGTTGACACTTAGAAACAGGCCCCTTTAACTATAAAACAACAACAAAAAAAAACCCCATATAGCAAAGGTACTATTTGAAGTTCCAATTTACTTTTTTGTCCTCAAATCCTGGACTGAGGGCCAGCAGAAGGCCTATGAATCCCTTAAATCTCTTCCAAGTTATGCTTTGATGGAAAACCTGGAATTCAAATATTACAGCGACTTTCTGCAGGACTCCTGAAGAAAAAAATCCAATTTTACTCACAGTACCATAATCACTGTCTTGAACAGAGGTCACAAGTACAAATGTCATGTTCATTCACTTTCTCCATTCTTCAAACACACTGTCAGCAAACATTTTAAAACAAGAAAAAAGGCTGTCACTGAAATGTTTCCACAAAATACCACTCTGACATGTTCACAAGGTGGTAACATTGTAACATGTATTTACCTTTGTGCAGCTATGTAAACCATTGTACAACGCTGAGTTCATTTACCCTAAATGACAAGCTGTAAGAGGAAAACAAGAAATTTCAAGGCTGAAAATCCAGTTTACTGAGAAGATAATTTTTAAAGCCTTCTATTAATTTTTGGCAACCAAAGCAACTCCCACATTTTCTGCAGTAATCCAACCAAAATTTGCAGCCTCCCTCTGCTTGTATGTTGTCCTGGTGGGAATATAACATAGAGTTTTAAAGTTACTTAGCCCAAAAAAGCCATTCCGATTTATGCTCACCAGGTACCTTTCTGTTTCCATGTATTTTTATGTATAAATTGCTGTAAATAAATGAAGTCTGTCCAACTTTTCAACACAAAAGGTCCAGTTATCCCATACAGTATGTATCTGGAGGATTTCAGTATTAGAGTCCTATGCCTATCCAAAATCAAGAGCAATTCAGGTGTAATTCAGGCACCTAAACTTCATCATGTAGTCCTGCTTTAAGAGTCTAAGGGCTTAGCCTCCTGCTGCCACCCAAAAAGGCTGTGGATGTTTTACAGATAGTGTACCATATCTGCCCACACTCAGCATCTGAATTGTCTATCCCATAACTATCTGAATTCCTGTAAGGCCCATTGCAATCTTACTCCAGCAAAATCCACACTAATTTCGAGGGCAGTGATCTCACAGTAGCACTGAGCAAGCAGAATTCCTCTACAGCAGAGAAAATAACTTGCCTAAAACACTTACCTCAGTGTGCAAATTAGTATTTGTAATACAAAAATACAGCTGGTGCAGCCTTTTTCCCTAATGTCTTTGATCTTATCCTGATCAAATGACAAATAATCAGCACAAAGTATTTTTTAGCTTTTTTTTCCCCCTTCAAAAAAAAAAGGTCAAGCTCTACTATTATCAGTAACACGGGCTTGATTCTTTAATTTAAATTTACTAATTTCTTAAGGAAATTACACTATATCATCTCCTCAGCTAGGATAAATACATATTCCATGGACTGGGACAAGTAATTTCAGTGGCACTATTTCTAATCTAAAAGGGTAAACTCTTACATCTCAATTGTCACTTTTGACTGCCATTTTTGGATACTTACTGTAGTATGTTTAAAAATAAATCAGGAAAGGACTTTATTTTATGTGCTCCTTCAGGGGAAGGACGAATAACTGCTACTCTCAAGTATATTTCAGCCACTCTCACACACCTGCTCTAGCTTAATGTACAGCAATACTTCTCTGAAACTAACAGCTCTTAATTTTCAAAAGTTCAACTGTTTTTTTACTGTATCTCTCCCTTTTTACTTAATGGGACCTATGTGTTCTGATTTTATGTAGTGTTTATCTGTATCAGTATCTATGTCTCTGTTGTGCTTTTGATAGTCTCAGTGTTAGGAAAGGGGCAGTATTTCCTGTTTATTCCTCATTCACCCCATCTGATCATTTAAAAATTCATATGGTTCTTTCACAGCTCAGCAGTGTTGTTGCTGGATACCTTCTCCATCTGAATACTAATGCTGTCAGTTAAATAACAAGGCAAGTGTGCACTTCATCATTTCAGTAGCTTGTACAAGCAAAATCCTGTTTTTTTCAGCAGATGTACAAGAACTCCAGACTTCTTTCTGAGTTTGGGTTATACTAAGCCATACTTTGAATCTTAGCTAAGAAAAACAGAATGTACTTGAATTTCTTTCTTAAATACTTGATTTTGGTTTTGGTTTTTTTTACAGTCAAAGAAACTGCAAATATGCTTAAAGTTCTCCTCAACACAAGAAACTACATTAAATACTTATGTTGGGAGCACTTTAAAAGAACATGTGATATACTAATAAATCAGGGCAGAATCAATTATGAAAACTTTCTGTGGGCTTGCATCCTAGAAGAATTCAGCACTAATAGGCAGGTAGATAAGTGCTGTAAGAAACAAGCAAATTGTATATAATTAAAAGCATCTGACATCTCCATACAAAGTATTCCTTTCTTAACAAGTAGTATAAAAAGATGACAGCAGGTGGGAACAAAATAAAATGTCAGAAAGCCCAAGAGTTTTTAAAATGCTTGATTTTGGACATTATAATCACAACATTAAGGCATCCTTTAAAAGCCTGACTTTTTTTTTAAGGAAAATACATACTTTCTTTAAATGAGGCCTTCCTATTTAATTTTATACTGAACACTAAAAGGCACCCAATACTACAAAGAGCTCAGTACAAATTTGAAGTGAGGTCACTTGACTTCTGTTTCTGACTGTCCTGTTGAATCACACACAGCTCTGATCTCTGACATTATTTGCTTTGTGTCATTCCCACGTATGGAAAGAGGGCTTCCTCACCCCACTGCAATGCATGAAACTAAGCCAACAGCTGCATTTAATGCACTTCGATGCCTTTTTAGACAAGGTGATGAGGTACAGCACAGGTGACTCTGTGTTACTGCTTTTTACAGCACTACAATCCAATCACTGCCAATATGCCACCAGAGGATAGAACCTGCACCAAAGTATCAACAGCAAAATTACAAAGCATTTCCCTATGTTCTAGAAAATCTAAGTTATGCAAGAGAATGACAATACTTTTTTTTTCCCATCTGAAATAATCTTTAGAAATTGTTTAATAAGAAAGGCATCACAGAAAGAACAAGGAATTGCTGTCAGGGAAGCACTACTGTTGAAGGGCTGTCCAAGTTTCCAGGAGTCTGAGTGCCTCTGTACTTATCTGGTGCTGCCACTGAGCTACTGCACAAATGCACACGAGTCATTTCCCTTCTTTAGGCCTATTTTTTTCTGTCCGTAAAATAGAGATGAAGTATCTTGCAGAGCAAGTACCAGGACAACAAATATCCATAAAACAGATCAGTTATTATTATTTCAAGAATAATCTATTAAGTTTGCATCTCTATGACTGGGATTTTTTCTACATTTAGGGGCTCTCTATGATATTTGATTTTATTCTATATTGAATAAAGGCTACATAGAGATAGCTACTGAATTTATGATCAATAGAAAATTGCAAATTTTGCCTCCCAACCAATTCTATCAAATGATCCACCACAGCACATCAATAAAAAGCTCTGAAGCTGTTTGCCTATTTCATGCCCTGTTTAAGTTCCCTGGGGATGACAGATTAATTTGATTTGATTAGTTTTATTGAACTCTATTGAGTCTAGTTGCTTTTTACTGGCAAATCTACTCATAGGCTGAAATTCCTTTTGGGGTTAGCATTGTCCTACTGGTCCATTTTTAAAATAAAAGTTCATTTACTGTCACTTTTATATAGTTCTCTGCTATGCCTTCTGCTGTGAAGACTCACATTTGTAAAGTGCCTCCACTGACACTTATATGGGATGTTTAAAGTTGTTTTTCCTAAATGTGGTTAATGAAAAAGGAAGCAGACAGCTACAGTCAAATGGACTGTGAACTGAATACCTTGCCCAGCTTTCACTGGGGAATTAAGTTCATCTGATCACAACACAGAATACGGCTCTTGCATGCCACCTGTAAGCACAGAAGTGATCAGTCACTTCCAAACTTCCTCCACTTGACAGTTTGTTCAGCACAGAAGCATCAAAACAACAGCACTGAGGCTACGAAGTTTCGATCCCAGGCGTGGTTTGCTTAGATGGGTCTAATCAAGGTCCCTGGACTTCAACACACTGCCAGGCAGTGGGAGGTCTATGAAATAGAGGAAAATTAACAGAAGGAATGGAACTCTTTTAATCCCAGTGGTAAAATGCCCAGAACCATGAAAGAAATACAAATCTTAACTTAGATTTGGGTAAGAATTTTATTCATGGCGGCATTTTTGTATGCAGCTGAATGATCCAGAATCCTGTATTTTTAGAAGTGGGAGAGGAGTAATTTAAAATCTAGATCAAAATTTTGAAGCTTGGACCATTTGGAGATTTTTTCCTGTATTTTTCATACAAGGGCAAATGAGGTATTTTGTGCTCCAGCAAATTTCCCATTCTTTCTCTGAGTTTTAAAAAATGAGCAGATGCTGCCTTCTAATTTTGAGCATCATAGCTCTCCGCACCAGATTTCAAACACTCTTCCTAAGATTTGAAAGAGACTTTTGTCCTCCATGGCAATTTTTTTCAAAAGCGGGGTTGGATGCATTTCCATGAGATTTTGTCCAAAGTTTTTCTAGGAAGTGTGTAGTTCTGAACATACCACTCATTGACCACATCTACAGAAATCTGTATCATCCACTCCTTTGTAAATTCAGCTCTTCTGAGGCTCCTTCAGCCGCAAAGCTTTACAGCAAGTATGAAAAATTCCATCTTTCTGGACTCGTGCTCTAATTGCCAAATTACATTCCCATGAGTTCACCAGCCCTTTCACCTATATATTTGTCTTGTTAATATCCCTACGACAAAAAACACACTTTGGATGCTCTAAATAGGAAAAATAAGAGACTTAGCTAGAATCTTAACCTAGCCCTCAAATGTCCGTCCATTACAGAATCAATAAAAAAAGTTTTAAAATTTTTCCACTTATGGAGGGAGTACTCCTATAATTTTAGAATATTATTTATTTAATATATATAGGTCACGTTCTGTTGGAGAGGTATGTTTTAAATGCTGAGGTCAGAGTTTTAAAAATATACTTATGTATGTTTATCCATTTTCCATCAGATCTGTAGACATGAAGTAACAGTCTTACTACAGTATTTACTTGTCAATTAGTCTATGAACTCTCCTTTTCTCACTGCACCAACCATATTTTAAAAAACAGAACCATTGGGATTTTTAGGAATACTAAAATCTGGAACATTAAAATCCCATATCAAAGATGTAATTTTATGGTCCATCTAAGTTACAACATATCTCTGTGCTAGTAAAACCAAACACACATAACAAAACCAATTACACAGAATTTAGAAGGACTTACTTTGACTCCAGATCTTGTTCTATGTGAACTAAGAGAATATCTTTTCAAGCAGCACAAGGAAGAATAGAAGTAGTCAAACGCAGTATCACACATTCAGATATAATAAAAAGACAACATTCTAAAAATGTGATTTTCTTGATTAGGATATTAGCAATTCTTAAAAAGTCCAGTGGAAGTCAGGAATGTAAAAATGCATTAACCCTGTTTCCCACATTTGTAAGAATGAAACTATACTCTCAGCAGAAGATCCTAATGTGTTCACAGGGGATCATACCAGGCTATTTATAGCCTCAAAGGGTTCTTTTTAGCTAGGCCAGAACAGTCAAGGATGCTTGGGTCTTTCTACTCAAGGTACATTCTTTACAGCTTTACTGTGTGTAAATTTACCATATGAATAAAAACTAAAAAATCACTAGGATATCAGATTCTTATGAGATGCTTTCAAGGATAACATAGAAACTTCAGGTGAAAATATCCTTGCAATGCCAACTACACACCTAGTATAATTCATGCACAAGTGAAAATCACCTGCTGTAAATATGTTACTCTGTGAAATCAACGGGACCCAATTAGTTTTGGGTTTTTTCTGTTTCCAATGTTATGACAGACAAAAATCTATCAGATGACAATGTACGTGTTATGCTTTAAGTAGAATATTTTGCAGGTCATTAGTTTATAATGCAAACCAGCACTTTGGGTATTTTCAAAGGAAAATGGAAGTGGGAGGAAAACAAGTTGAGCTGTTCAGTTCACAGCATCATAGGAACCTGTATTTCTAAGCATTTGATTCAGGTAAAGCTCTACCTTTTATATGATTTTAGTGGCAAATGTTACAGTGACAGTGAAAGTGACTGAAATACACACTGAGGCTTTTTGCAAGTAGCATTATGATATGCAGCATGCTACTAAGATAGGAGCTATCCCCAGTGTATCAATCATACATAAGAAGACCAGATTGGGTTTTCAATCCTCTTATCTAATCCCCCAGTGTTTCCTTCCTCTTCTATATTTTATAGGGAGGAGAGAGAGAAAGTTGCCACAAGATTATTTCTGTGGCAGCTTCAACTCCCCCAGTGGTTTTCTGCTCAATGCTTGTGACTGACACTTAGTTCTGCCTGAAGGATAAGGACAGGACAGACTTCTGAGTGCCAATCAATGGGGCATGCCACATGCTGTAATTGAAAAATATAGTGCTTCTGCAATAATAGGAGGATACAACTTTTAGTGCAAAGCAGTGGTAAAAAGAATTGTGAGTAACATGTAGCTTGCACTCATTTTTATGGCACCTGACCTACCATGGCTAAAAAAACTGAACCTGAGCTGCAGAATTGGAATTCTGTAATTCAGCAATGCTCAGATCAAAGTTAAGCTCCACTTTTTATTTCATCTGCAGAGCATGAGATCTTTTCAGCCTAATCATCTATCTGATGTCCTGCTGTATGTACCTTCATCCAAGTTACCTGTTAGCTTGGTACAGGATGGATCAGGCTGGAAGGGACCACAGTGGGTCCCACCTCCCTGCTCAAGCAGGGTCATCCTAGAGCACCTTGCACAGGATTGTATGCAGACAGATCCTGAGTATCTCCAGTGAGGGAGACTCCACAACCTCTCGGGGCAATCTGTTCCAGTGCTCGCTCACCCTCACAGTAAAGAAGTTCTTCCTCATATTAAGGTGCAACTTCTGTGCATCAGTTTCTGCCAATTGCCTCTTGTCCTGTTGCTTGGCACCACTGAGAAAGGCCTGGCACCATCCTCTGACACCCTCCTGTCACATACTTAGAGACATTGATAAGGTCCTTTCTCATTCATTTCTTCTTAAGGGTAAATAGGCTGAAATCTCTCAGCCTTTCCTCATGAGATGCTCCAGTTCCTTAAAAATCTCTGTAGCCCTCTGCTGGACCCACTCCAGGAGCTCCATGTCTCTGCTGTCCTGAGGAGCCCAGAACTGGACACAGCACTCCAGCTGAGGTGTCACCAGGGGTGTGTAGAGGGGCAGGATCACCTCCCTCGACCTGCTGGCAGTGCTGTTCCTAATGCACGCCAGGACACCACTGGCCTTCTTGGCCACAAGGGCACTGCTGGTCACAGACAGCTCATTGTCCACCAGGACCCCCCCCAGGACCTCCACAGAGCTGCTGTCCTGGTGCCCAGGAGCAGGAGGCTGCGCTTGCCTTGGCTGAATTTCAGAAGGTCCCTCTCTGCCCATCTCTCCAGCCATTGAGGCCTGCCGAAGGGCTGCACAGCCCTCTGGGGTATGGGCTGCTCCTCCCAGCTTTGTGTCTGCAGGGAACTCGCTGAGGAGGCCTCTGCCCCTTCCTACAACTCATTGATGAATTAGTTAAACAAGACTGGGCCCAGCATTGAGCACCAGGGGACACCACCAGTGACAGGCCTTCAACTTGACCATGCGCCACTGATCACGATCCTCTGGGATCTGCCACTCCGCCAGTTCTCAATCCACTCCCTACAAGGATGTTGTGAAAGACAGTGTTGAAAGCCTTGCTGAAATCGATTTAGACAATATCCAAATCCCTCCAGAGAGCTGTTTCATCATAGAAGGCAATCACTTTGTAGAAGGCACACACACAGGCATAGCAGAGCAGGCTAGTGTTGAAAACCTGTGAAAGTACCTAAATTGCACACTCCTAATCTCAAGCCATCACACACTCACGAGTTTCTCGTACTTTTATAAGTTTGGTCCATTTGAATATCAGGGTTAATTTTCCAATTACAATTTCAGGTAATGAAGTAATTTACCCCAGGTTTGTTCCCCCTTTTCAGAGCCTTAGTTTACATATTTCGAGGCCTGAGACAGTAAGGTGGCCCTTGAATCCAGGTCTAGAGAGGATTTGTTATTTCTGACCAGAACGGGAGAACAGTAGCTAACAGGCTATACAGAGTCTTAGAGTTACACAGTAAAGCAGTGCAGGATCTGAAAAATATAAAAGCCAAAATCCTAAGGCATCACTATTCAGTAGTTTCCTTAGGCTCTTCTTTTATGGAGACTTCTCAAGCAAAACAGTACAAGATGTACTTAGGAAACATCTATCCTTCCAAACAGTGCATGTTTCCCCTCCTCCCTAAAGCAAGCATAAATGGCTAACCACCTGTAGAGACACAGCAGCCTGGGAACCAATCTGTAAAAAGTTGTCCTTAGGGTTCCCACTGCTGAGTGGAAAAACAAAAGTATCACAAGGATTTGCCTAAAGTCACAAAGCAGGTGAGTAGCACAAAGACACTGAATACTACTGCTTCTCTTTTTACCTTCCCTTCTGTCTATGGTACCTAACAAGAGATTTGGGAAATTACGTACCTTCCAAAAGATATGTGAACGTATTTAGAAACTCTTCATATGACTGCTCATGGCTATTAATAAATTGATCAAGGATGCTGTTCTTTAACAGTTGTTCTCCCATGATCATCCACACCTTGAGAGTTGAACAGGTATATCTGCAATAGAAAGT
Organism: Corvus brachyrhynchos; assembly: GCF_000691975.1. Taxonomy (NCBI): domain Eukaryota; kingdom Metazoa; phylum Chordata; class Aves; order Passeriformes; family Corvidae; genus Corvus; species Corvus brachyrhynchos. The sequence goes on along the minus strand of NW_008239553.1, from coordinate 2,495,360 downwards.
AAAGAGCTATATATATATCTGCAGGCAGAAACCAAATCAACAGAAAAGTCTCTAGTTCACATAGATGGGCACTAGAAAGTAAAATCTTTCTTCTCTCCTTGGGAAGTTCTGATCTTGTCTATGGAACATTATTCAACATTTCTCCAAAAATTCATGTGGACATAGAACTTTTAAGTACAAACGGAGGAATTGTGATCATTTATGCTTGACATTTATGACCTTGGGTAATATGGGCCACTGAAGTGCCAGCTTCTCTTGGTGGTGTTCATTCCCTTAAGCTGTTCAGTCTTTCAACCCCTGCCTTCTTTGCAGAAACAGCGACACCCCTCATCAGCATGTTGTACTTGACAACCCGGACACACCTGTACACTCAAAACTTGGACTGAATCCATCATCTCCAGGTGCACTACTCACTGTACCATCAAAGCCACAAACCCAGATTTTGGACCACACGTTAAATCACAATGGCACCTGTGTGTGTACTCTGAGGCAGCACACAGGACACGGGCAGAGCATGCTGGAGCTGGACAGCCACACAGGAATGTGAGGCCCACTCTTGAGAAGGGAACAAATGCTGAGAGCTGAAGGAAGAAGCTCCACTCTCCAGTCATACAGCAACAGCTTTGAAGGAATCAAACTACCTTCATCACTTAACCAGGCTCTATGGGAGCCTGGCCCTGAAGCATCCCTCAGTGAAGTCTGCTGAAGTTAACCTTGCCCCTTACTCATAAAAGCTGTGTAAATGCATGTTAATAGCTGCATGATCCTAAACACTTACCCATATTACTTATTTTTTATACACATAGGTCCACACTAACAGAATCAGTTTGCACACATAAACCTGATCAAGATGCAAGAATGCATTATACACTAAGTGTTTGATTTGCATGTGCTTCTGTTTCCTCTCTTGATTTACCACAACACTAAGAAGTGGATTTTGGGAATGAAAGCTTAATTCTTCAGCAAAACTTCAAATCAACTATTCTAAGGAAAGGCTGCCAACCTGATATTGAAGCTAAGTAAGATCGAAAGAGAATTGTTCAGAGAACAGAAAGAGAACAAAGTGTGACTCCTAACATAAAACCTCAATTTTGTTGAATTGCCTGCTTCCAAGAAGACTAATGTTCTGAAGATATCAAAATACAAGCACACCCACATGGCCTAAAGTTTCCTAATGCTTTACAAAAATTCAACCATTATTAATCTCTGTGGACTGGCCAAGCAGAATATAACTCACCAGACTCTCAGAGTTGATAATGTATATTACAGGGCTTTGAGAGGTAAGCAGCGCCTTCTATTCCTCATTATGGTTAAGTTATTAAAACCAGTATTTGAAATAGTGCTGTGATTTGTAAGCCTACTGTAAAAGAAAAAAATATATATCTAATCAAGAAAAACTTTTTGTTTTTCTTTGGAGTCTGGTGTCTAGGATATCCAACTCCCTTACAAACACTAATGAAATAAACTTAAAAATATTCCCAAAAGGAAGAGCAAATAAATATTATTGCCAATAACAGGTTAAAACATCCAGTCACCAAGAACTTAAATGATTTAAAAACAGGTTAGTGGAGGGCTGACAGCAAATCTTAGATTAATTCACTCTAAAATGCTCTAGGAAACTAGAAAATTAATATGCAGTTTGGGGGCATAGTTGTATCCTTAACCAGCCGCATGACAGCTTTCTCAGTGAATGCCATGCTCTACAGCCACCAGACCATCAGCCTGAGATTCAGCATCCAGACCAGGTCACACCAAAATCATATATCTCAATTCTTACTCTGCTGTGCAGCTTCTACTTCCTACAGAATTTGGGAAACTTCACTTCAGATACTCCCTTGCACAGTTGTTATTATTACAGGTCTACAGAATCATCTCCTCACAGAGAGGAAAAACCAGCTAGGTCCTAATGAAAGCCAAGGTTCTGTCAGAAAAACAGCCACTCTCTCAAACAACAGAGAGGAGAGACTGGCAGCCAGAACTACCCGTCCCCCCATTTGCAATTACTTTGAAGAACTGCCCAATGCTGTAACATGGCCCTAAACGAAAGCAAGTGCAGAGGATGGTATGTGGGGAATACCTACTATCCCTGAAACTGAACATGTGGTTAGGACAGATGGTACAAGAGGGGTGTTCAAAAACTTATCTCAACCCATCATGGTTTTGGTATTTTTCATTTTCATTCCACTTCGTTTTCTGCTGCTTCCCACCTACTTTATTTCAGAGTCTCTTTTAAATAATCACCACACTGTGTCAGTTGCAGAGAAGTTTAGTGAGGTGAACAGCTGAAACCAGGCTGACCAGAAGACTCTCACCTTTGCTAAGGAGCTAACCACTAGATTCTACGTAAGTAAATGGCTTCAGCAATTACCCAATCCACAGCCTCAAGGCAATGACTTCTTTAAACTGTCCTGAGAAAATGAAAAAATACACAATAATGGATTGGAATCCTCCACAATTTATGAAGTGGGTACAATGACACTTCTAGGAAGGAAATTACTGCATTGTTCTGCTAAAAAATAGCTACTACTAAAATCAAAAGCTTACACTCTTTTTTCCCAAAAGGAATCAAACTAACTTGGAGGTCTCAAGGAAAGTAAAGCAAGGGTATCTGATCCTTTCCTTGTTCTGGCTTTGGAGACTTTTAGAGTCAAATATCAGTAAGTGATGCATTCAAGCAGCAACTACGCTTTCTTCTTTTTGCATTTCACTCCTGGTCATCCATCCAAATGACTTTAATGAGGTTACTTGAGGCAATCATTCATTAAGCCTTGCTGATCATCAGCAGATTGTGCAAAATCAATTTTATTTCTCAAAATGCTGTCTTCTTCCAAGCAGTTTAAGACAAATCAGAAATCTCTGCATTGAATCGCAGAAGCAGGTCAAGTGAGTATTAGCATGTTTTCAATTATACAGTGATTAGTTCTATTAAACAACACAAAATGTGGTGGAATATAGACTTCCTGGTTTATGATGCATTTTTAAGAACTTCATATTTTTTTAAAAAATACAACAGAGGCAATGAAAGAAATATCAAGATTATGAATTTTTAAATGGAAAGAGCAATAACCTAATCCCCTCTACAAACTCAATAAAATCCTATGTAATTTAATTTTTCAGCAAAAAAAAAAAACTTCACTAGCATTTCTGGCATAGGTTCCAGTCAGGTTTTCACACTACGAATTTGCTCTCCTAGAAATCATTCTCAATTTTAAAAAGAGGCTGATTAATAAATGGTTTTTTTATAGTTCATCCATAGGTTCATGGAAAATATCCACTATCCACTATATCTGTTATCAATACTTTATAATCTATGTCTGCAAAAATCAGATTGAACATAAATACACTATCTTTAAATCTTATACTCTGTTACTACTGGACAATGCCCCATCTCTTTTCCCCACAGAGCTATCACAGTAACACAGTAACAATATTGTTACAGCAATGAAGAATGAGGTAGCACCTTTGCAAAAAGAATGAGATTTTATCAGACAAGCACACTCAATTTAAGTCTCTCGAGGTTCTGGCTGCTCCCAAAAAGGCCACCACCACCACCTTCACTTCCTCTTCACGTCCTGGTTTACCACTCCAGTCCATGCCTTGGGCAGACCAAATAAACTATCAGTACAAAACTTGAGAGTAATCAGAGCAAATGCATATATGCTGTTTTAAAGACATGTCTTCTAATACGCCTTACAGCTGCATGATTGTGATTGCCTGTACAAGGGGACAGTGGGACCGTGCAGTGGGAGCAAGGGAAGGATACAGGACTGCCCTTTTGGCACCCTGTCATAGTTGCTTATGCAATCATGAAAGCACAGCCTCATCAGAAACACCCTCACAAATGGCCCAGAAAGCTGTGCTTCCTCCACACTGCAAAAGCAGATGGCAGCAGGGTACTCCTACACCCACCACGCTGAGCTGGACTCTGCAGTGCAGCTCATCAGCCCCCACGGTGCCAAGAGGCAGGCAAAGCTGGAACTCCAGCCTGGCCTTAACAAGTGCTTGCTATCGGCTATGGACCATGGTTGCTGCCTTAACAAACATCCCAGGATGGCGCTTTAAAAGTAGGCCAAGTGAAAGGAGTGATTCTGGGAATTGCCACTCGAGAAAGACATAAAGCATTTTGAGTCAGACAGCAGAGGAAGGTTACCCATTTTCCTGAAGGCAGAAAACTGCTTCCTGCTTGTCTAGACATCTGCAAATCTACAGTTGCGGAAGAAAGCCCTCCCTGCCTTACTCTCCTGCCCTACTTTTCTTCCTCCTCCTCCCTGCTACCACCACCACCTGTGGGGAGGCAGAGCTCCAGGAGCAAACCCAAGGGCACCAAGTTCTGGCCTCAAGCAGGTGCAGGTCAACCCAGCTGGGGGAACAAACTAAAAGTCACAAAGGACAAAAACTTTCAGATGAGGTTCCTTCCAACATCTTGCAATTCAATGTGATCTACGACAGCTAATCCTGTTAAAATCAACTGGATGTTTGCCATT
>NW_008239553.1:2484411-2490662 GCF_000691975.1 Corvus brachyrhynchos | reverse complement strand
ATGCCCTTCAGCGGGAAGCACACACTTAATGCATCAGCAATTTGTGTGGATGGGAGCTGCATCTGCTTCCCTGAGTGCATTACTGAGCCTGAGAGCTGACCTTTAGATGGACAAAAACATGTGCCTCTCATGCCCAGCTCACATGAGTTTTTAAAGGATATATCCAAGGGCTTTAATTGCAAGCAAGCATATTGATCCTCTTGGATTTCAGTGCTATTATGCCAGCCCCATACCTGAGCAAAATTTTCTTTTAATGAATTTCCAATGGCTTCAAGAGTACTGCTCCCTTTAAAGACAACCTGGAGGCCCACAGCAAGGGTAACATTTCATCCGAACCACAGTAGCCACTGCCCCCTGGAATGCGATTGTCTGGGAGCTGACAGTCAAAGCACAGCTGGACTCAATCAGATATTTCAGATAAGACCTCTAAATAAAGCCCTCTCCCTCACAAGTTAAATACTGTTTACTGTCAGTTTTAGATGAGACAGAAAATTGAAGACTAGGATGCTGGACTCCCTGTGCCCTTTTTTACAGATTTCAGCCTGTGCGTCCTGGCTAAATATCCAGCATATTTGCATTCTGGCTGGCAAATACTACACAAATGAGTAAGGCAGCCTTCCCTTTCCCTGCTGAGCTGGAGTGCGTTACTGCAACCCACAGGAAGCCAGCTACATTTCAGCTCAGAGATGACTGTGTTTTACTGGCAGAAAATATGCTGAAAAGCCTGGAAATATCTCAATGCAATTTGGAATGATTTGGGATGAAGAAGATGCAAACAACATATTATTTTAAGAAATTAATTATAGAAGAAGAAAACCAAGTGAAATGAAGCATTTCCGTAACAGTGAGCAATCTGCTGAAAACATACTACCTATGTCAATGTTATTAAAATAGAAATTGTGAAGGAAAAGTCTATTTATTCCTTTCCACACGGGTTCTCTGCCAGTTAAATTCAGGATGGAAATCCAAGATCTTCTTGCTACGACCTGGATAGTTTTGAACATAATTTCCCTACCGTGTAGATACATTATTCTGAAGCTATTTGCTGCAGCTTCTCCAAAGCACTTTGTCATTGACAGTTAAAGAGAGCAGCTTGGACAGACCATGTCCTCATCCAAAACTGACATGCTGTTGCCAAAAAACTTCAATTTCTCCATCTTCTCAACCACATAATTGGAAAAAGAATTTCTAAAGATAAGGCATGTCAACTGGTAGAAAAAGAGTAAAATGAATGTAAAATATTAAAGTGACACAACTGGGGGACCGGCTTTTTCACTTAAATATTTGTATCCTTTTTGCCAGTAGATCTTTGATCACAGACCCAAAGGAGGGTCAGAATATGTCAAACACTTAGATAAGAAGCTGTCAAGTATTATCTAGGCCCTGCTGAAAATACAAATAAATGTGATCTGAACACCCTTAAATTTGTGGGAAGTTCTTCAGCATTCAACTCTGCCCTACAGTCTCCCTTTATCTTTGTTCCAGTAGAGAAGTAAAAGGCCCATATGGATGCTACAGGGCACAGTGCCTTAGCACTGCTGTATTTCAGATGAGAAACATCACCACATCCTATCTGCATTACAGTTATTCAACGTCTCAAGACAATTCTTGCAAACATTTGGTATGTTTGCTTTGCTGTACTAATCAAATTCCATTTCAAGTTCCTTCTATTTCTATTCTCACAGCAGTTTCAAATGGGAGTTGAGACATTTCTAAAATACTGTGCAGCAGATGTTGTAACTCAGGAGTGGGTGAAGTAGGGCCAGGAAAACAAAAGCAGGAGCTATGAAGAGTAAATTGTTTTCAGGTTTTTCTGCTTATTTGTTGTGCTGTGTAATGCAAGTGGCTTATCCTCTGTGCCCCAGCACTGCTAGCTGTTGAAAGGATATGTTCCCAGTGGACTTCCCAGCGTCTCATTATTTTTTGTTGGAGAAAAGCACTGCGAAACTGATGAAAAATGTCACAGAAGGATGCAAAGTTTTATTAGTCTTTCAAGGTCTGATCAGAAGGCCACTGAAGTAGAAAAAAAGACATTTCTAATTACTTCAGTGGACTTTTGAGTTGGACTTTTAGTCAGCCCTCACTCAGTGAACTGCATGCATTTGTCATTTCCTTTGCTCTGTTTCTGTGTTACTGCCCGCTTGCAGCAGAGCATTCCTGGGGAAAGCAGTGTGCCAATCAGCAAGAGTTGTTTTCTTTTGCTACCTATTGAAATTATTTTTTCTTTTAACTCAAAATATATTTTAAATTACATTTTAAAATAGCACTGCAAAATTCTGAAGATGATCACAAGGTTGATAGGTTTACAGTGTAAAAAAATTCAACCATAAAGAAGTGTATGCTGCAGATATTTACAATTTAAGAGGCATCTGCTGTCACTCTGAGCTTCTTCTACTGCAAAGAGTTAAAGCTTCTGGAGGCTGGTGGGTTTCTTGTTGTGCCATCTGAAGACAAGAGAGGAAAGGAAAAAAAACCAGTCACAGCCAGTTAGCCACAGTGGATCGAGTTCTCAGGAGCACATCTGCAAATTAAGCAGATAGATTCCCCTCCATCAGGCTGTCTCTCCATGCCACGAGCTCCCTGTGCTGTCACAGAAGACTCCTCACATTGCTCACATTTGAATCCCAATTACACAGAAAGATTACGGAGGACGCAAAAAACTGCTATCAGCCAGGTATGTCTAAATTACTCTTTTGCCCAAAACAAACTTGGTTGATACACTTAGAAAATTCCTTGAGAAATACTATATAAAAAATTGCCTTCCTTAAGCTTCTTTATGGAGGACTTCAAACCTCTCTGTGTGTCGGGATATGATTTTGACTGTGGAGAATTTGGAAACAGCACTTGCTTTTCAGGGGTATGCTGCTTTGGAAATGAAAAAACAGATCTGCCAGAGAAAAAAAATACTGCAAAATCAATTTACTTTTCGCCAAAGTAACTGCAAACTAATTAATTTAATGGTGAGCAATGGTTGTTCACCAGCTAAGCCTCCATGTTATCCTGCATTCCATTCTCTCAGTGTCCAATCAGTACAGCTGAAAAATCTTATTTTTGTGTAAATGAAAAAAGGTTCTTTGTGGTTGCTACAGTTCATAAGATCAACTCATTCATCATTCATTATTTCACAGCATTCAAATTACTGTGAAATTATTACAAATAATACTTTCAGTGTTGAAAAATATGAGATGTCACACTAAACAGCAGCACTGATTAGTCACTGTTCTCCTGATTAGAATGTTTTTGTTGCCTAACTGGGTAACAGGCAAACCACATAGGTGAATAAATAATTTCTGCATACGGTCAAAGAGGACAAGAAGTAATAAACACAGTTTGAGAGTGACTCAGTGCCTTAACATTGTCATCTAGTGACATTTTATAAAACCTAGATTTACTAGAACCTAGGACACAAAACCAATGGGAGACTTGCTTCCATAGGAGCAGCTAGAAGGAAGAATATCCAAAGGTATATGTAATGTCACTTGCTGTTTAGGTCACTCAGTGCTACCCCTTGTCTCTAAAAGATGTTCCTCCTGTACTTCTCGGTGAACACTTAATATGGTTTCTGAAATGGTACACCACCAAAAATTGTAACTATGTCTGTCTATTTCCACAGTAAGCACATGTCAAACTACATTAGCTACTGCTTTTAAAAAACACCTTCTCTCTTCATTTGATCCTTCTATACATGTATAGAATACATGCATCTCCCAATGCAGCTATCTAAATCTGAATTCCTTATCATCTCTTCTTGACATATAAACAACTCTTACCTGAAAAAACCTGCTCAAAATACTGTTTGATTTCAAAATAAACACGAGGAGAATATTAGTTTTCTTCTTTCTGTTAGCTTAGCTTCAAGCTCAGGTCTCTACTGCTTCCCAAATAGGGGGCTTATAAAGGTAATGCTGAGATTCTCATTTAATTGTATAATCCTTACATCTTAACCTTTTATAGAAACACCAAATATGATGAAGCATGACTCAAGTCATCATAACTGGCAATTGTTTATGTAACTCCCCCGCTCTCTTTTTATTCATCTTTACTCCTTGTAGTGTCTCTTCCCCGGTATCTTGTGCTGCACCACAACAAAGGCACTTGTCTGTTACCCTCTGCACTAGCTGAAATGCTAATCCAACTCCACAGTGACAGTTTTTGAGCATAAAGCCACAAAAAAATACTTTAAACTCTTTGCTTATAAGGTTAGATCTTTACCTTTTGGGTTCCCCAAAGCTGTTCAGGGTTAGATGAGCCATGGCCCAAAGGAATCAGTGGTATTGGAAGGTTAGAGGTGGAGGTCAGCGTAGCCAAAGAGCAACCACATTGTATTAACACACTGTAATTGGCATGAAAATACTAAATAAAATAAAAAAATGGAAAGCCAAAGCAATTCCAGTCAGTGCCTAAGCAGCTACTTCTGTCCAAAAATCTCAGATAAATATTCCCTCCAATACTTACCAAACTGCTTGCTTATGTAAAGTTCAAGAAATATTACAAGATGGCAAGGAAGTGTGTCTAAATGTGCTTAACCAGTACATTCTGTGTGTCTATCAATCAAATCATTTTCACTGATTTTTCTCTGTATCTGCAGACTCTTCAGACAGTAAACTCCTCAGAACTGAGTACTGCTCAGTATTTGGGAAACAGTTTGTGGCACTGTGGACACTAATAATTGTCATATTTGGAGATTCTTTAAGTATGTAAAAATATAAGATGCATACCAATATATTAATTAAATTGTTTGCCACTTTTAATACTCTCATTAGACTTCAAATATAAACCAGCAGTCAAATGTAGAACACTAGTGGAACAAAACAATGAACTTTAATTTTCTCATATAGAACAGAAATTTTCTCATGGCATCTTCAGTATGGAAGACATTGTACTTTTCTAAAGATCCTGTAAAACCAAAGAAGCTAAGTAACCAGACAATATGAAAGAAGAGACAAATGACATCTAATCCAGTAAACCCAACTTAGTGCAAGCTCCTCTGATGATGCCATTTTTGAATGCTTATAAGAAACAAGCAGCAGATTCCTGTTTAGCATATCACCTGAAGGTAAATAATTTCCTGAGTCTTTCTTCATGCATAATAAGGACAAAACCTGCTGTGTATACTGACATGCTTAGAAAAGGGTTCACTAATTTAATTAACTTATAACTGAATTTCACCTACAGTGCAGTACTTCTGAAAAGAAATCTAAATGTAGAAAAAACTACCACCTTCAGGGCAAAGGTATTAGGCAACACAGTGAACAGAACCCAACCATGATCTTTGGATGACTCCACAATGTAAGACAGCCATTCCATGGATTGTTTTTCAAACAGACTCAGTAATGGCTATGCCTACTCTGTCGGTGCACTCTGGCCTGAAAACATCTCACCTTCGAAAAACATTCCATGGCAGATCCCTGTATTAGCACACCAGTTTGCACTCCAGTTTGAGGGCAGGCAGTGCAGCAATATGGTACAACAAGGCAATTGATGTAGTCAGTGTCATCAGTTCCCCTGTTTTTACAGCGACTCTTCCTGTACACGATGTTGTTCAGATTCCCCCAGGTTTTGATGTCACATAACTAGAAGATACCCAATCCTCCCTTAAAAAAGAAACTCTGTGCATCTTGTTTTTGTTGTTACAGCAAAATGACAAGCAGGAACAAGGAAAACATGAATCCTAAAGACTTCAAAAAAAGTAATTACATTTTAAAATGTAGGATTTAGTGGGTTTTTTCCTAATATTCAGTTCATACTTTTAAATTCTGGGGGTTTGGCAAAGGCTGGGACAGAGACCTCGGACATTTACTAAAGGACACAAGTCTGCTGTCACCAAAGGCCAGTGCCAATGAATCAGCCAGTTAATTTCCCTCCCTGCTGTCTGTGCTCTCCAAAGCTCTTTCACATTCAATATCCAGGCTGATTACATAAACTCCTTTCGGTCTTCAAACAAACAGGTTTATAAAAGTAAAAGATACCCCTTGAAACCTACTCATGAAAGCATGAGCAAAGAGCAGAGATGAAAGACAATTCGAGTACACTGAAGACCCGCAGCAGCGGGACTCGCAAGCCCCCGATCCCGAGCAGGCTGCTCAGCGCAAGCGTGAGATTCGCCCTGGAACCCGCGGCCTGTGCCTCTCCAGGCAGCCCTGCACGGCTGGAGAGACAGCGGGCCCCGCCTGCTTCTAAATGCAGTCAACACATCCTGACGTTTACCCTGTAAACAAAACGTGCAACCTGAAGTCTGAGCCACGCCCGCC
>NW_008239553.1:2463970-2483531 GCF_000691975.1 Corvus brachyrhynchos | reverse complement strand
GGCCCGGGAAGCCGCCCCGGCGCAGAGCTGCGGCCGCACGGTGTGTGGGCTGCATGTGCCGACAGCCCGTAGTGTGCACAAAGTCCCCAAAACACCGCGGGACCGGTGCAAACCTCATGCTTGATTCATCTCTCGAGTCACAGACAAGCGTGTCTTTTTGGGTCTCAGAGTGCGAACTGCAGGGCAACTTACATACGATTTATTCAAGTTCTGTTAAATAATTGTGATAGGATCTAGTGCATGTTTGATCTGTTTGTTTTGTTTTGTTTTTTATTTTATCAGCCACAGTATGGCACACTCAACAGACAAAATGTCGCTGCAGATGGTATCCACCGTCAGTAACTCATCCTTGCTTCAGCCGGGCTTCTCTCTCCTGAATTTTGATGGGCATGTTTTCTTTTTTGGTCAGAAAGGATGGCCAAAGAGATCCTGCCCCACTGGTGTTTTCCTCCTCGATATAAAGCAGAATGAGCTGAAAATGAAACCCGCCTTCTTCTCTAAAGACTCGTGTTACCTTCCCCCTCTCCGCTATCCCGCTCTTTGCATGCTCAGAAGCGATGCAAAGGCTGATGAGTACCAGTATATCATCCATGGTGGTAAAACACCTAACAATGACCTCTCTGATAAGATTTACTTTATGAGTCTCGTAAGCAAAACTAGCAAGAAAATGACATTCCAATGCATTGAGAAAGACCTGGGTGGAGATGTCCCTGAAGCTAGATATGGGCATACAATTAATGTAGTTCATAGCCGGGGTAAAAGCATGAGTGTTCTGTTTGGAGGGAGGTCATATACTCCTCTTGCACAAAGAACCACTGAAAAATGGAACAGTGTAGTTGACTGCTTGCCATCTGTGTTTCTCATTGATTTTGAGTTTGGATGTTGCACATCATACATCCTTCCAGAGCTTCAGGATGGACTTTCTTTCCATGTTTCAATTGCCAGAGATGATACAATCTACATCTTGGGTGGCCACTCACTTCAAAATAACACCAGGTCCCCCAACTTGTACAAGGTAAAAATTGATCTGCCCCTGGGCAGCCCAGCTGTGACCTGCAGCATCCTGCCAGGGGGGGTATCTGTGTCAAGTGCTATAGTGACGCAGATAAGTGATACTGAATTTGTCCTTGTCGGTGGCTACCATTCTGACAACCAGAAACGGTTGGTGTGTAACACCATAGTTCTGGAAGATAGTAAGGTAGAGATTGTTGAAAGTGGGAGCCCAGAGTGGACACCAGATATTAAACACTGCAGAACGTGGTTTGGCTGTGATATGGGTAAAGGATCTATTTTGCTGGGCGTTCCAGGGGCCAACAAACAATTAAGCCCAGATGCAAACTACTTTTACATTTTGAGATGCAAAGGAGCAGAAGAGGACAAGGAAGAAGAATCAATAACCCAAATTTGCAGTCAGACATCAAGTGAAGACCCTGGAGACTCCACTCCATTTGAAGACTCGGAGGAGTTTTGTTTTAGCGCTGAAGCCAATAGCTTTGATGTTGACGATGCTGACACTTACAATGAAGATGATGAAGAAGATGAATCAGAAACGGGCTACTGGATCACCTGCTGTGCCAGTTGCAATATTGACATTAACACCTGGGTCCCTTTCTATTCGACAGAACTCAACAAGCCCGCAATGATCCTGTGTTCCAGTGGGGCTGGCCACTGGGTCCACGCGCAGTGTATGGATCTCTCAGAGACCATGCTTCTCCGTCTCTCAGAAGCAAATGTCAAGTACTTCTGCAACAACCACGTTGACCTTAATAAAGGGCTACAGACTCCCCAAAAGGTGGTGTGCCTGAAAAAGCAACCCATGAAACCATTGCGCAAAAAGAAAGCCATGAAGTTATCAACATCAGCGAAAAAGTCCTTTCTTCGGAGATTGTTTGAATAGATTTACAGTGCTGATTTGTATTCACCTGGGAGAAAATGGAATCCCAGGCAAAGGCAGCAATGGTTGAAGGAAAGTGGGCTCTCGGAGCTCAAAGAGGTCTTCTTATTCCAGTTATCTCAATGTTTTTGTTACATTTCAAAGCACATTAATTTATTCCGTCCCTTATGTGTATTTTTGTAATATCCAGACAGGGAACCCATCCTAGAGGGCACTGTGCAAACACACAGCCAGATATTGGTAAACTGTGTGCTGTATTTTATGCTATAACTTACTCCCCAGTAAGTTTAATGGAACTGCTGTTAGGATAAGACATTATCCCATGTAGTCAGTGCTGTTACCATCTGTCCATAAAGAACATTATATTGCCCATTTTAATTTTTTATCTTAGTCAGTAGTTCTAGAAATATTTGACCTAATTTATAGCTGCATTGCTCCAGTTTTATGTTGGTGTAATGAAATAAAATGAGACTAATTATTCTGCTTTTACACAAAAAAAAGTCCCTTGTGTCAGAAATAATGAAATATTCAGACACTGAAGGTCAGTTTTCTTCAGGGACTTCCTTTATGGAAAGCTTACATATGGAGCATTTAATTCTGGATAATTAATTTTTTATTTTGAAAGTTATGGAATGATTATATGTCAGTTTTGGCTACCTTTGTGGAATATCATCTTACAGCAAAAATTAAACTGCTTTTTTTAAACTACTGTGATCATCAACTGCTTTGTGTTTGTATTTTAAAAAATTCAGTAAGGTAATAAAGTTTGTAATAAAAATGACTGCATTTTTTCATGTATTCATGGGTAAATCAAACACTGTAAATCCTAAAGTTTACAAAAGGACAGCATGTATGCTTCGGAGGTCCATATGAAGCCTGATAAGGGGTCTAGCTTCACAGCCACCCCATGCTGTGAACTCCCATTGACTTCAGAAGAAATTCCTTCTGATGAACAGGACTTTTATCATTTACTGCAGGTCCTCCACTACCCATTTCTTTCTCTGCTTTCCCAGGGTGACTGTGTAGAGTGTGAGAGCTTAGAAGTGCAAACTGTAGCTCAGAGTGATTCATTGAGCCAGTGGAGCATTGTGAGGGTAGAAACAAATGCAGTTGGCTGCTCAAAACATGAGGAGAAGATTGGATTCAAATTGAAAAGGACATTGTCAAGGTTGAATAGCCCAAGAGTTTACTAAGTTTTTTGTGGATTCTTTTATTGGCTATTTATAAAGCCTCATCATTCTTGACTTTATTTTTTATTTGTATTACTGCTCCAGACATCTTTTCAGAAAATCAATACCAGCAGCTCAACATTTGTGAGCCAACAATAACAGCTCAGTATTCATAGTCCAACTCTCATGCTGGATGCCTGAATAAAAAAAAGAAAAACAGGAGCAGCTATCAGCTATTTGATCACTGTGTGCAGACCCTAAGCAGCCACTCCTTTACAAAGCAGTGTGTGGAGTACAGTATTCCTGTCAACACAGACGTGTCTGCACGCTACTCCCCTTAAAACCTTACCACCCCAAGTCAACAGCAAAGAAAAGTAAAGGGCAGCCATACAAAGTTTCCATTTACAACCTTTTCATGTGCTGAGGGAGCTTAAAGTTTGGATTGAGCTTCTAAATGGGAAGTGTATCACCCTGATTCCCCTCTCTACAGCCTGATATGGGTATAAATTCATAGATTTCAATGCCAGCTTCCCATTTCCTTTTTCCTGTTACTTTATGTAAGCTCTGTCATGCTACTTTATGTATATAGTGCTATATGTTTTTCCAAGGAGTAAGTTAATACCATGCTCATGTAAAGTCCCTGCAAGCTGATGAAATTCAATGGTCAGTGTCCTCTTTTGTGGGTTAGTCATAGATCTTAGGGATCTGAATTGTCATTAAAATATATCTTCATCATGCACTTATTTACATCAACAAAAACAATTCACACCAACATTAAAGCCACATCATCACAACACCAACAAAAAGGGACAATATACTCACACAAAAAATCTCCACCCTGTTTCCATTTTACAACAACAAAGGACTCCCCACAATTACTGGGCTCCCTATAATTTTTGAATTCCCTGGCAACACCCAGTCTGAGTTTTTTGCCTGTTACCTCTCTCAGTTACTGTCATTATCTCAAGTTCCTTGGACAGCACACTGCATGACAAATTTGTCTGCTACTGCAGACAAATAAAAGGATGGAAACATTTTGCAAAGGGAAAGCTTGACAGTGGCCTAGCAGAAGGGACATTCAGCCTGAGATAAAGCCTTGTGGCACTGGTGGTCTGGTTGCACCATGTTGGAAGCAACTCTGAATTTCCAGAACTGACTGCTGCAGCTGCAGTGACTCCCTGAGCCCCTGGGAGGTGAGAACAGATGCTCAGCAAGAGGCAAGCACAAGCACACATTGTGACCCCTTCCAGTTCTTACCTGAGCTGTTGTTCTTTACTTTAATAGTGTGACTATGAAAAAAGCAATTCATGGTCAGACTTTATGTTATACCTCATTGGGCCCATAACATTAGTGTATTGTGTATTTGAGCTGTGCTTTTTTAAAATGTATGGTTTATTTGAGTAGGAGGTGAAAATTGCTTGGTTAAGCCATGTCCCAGCTTCATAGTGAAAGGCTGAACAAGCAGCATTAAATCACAGCTCAGAGACTGCAGCTACTGCGGGAAAAAGAAATGGTAAGTAAAATAGAAAACATTTGAAAGGACTTGAACATAAAGAGATATACAAACTTCAGCCTGGAAAGAAGACATTTGACATAGCATTCAAGACTACAGAAAGTACCTAATTTCCTGAGTCATGTACTTTAAACACATTCATTGTCTTTAAAACCAGCTAATCAATACAAGATGTTTCTTCCTAAGGCAGGCTAGAATTAACAGATAAAATGAAGTAGATTTGAGTTCAGAAGTAAATCTCTATTGTGTCTGCATCCAACTGACCTATGTGTTTTGTAATCACAATAAGCAGCATCGTGGTTCCCAGACATTTTAGTAACACTGTACTGCTATTATCAGCCTCTATGAAAATAATATACAGATTTTACTGCTATTGAAAGGTTCTTGGGCCTTGAAGTACTTGATTAATTTACAGGAAAGGCACAGTACAAACTTTACTGGTAGCACTAAAGCATGTGTTATAGCTCAGAGTGACTCATTGCACCAATAGACCATTGAAAGGAGTGGAAATAACGCAACTGGGAGCCCAAAGCAGAAGGAAAATATTGAATTCAGATTGAAAAGGAATTTGTTATTTACTCCTGGAACCTATGTATTCTATAAAGACAGAAGGATTGGCTTACTTTTTTTCATGATTGGTGGCTGTATCTCCCTCCATATTTGATTTTCTACCCTATTCCATTTCAAACAAGACTAACTTTTGGGAAAGTTACTCTTCTTCAAAAACTGTGTCACTGAAGCCCATTTTTACTTTGAAAAAAAGCAAGACGATAACCCTATAAACTCTCCAGTTTCTCAGTACATAAGCATATACAGGAAGAACAGGGCACTGGCCACTCCACAGATGTGCAGGACCTCCTTTGTGGAGGCGGTAGCTACTGTGTATTTCCTTGTCCACTTACTCAGAATGCCCATCTCCAGAGGCAGAGCATTAAAAATGCACCTCTGGACCTCTCTCCTGATGCTGCTGGAAAAGTTGTTAATTAAATCCTCTCTAATGTGTCTTTTTGTATCATGGGCCATATTAAGCTTGATGCAAAAGGTAGAATAGCTCTTTAAACACTTAAGGAAACACTTAGGAGTTGCAGCTGGTCAACTGCTTGACAATTACACCATGTTCAGTCCCCTAAAACAGTACTCGGAAGACGAGCAGTGACAGGCCTCATTATTCTTCATCTTAACCCATAGGAGTACATGGAAAGTAAAATACAGTCACTTGTTACAGATTTAGGAGTAAAGGAATTAAATCATCCTAAATTACCAGAAAACTCTCTGAGGCTTAGTTTTTTGCTTTTATATGGGCTTTGTTTTTTTCCATCCAACATATTTTTTTACTTGAGGTCAACATTTTTTTTTACTTGAGGTCATATGAAAAAGATAAGTTGGTGATATAAAGTCCAGATATTAGATGTCTGGTTATCTTATTACACAAGAAACCAGGTAGCTTAATTTGCTCGTCATTAGTTCCACTCAAACCAGTTGGTTTACATAAATCTTTTAACGTGTAGATATTATTGTAGGGAAGAAAGAAAGATTTTTCTGGAGTAGAATAAAGCTAAGCTACAAATAGTGGACTGAAAGGTAGATTGGAACCAATCATTACAGCTCAACCTCTAGTGAGGAGCCAAACTTTGATGCAAAGGATGCACAGAAACCAGTAAAGATACAATGTATTGGCATGGTGATAGCAGTGCAAGGCTGATTTTACATAAAATCTGGGATGGTATTTTTAAATGAACCAAAAGACATTTACAGACTAACTAAAACTGGTTTTATATCACTTTAGTGTTCTGTCAAACAGTTGCCTGTGAGGAGGGGTGCTGAAAGGACTGCGGAGATTCAGAGAGTAATCTTCATTTGTGTTAATTTAGTGACTTCCAGGACAGGTCTGGAATCTCAGCTGCCTCTGGGTATTAGAATAGTCTAACTGGGAAAAGCATCTATAATTTGAATGAAACTAAGACTGCCACCAGGAAATTATGTGCATCGTTTAAAAACGGTAAGAAATAAAACCACAGAAACTTAAATATTTATAAGACCTTTATTTTAAACTGATTTAATGAAATAAGGAACTGTAACACAGTAAGAAAAAGTAAAATTATGAAGCCATGCAGTGAAACAAAGCAAATAACACAGTGTAGTTAGAAATTAGGATCCTGTAAGTATCTAGAGTTTGTTTCTGAACTACCTGACTACAAGTCAGAGCTGATTTGTCTAAAGACAATAGAATTATTCCTGTGAGGAAAAAAAAAATGTGATAACAGAATCATGGCTTCTAACATAGTTCACATTGTTTATAACATGGCAATTCACAATACAAAGCCCTTGAATAAAACAAAACAAAACAAAATACATAATATGATTGTATAAAAACTACAGTCAATACCATTTCAGAACAAGGTGGTAATTATTTACTGTGAATTACTGAAGCATTTGTACCAATAATTAATGTAAAAAAGAGAATGTGAAGGTTTGAAAGAGTACCATGAATAGATGTGTTTCTGTATTTCTAAAGCCTCTTCAAAGTCAGAAGGCTTAACAATAGGCTGCATAAGCAAATGATGCACCTGTCTGCAGTCAGAATTTGTTTGCCTTCCAGTGCATGGCTCTGTGTGTGCAGCATTGTTATTTCAGCTCTGTTTACAAATGCTTCACTTGCAGGTACCTACCCCTTCAGTGTTGTTTGTTCTAATGAGCTCAAAATTCTCAACTGATTTACAGAAGATGTCAGCAATGGGGAAATGGAAGATTAAACCAGATTCAAGTCTGAAAAAACAGAAAAGGAAAAAAACTGTAGTATTTCTCTGTGTCAGCTATCCTGCCCAGAGCTGGTAGTGTGTGAAATGCGTCTTTATGGCTTAAAATATTTCACAAAAGAATACTGCCACGTGCCACTGCATTTCTCTGTTCCCACTCAGGTTTTGTTCACTTTGATGAGTTACCCCAGGATATAAGGCTTGTCTTAAGAAATCATATGCACAAGGATAACTTACTCAGCCCTTACGAAGACAGTGAGACAAATCAGTTGCTGTTATATTGGCAGTATGTTAAATTGAATTTGGAATCTGACAGTGTTTCAGCTAGAGTCACTGAAAGTACATGTGCAAAATTAACAAAGTCTGGTCCCTCACTCCATGACACATATGCATTGCTATGGATGACTTTGGATTATTTGGAGTGGAAATTCATTCCTGTGCAAAAAGCAATGAAAACTATATATACCATTTAAATGGAGTGAAAATCACTGTAAGATGAGTTAATTGTTAAAAAAACCCTAATTTATTCAAGCAAAGTCAAGGTTACAACATAAGGTAAAACACCTATCCCAAATATACATACAGAGAAAAAATAAAAGTGTGCAACTATTTGTATAATGAAATATATGCTACCAACTATGAAAACTATATCTGTAAAACTGTAACTCCTAGAGAGTGTTCTTTATACCTGCTATTCTTACTCCCTTGGAAACAGCTCTATTTGAGGTCTACATTTATTGGTAAAGAATGATACTTACGTAAAACTAGTTTTTATGCTATATAGAAAATACTTATTTTCAAAGAAATTTTAAAAAAATTATTCTAGAAATGAACACTCAGTAAGTGCATATATATGGTATATATGATATACCATAGAAAAGATGCTGTAGTCCTTGTGACTGCTTAGAAAAAAGGACATTATTTCCAACTGCAGATTTTGACATTGTGTTAAATTATATTTAAAGAAATCATGTTAAACCAAAATCCTAAATTACAGACTATTTTTTAAATAGTGACTTAATTAATAGAAACCCAAAGGAAAGCCATAATTAGAATAACATTAATATTTGTACTAATTACTAGCACTTAACTCTATTTTTTAATTGTCCATAAATGGTAAATGCCAGACCCTTAGGAATATAATAAACAACATGAACAAGATACTACAAAACAAACCTCAGACCATTAATTTTTTTAAATTCATTGTTCACTTACACTCAGAAACCAACTTCTGCCACATCAAAATGAAAAAAAAAAAGTGGATTCTTTTAGATCTGTGCTTTGATTGTTTCTGCATTTAATCTTGTTTCAGAAACATTACTCTTAGCCACAGATGCAAATCTGAAAGGCTGGATGATTTGGAGGCATCTCAGGTACCTGAGTATGTTTTATGAATATGTCAGTGAATTAAAGTCATAATTTTATGAATTATGAATATACTAAATATCACTTCAGAAAGACAAATACCAACTAAACACTGCTGTAATAGTGAAAAATATAGTATGCAGAAATTTCAAGAGAGTTTATTGCTTTTTAACTAGTCATGTAAGCAACTATCTTTGAGGTTAATAAATATTATCCTTCTTTTACAGATTTTGAAAATTAGGCTGTGCATGTGGTATATCCCAGGTGTGAAAAAGTTTGGTTTCAGATACAGCAGCGGTCAGGGAAATATCCTACTGGCATGTATCTGATCAAGGTAATAACCACCTCCTGAGAAATGGGACTGCTGTGACTAAAGTCACTTGGTGAAACTGTGCACCTACCAGTCAGTACTAATGAGGATTTACTGGTGACTTCAGTGAGGCCAGGAACTCATTCAATAAAACTGTACTAATGCAAATGGTACTATATACTGAAGTTACCATAGAAGTCTAAAATGTTCATGAAATAACAAGCTACACAGCAGAGCTTGTATGTATTTTATATAATGAGATAACCACAAGGCACTGTAACTCCTGATTTAGGAGCACAAGTTTGCATTTCAGAGTAAACAGGCTATGATAAAAATAACTTTAAAAAACTTCAGCTACCTTTCCTATATCTTCATATAGTAAATTAGCATGATGATACCATCATCTGCTCCTAAGCAGTACTATAATATATATGTTAAATAATAATATTTCTAGAGTATGGGACATCAAAGTTTGCATCTTTAGTAAGTATTTTGTACAAAAATAACTGCACTTAATCCCAAAACAATTATCCAAGTGTCTCACTGACAAATCTTTACTTATAAAACCCAAAGAACCATCAAGAAAATAATCAAGCCCTCTTGAAAAGTAAAGAGCAAAATAGTTCTAAAAATGCAAACAAAACAAACAGCCATGCTCCCTTTTTTGCAACTGTCATAACTCTCCAGAATCATATTCCCTCCAAACTAAAACTTTCTATAAAGCCTTGTTTGCTTTGATTTTATCTCTTACAAACAATATGACCAGAACAAAACGAAGACCCTTCTTTGCAATTTGTTTCTGCTTTCATCTCATATAACCACTGGTAAATGCACCAGAGCATTGCCTCTTGGAAACTGCACACATGGTGTTTATTAAATAAACTCCTCTCAGCACCTTAACAGGGAGTGTAAATTTCAGACTTCTCTGTACCTTTACAGGTCTGAAAGAGAATCTGCTTCCTTTCAGGAAGACACTATCACAAACCCAGCCAAAGGTGCTGTACCTTTAGAGTTCGGCTGAATCACTGTTTTCCAAGACCTCCAGTGGCAACGAGTCATCTAAACCACCCTCTGAATCAATGGTGAAGCTCTGGCTTTTTAATGTTTTATGAGCATTCATGAACTTCTGGAGGTACTTGGAGGTATATAGCCAGTGGTGCTTCAAGACATCCTCCATCTCATAGACTTTGGATTGCCTGGCATTCATTTTTCGGAACCTCCTAAACAGCTTGTTTCCAGACTCATTTCCTTCACTTGCCCAGGCCCCAATGGACCCATCTCTTTCAATGATTTCAGGAACATGAGCAAGTGTTTTGTGGAAATAATTTGTAATCTTGCCCTCATATCTGTACTTGAACTTTGTAGATAAGAGCTCCGCAAAACGCTGTGAATTGTAGCTGTACTGACACAGCAGTTCTGGGCACTCCTTGGCAGGGCATGAGGATCGCCACACTGGCTTCATCTTCAGATAAAGGTCCATTAGTTCTTTTAGGGCTTCATGCCTTTCCTCACACTTTATTAATTCACATACGGCCTCTACAGTCTCCTTGGACATGAGCTTTCTAGCAAAATTTCCACTCATCTTCAACATAGGCTTCAAGTTCATCTTCTTCCTGAGGTGTTTGTCAAGAGTCAGCTGCCACCTCTTCCTCTCCTCTTTAGACACATCAGGATTCTTGTAAAGTTCACCAATCTCCATCTGGAAAATCCTGTAGAATTCTGTTGCATTGCCAATGTCACAGTGCAATGCATCAATGGAGGGAACAGTCTCAATAAAAGGTTTGGCTGAAACACCCTTCACTCTGTCACGGAGCTCATCAACAGATTCGTGATATGGGTTGGACCTCCATATTTCATATCGCTCCAGATTTTCAGCATGGCTCCTGGTTATGGAGTGGAAGACCAGATTTTGGGATGCCTCCAAGCGGGTTGCATCACACAGCGTACAAATGTAAGTGGAACCTGAGGCCTCCAGCCCTTCCACTTCCCGCACAAGTTTCTCATCATATCCTGTACCCCTAAAGATGAATCTAAATGTTCTCAGGATGCCTCCCATTTCAAGCAGCAGTTCACTGTTTTTCATAGCCTCTCTTTCTGCTATGAGGGGGCTCAGGATTGCCGTCAGAGTTTCATGATCTGATTCATCAGCCAGCATGAGGCACAAGGGCTTGCAGCACAACTCTGAATTGGGCTTTACTTCCTCAAAGATCCTCTTGTTTTCATTCCCGTGTGCTATAGAAATGTTCATGACTGTGAAAGAAAAGCGAACAGCCTTCTCTGGGACAGCAGGCCCACTTCCATGCTTCTCACTGACATCTCCCATTCCATCACAGGACTCTTTTACTACCACAGTGAAGGGGCCGTTCAAGTAGTCATCCAGGTTTTTTGCTTTCATGCCTTCCAAGATCTCCTCCTCCATGTCCTTTAAGGCACAAACCAAGGCTGCATCATATCGAAATCTCTTTGCAATTGTGTCTACTGGGTAGTCATCAATTGAGAGTGGCAGTCCCAATAGTCCATCTATAATTCCCACTTCTGTGTTAGTGGATACATTTTTCAAGGGAGGTTTCCACTCAAATGGGTGATAACCTGGTAGGAGGGCTTTCTCAGCAGTGCGAAGAGCATGCAAAGGCTGGAAGATCTGCCTCCCAGTGACAGCTTTTACTGTTCTATACATTTTATGATACTGACTACAGCTGAGAAAAGTGTTGATTCGGATGGCCAGACAGACAGCAGGATGAAGTCCAGATCCCCTCCCTTGCATTATAGCCTCCAGTTCATCTGCTTGTTTGTGTTCATTTTTTGCTCTCAAAGCTAGCAGAAATAAAGTCATGCATACAGCCTTTATATCACCGCCCTCTTCTTTCTCAGCAAAAGCCTTGACTTGACGCTTCAGTTCCCTCAGACGATGTTTCTGAGCTCTCCTCGTCAAAGACAGGAGGTGCTGCCTTGGTCGGCCACCTTTATTTATGTAGCTATAGAGCTCTCTATCTTTCATCTCCTTGTGGCTGGAGAGGTGTTGGCCATATTTTCCATGCAAGATCTCTTCATCACATTCCTTTACAGGGCATCTTATACTCAGGTTATCAAGGATGTTCAGGAAGGATTTCACTGGGGTTACCAGATCAGTAGGAAAGCAAGGATACCAGCAGGAGGGGCAATAGCTGCCCATAACCCTGATACATTTAAGGATGCAAGTTCTGCAAAACAAGTGTCTGCATGTTGTTTCCACTGGATCTGCCAAAATATGATCGCAAATCTGGCAAGAAATGGATTTAATGAAATCTATTGGGTAATCAACTGCAAGCAGCTTGGTGCTGAGATGTATATTCTTGCAATTGACAATCTCCTTCATTAAATTTTTGTTGTTTATCTGTGCTTGGTTCTTTACACCTCTGTTTAGCCGAGCACGCTCCCCAGTGGTTTTGACACGTTTTCCACGTTGTACGCTTGGGGGCTGGCTTTTTCTCTTGACTCCTCGTCTGGTAGTACGGCACACATTACAGTTTGGGGAGTGTGGTTGCCACTCCATTGTGCTGTTCCTAGGAAAATATACTTCACATAGAGTATTACTGAATTTTCTATGTATAATACTCCAACAGTTGTGACAAAATTGAGTGGGGTGGATAGTATCAACATCCCCTCGCACATCAATCTTGAAAACCTTAGCAATAAGGTCTGGCCAAGAGGTTGCTGTTTTTTCTTTCTTTCTCAGAAGCCACAGAGTTTCATCATCCACTGGCCCATGCACTGGGTAAGTCCTCTTGTAACAATCAGTTTTAAATGAAACTCCGCAGATGCGGCAGAGTTCCTTCAAATTGTTCTGATGAGCTCTATTGTCTTGTGTTTGCATCGCATGGGCATCTTCCTCAAGTCCCTGCCTATTGCCCATTAACTCCATCTTTTCTCCTCTTGGCACTGCTTCATCTTTATGCAGGATGAATTCTTTGTTTGAAGAAACAGCCTCTTCTGCCTGATCTTTGTTTATGTGCTGGCTGTCATCAGAGGGTGTCAAAGAAACAGCCTCTTCTGCCTGATCTTTGTTTATGTGCTGGCTGTCATCAGAGGGTGTTTTTTCAAATGATCGCAATTTAAAGAGCTTGAATTTCCATTCAGAAAACTTTGTATACGGATGCTGAAGTTCTTCAGGTAGGTCCATTTGTGATGCTACTGACTTCTGCAATCCCACAGAAACCAGATCACCTGAGAAATAGAAAGATAGATAAGTAAGTTAGCTAATTTTCCAAAAGTAATAATAATTCCATGATTTTTAGTAGAACAGTTCTTATCACTTTAACTGAGAAATACTTTGCAAGTGCATTACTCATCCAAGACATCTGCTGAACGGAGAGGCCCGGAAAAGGCTGTGCACTCAATATGTCAGATGAATTCCCAAATGTATCTTGACTTTGATCCTGAGGCATCGCATGTTTATTTGATCACCCAAGCACCTTACATGAAGCCATTAGTCATCTAGTAGTAAACATCCAAATCTGCCCCTTCCTTGTTACGCTCGACTGAGCTTCCCATAAGTAAAGCTACTATAGACAACAGCATTACATTCTGAAAGCTGGTGATTTTTTTAACATGAAACTGAACCCAGTTGGTGTCTGAAAGGTAGAATTTTGTGTGTTCATGCTATATGATCTAAATCAGCAAAGCCACTGCTCTCGTGCTACTTGTTACTTCTGAACCTGGTCAGAAGTGTTTCATCCATGGCATTCCATGTGAGCAGAGCAGCACATACCACTCAGTCCCAGTGTTGACTTTATTCAGGCCCCAGTTTTGTAAGGTACTTTAGCATGGGCTTAATGAATATGAGTAGCTCCATTAAAACAGGAGGAGTATATCCTCTGTTGATGCAAAGCACTACAGTTCCCTGAAGTCCAAAGGAGATACAGCAATGCACACTGGCTGCAGATTTGATTGAGAGAGAATATTATCCATTGTAAATTAGTCGTCTGTTTAAGTACCTTGCTGAGAACTCTATCTGTAAGAATTACTGGTGCTGGAAATGGGAAAATGTCTGTTTAAATTTGACCCCAGTTTTAGCTTTCATAGAGGTGAAGCCAAAAGTAATATCAATGTGGTTTCCATGGAAATATGGTGTGTATAAAAATAAATACAAGACTTTCACCTCAAACACACGAACTTTTTGCTACTGCATCAGACTCAGAATATAAAATTGTATAGAAACAACAAGAGTGCCTAACCTATTTTGCATTACCTGGCTATGAGAAGTGCACAAGGTAAACAAACAGTACAGAGAAAATTCAGTTGTGTTTTCTGACTTATTTTGGTTTTACTGATCTGATTGGTGTGAGTAATAAAAATGAGGAACGCTATAACTTAAGACAGTGTACTAGAACTAGAAATGACATGGTTGTGGTTTCTTTAACTGATTATATCATCACTTAGCAATTCACATAACTTGCTAGAAATCTCAGTTCGGTGTCTTTTCAGAAGGTGTCCTTCATAAAGAAATACATCCAAATCATGGTCCAAAGTGCTGGGTTTCTGAGATTTTTTCATCTATAACCTTTGAATAAAGCATTATTTCAATACAGCCCTTCAGAGTCTGTTGGGAGAGGACTGCATGAGTTAATTAAGTTCCACATCCAAAATGACATACCAGTCTGATTAGCTCTTTCCTGAAGAGCTGAATTTTACTTTAAAACCATTCATTAGGCTTGGCAACTAAAATTTAGGTTTGTTTTCTTCCCAGCTTCTCTTCATTCCATCCCACTGAGAACAAGCTGCCCATCCCACTGTCCCCATCTGCCCACATTGCTCCGTCCAGCTGCCTGCACTCTGAAATATCTCTGTCTGCACTGCAGTCCCCCGTGGTCCATTGCTGATCCAGCCTGGCCACATGCGTGCTTGTATTCTGCCGTTCACAGATCTGTGAGGTGCAGCTGTGCACAGATGTATTCCGAGCATTACTGTCTCACTTTCTTGTCTGCATCTTGTGACAGACTTGGTGAAATTTATGCTCTGAGCAGTAACCCATTTCCCCTGAATAGTTCTGTGTTCCTATCACCTGCAGAATAATTGAATACTTAGTTACCCTATACTGCCCACAGATCCTTCTCTTCTACATAACACCCAATGCAGTTTTGTGCAATTTCACCATCACCAGCAGCACCTTCAGAATCTCTTAAGCCATGAGTAATGCCTCTTCAGGATGATATCTCAGTCATTGTAAAGAAACAGCCAGCACAGAGTACATTTAATGCAAAATATTTAATACTTTCCTGCTCTTCTAACCCTTTGAGTAAGTGCCACTGCAGTGCCATACTCATCTCCAAACCCATGACCTGACTCTCACTACTAATCACCAACTCAAATGAATCAGACAGGGTTTACCCGTGCTAAAGGAAAGTTCAAGCTTTTTTTTACTTTTTTCTCTTTCATTGAACATGTCCTGGAAGAAATGAATGACAAAGAAGCCCTCTCAGGTTATCAGACCTTCACCTTCTGCAGTAGTTAATTGTTGCCAACAGGCTACTCATTAAACGCTTTTGAATTGTCTAGCTCCCAGGCAGTGGAGATTACAGCAGCTCTCTTGGGAGAGCAAGAAATATTCCCAGTGCTAGGAATATTCCCTGCTACTCATGCAAAATGTGCCTGTGTTCTGTTATTCTAGTTGGAGGTCATGCTGAACAATCTTTTTTCACCTTGCCTACCCCACTCAGATTCTTACAGAGGGAACCCCAGGCGTGAATCTCCAGCCATGGTTATTTAGTCAACTCAAACAGCTGTGTTCAGTATCGCCTCATTTTCTCTTGAAAAGGGAAAAGAAATCCCTTTTTTCCCCCAGATCACAATATTTCATACATTTCTGAAGACAAGCAAGATTGCAATACGTTTGTTCACATCAAGGATGACTTTGCTTTATAAAAAGGCTCACCAAAATGAACAGAACAACCTGTGAAGTGAGGAAGCACACATAAAATCACTGAGCTGCCCATTATACCAGGACAAGGAACCAACACTGGGATGTCCTACAAGCATCTGGGATGCTGTCATTAATACTGCTAGCCTACCTTCAGCTCGCTGTCAGATTGTAGAGCTGCTGCTATGTCTGCCCAGTTTGTTCCAAATGTCAAGCTTGTTTGCTCTCTCTCATGCATGCTCTCACTTTTTCTGTGCTCCCTCTGCTTTTTAAAGACACTGCAGTGCTGTTTATCTCACTTATCCCTCTCTTTCTGAGTTCCCCGTACAACACTGGTGCAAACCACAGCTTATTTGAACTGAACACAATACAGAACTCTCAAATCCAGGTGGCACCTGGCAATTTATGAGGCTTAACCACAAAATTCATATAAACAAGCCCGTCCTGTGTGAGACTCCTGGGCTCTGAGATAAGTATGCAGACTCTCTCTGAGGAGCACCTGCACTGTTTTTTAACACAAAGTTTGCATTTAGCTTTCTTCTTTATAGTTTCATAATTGGTTTCTTTATTGTTAACTCTCTGAGAGGAGAATCTAGTCTTGGTCACACTGGTGTTCCACGTCAAAGCTATTTTATTGAAGGCCAATGTCCCACTTCTCCAGCCAAGCTTGTGAGGTTTAGGTGAATGACAACAGGGATCACAAAACATCCTTGCTTCTGATACCAGTATTTAATTTTCATTACCTCTTTAGTAATGTGTATTTGAGGTCTTATCCTTGCTTCTGATACCAGTATTTAATTTTCATGGATATTACCTCTTTAGTAATGTGTATTTGAGGTCTCGAAGGCCCTGGGCAGGCAGGACAAATCAACAATATAAAAGTTATATACTTATTGAGTAACTGGTAGGTATTACACCAGGTATGGGCCATAGGTGGCCACAAACAGTAGCCAGTAGAGTCTTTTTCCTGAAAGCCCAAGAAGAAAACCCATGCTTAGTTTCCACAGAGCAACTATCTCAAAAATTGACTCAAAGTGGAAAGATGCTGTCATACAACAGCACCCTGAAAGTTTTCAGTCTCCACACATAAGACCTGTTTTCTATGTACCCAACCTTGGTACAATGCCCTTGAAAGGAAGGCAGTTGTAGAGAGCAATAAGGTCTACCCTGAGCCTTTTCTCCAGGCTAAACAACCCCAGCTGCATCAGACCTGTACTCTACATCTTTCACGAGTCTCATTGCCCCAGCACTTCAATGTCTTTCTTGTAGTGAGAGGTCCAAAACTGAGCACAGGACTCAAGGTGTGGCCTCACCAGTGCCCAGTACAGAGCAACAATCACTTCCCTGGGCCTGCTGGCCTCACTATTGCTGACACAGGCCAGGATGCCATCAGCCTTCTTGGCCACCTGGGTACTGCTGGCTCATTTTGAGCTGACTGTCAACCCGCACATCCAGGTCCTTTTCCAGCCATTCTGACTCAAGCTATTCTTGTTAGATGATGTCTTGGAGAAATGGTTAGTCCTGAGTCTTTGTGCCACACGAGAGGCTAACAGCACCTACAAACCAGTGTAATGATTCATGCCAAAGCAAGTAATGTATGGAGAAAGGAAACAACGTATTTATGGAATATGCAATGCATGGAGAAAGTAAAAGGGTTCAGAAACAAATCTTGATATCCTGGCTCAGATTCTGATACACACAAAACCCTAATGTGAAATAAATCCCAATCAGAAACATCTGAATGGGAGTGTCAGGATAAAGTAGAACAGAAGTCATAGATGTCATTCCAGGCCAAGGCAGTGTGGGACAAGGATGTCACGGCTGAGGCATTTCTAGACCTCTGAGAACATTAGATGGCTGAGCTCACTACTCTGCTGTTTTGCTTGGACTTCCTAACAACCTACCTACTTTTATTATTCACTCCCTAGCATTTGGAGAGACCTTTTAAAAAAAAAAATAGCAGGTCGAGCTGCAATGCCAGATATCAATCAAAATCGCTCTCTGCAGTCACATACTGATTTCCTCTTATCCTGAAATGGCAGGCACTGTTCCCTGACGATATGCATTGTTATTATTGAGGAATTTGAGGCTCTTTGAGAAGTTTAGCAGATCTCTGCCTCTGGGGTGCTTATTCAAAACTTCACCCAGGTAGCTGGCTGCCTGTCCCGTCCCCCCAGGAGCCTGAGTTCCCATGCAAAACTGCACTGCACAGGCATCAGCTTCCTTATCAAAGGAACCACATGAGCATACATAAGCCTAGTCAAGTGCTTTTCTTCCAAGTACCCAGGAAATCACCTTGGAAAAATATTGTCTCGTAGGGATACAGCAGGCAACTAAAGATTTTAATTGATCTCAAATTGCTGCAGCTTTGGATGTGTTTTATATCTGTAAGAGCACAATTTCTGAACAGTTTGAGCTGCACAGATCCAGCACTGGAAAATGTTTTCCCTGTGCAGCTGGCACCACCGAGTGGAGAAAAGCATTTTCGCATTCTTTTCTGTTACAGCATGAGCATTAATACATGATCATGGGCCTAAGCCATACAGATTTGGAAACTCTTCTGAATAAAATAATTCATTATTCTTGGAATATAAACTCCAGATGAGTTCCTTGAATTCTCAGTTAAAATAGGCTGGACATCAGTGCCCTTGACACCTCGCAGATTACTAAAAATAGTATTTTTCAGACATGCAAACCCCTTCAACTAAGGGTATCTGTTTTACAAAGCCATGCAATGATAAATTTCCTTGTTTTACAGATAATGAAAGTAGCATACATATGTTCACTTGGCAGGAGAAAAAGGATAGCTCTGAAATTCAGCCAGTTGTCCAGGAGTGGGTGCACAAAGTTTCTATTTATTGATTGATTGATTGATTGCTTTATTGATTTATCCTTAATGTTGCTATTTCTCTATTGTGATACTTTGGAGCCCTATGTGATGGCCCAGCTATCTCTCTACCCTAACTCTTTAGCTTCTTGGCAGGTCCTAACAAAACAAGGTATGTTTTGGACACAGGCAGTGCTCTGAGGGGTGTGTTAGGGTCTGGCATGGCCTTGGTTCTGAGAGCAGCACCCTGCAGAGGGAGAGAGGCACTCTAACCATGGAACAACCCGCTGATTTCCAGCTCCCAGGGAGCATGGCACGCAGACAGAAACACTGAAAATAACTGGAAAACTCAGTGGCCTCCAGCTGCCCCAGCTTATATCCCCCCCAAACAGTGGGAACAGAAGCGTTCGTTGGATTTTAATGTGTGTTAATCAGAGGTTTTCGCCAAGAAAACTCCCTAGTGCAACCAACGAAATTCCCCTCGTTCGTTCCTACGGAAATGAACTTGTCTGTGTTCACGTTGTGCCGGTATTTCACTTCCTTAAAATCGCCCGCTGTCCCAAGCCACCGGGAGAGGTTCCCCTCTGCGCTCGCCCTGGGGGAGGCAGCGCACCCGGCTTCGGTGCCTGCAGGAGTCCCCAAGGCACAGCTGAGGGGGGAGAGCAAGTTGTTTCTAACAAGCATTTGGCTTGCATTGAGGCACGGCTTTCTGTTGACTCCCAACACACATCACCACCCCCACCACCCCCCGGCTTTCAGCGCCTTGTTTCGAACAGCGCTCAGGACAGAGCGGAGCCGAGAGCATCCTGGTGGCTCGTCACAAAAGCATCAG
>NW_008239553.1:2455875-2463404 GCF_000691975.1 Corvus brachyrhynchos | reverse complement strand
GTGTCTTTGCCCTGCCTCTGCCCCGGGAGTGCCATCGGACAGCGGGAGGAGCGTGAGCAGCGGGTGGCTCTCGAGCTGTGGTGCAGCTTGTCTCGAGCACATCAGCTGAACGTGGGCTCTGTGTTTCCCACTGTGAAATGGGAGATACTCGGTGAATGCTCCGAGAACACGTTAAAGAGTAATTTGCAAGAGTGTTACTGTTTCTAAACCCTGTAGCTCTTATTTTCTAGTAGAGACTGGTAGTATTTAATATTTATTGTAACTTTATTAACACGAGTAATGAATTATAACTTCGGTAGTAATTTCCGTCAATTTCGTCTGGCTCAGATAGGTCACACTGAGTCTTTTCGTACTTAAACGGAAATCTCAGCTGTAGGTGGGAGGAAAATGTTCTAATTATATCCCTTAGACCTAGTTGTTAAAGCTTGCCGAAAGTATTCTCCCATGTTTGCCTCTGACGCTTTCTGCAGCGCTACACCTCAGCTATGTGGATTTTGTGGTGTCTTAGATACTACTGAGTGATTAATAAAGTATTGATTTGAAACTTCGGGTGCATTTTGCGGTGTGTTCACCAACTGTTAAAAGACTTGCAAGCAAACTGCTTTGTCTTCCTGTAGAATGAAAAAGCTGTAAAACTTGTGCTTCTAGTAAAAGAAGGGGGGAAAAAGTCACCGAAGTATGCTGATAAAAGCACTTGGATTATTTTTGTGGTATCACTCTGGGCATAATTCTTTTGCATATTCCACAGTACATTCAGCTTTTCCCAGGTGAGCATTTATGGATTTCAGTCAGACTCTGTTGAATGAGAACTTGTCAGGACATAAATGGCTTTTTAAGTTTTGTAGTACTGCCACACTGCAATACTGCTTTCTATCTTTAAAAAGTGCTGCTGTATTTCAAAAGACAAGGCACACAGTAGGTACCTATGCTGACAGAACTTCAGCATGAAAAAATATCTGAGGTGAACGTACATGCTTTTCTTTACCCCTTGAACTTCCATGAGTTTACTATGTCAAGAGTAACTTTTGTATCTCAGTAGCACAGATCAGCTAAGTAGATGTAAAAAAAAAAAAAGTTTTAGCTCCAGACCGTGAAAACTGACCATAAAAGATTCCGGGCATAAAGTGTGTCAGAAAGAAAATAAAAGTAAATGTAAGGTGGAGTGAAAAGGAGAAATGTTTTAATTGCTTCAAAATGTGTGTGTTTAATTCATTGTTTGCTTTCCCAGGATCTCAGATCGTTCTATTAATGCCACATACAAGCCTCATGCCTGTAGAGGTGGATGGGAATTGAATGTAGCCTGGAGACTGTACCTTGCAGAAATTACATTAGTTCACAGCCATACCTCTTCCTGCCTGTTTTTGAAGTGCTTTATGGGTGTTTACTTTGTCCCCACTAGGGCAGCATCTTACGTGCCCTGTAGATGTACTGAGAGGTATAGAAAGACATAATGCATATCTCAAAGTGTTCTCAGTGTGCAAAGGGAGAACAGAAGCCAGAGTCACTGCCAAAGTAAAGAGTTAAACAGTACTGTTCTTCTCACTAGCAGTGCTGTCCTTGTATTTGTTATTCTGAACAGTTCCCAGTAAATTCTGTCTAAAAGTTGATAAATTGAAGAAAGTTTCAGGGAATTTTGGCTTTGGTTTGTTTTTTGTTATGGAAAAATCCATGGAGTATCTTGGTGTTAAATAGACTATAGTATGCTTCCACTGCTCACTAAAATTAAATTTGTTTCGACATACTTAAGTAGGATAAAATATGAATGTAACTGTGAGTGTGCCACCATCTAGTCTCCTAAGTAACATTCTAGCATGAAAATACTTATGTGATTAAAGCCTGACAGCATTCTTTACAAATAAAGAGAAATCACCTGGAAAACTTCAGAAACCCCCAAGGGCTGCTCTGCTCTAGTCAGGAGCTCTTGATAGTCTAATGAGCTCTGAATGTTGTATGATTGTGTTTGCCTCAAACAAAAATTTTTCTTTCAAGTCTTCCAGTTGACATGTTAAAATGGTGTGAGTATGGTGGTCATCCTAAAGACCTGGATGTCTTAACAGTTACTGCTATTAGCAAAAAAGAAAGTTCGTATCTCAACAGAGTATTAGCAACATGCTTGTGGAGTTTTACAAGAAACCAGAATTTAGTTTTTGCAGTTACAAGTTCTGCCCGAATCTCCTATTGCTTCAGCTTGTCTAGCCATTTGATAGCTTTGAAATGAAAGTGTTTTATAAGTATTAATTAATAGGCATTAGCATAATTTCATGTGTTCTGCCTGGATGAGGCCATAGTGATGATAGCTACAAACCTCATAGTGGAAACACATGGTGCTTATCAGTTATCAGTAGACCATGGATTAATGTGCCTGGGAATAGGTTTTGCAAGTATTACTCCATAAACAAATTATCCAAAGTCACTCCACTGGTCTGTCAGTCTCATGACCCAGAAATCTATACCTACATATGCAAGGCAGATGAAGAAAAGAGAAAAGTTGGCCAGTTTTGCTGTCGATGCAGTGCTAAAGGCATTTGCCTTGGTGGGTGTGTCCTGGCCAGGCTGCAAGCAAATTAATTATATTTGTGAACTTTGAGTAAGAAAAAGGATTTGGAATAGTTCTCTCTATTGATTCCGTATTTATATGGGTAGTCAGTTTCCAGGAAAGGTCATGTGGAAATTAATTGTTTTAAGTACTTCCTGATTCATAATAAAATTTTTCTCTTATAGCAGCTGGTACTTCCCTGCACAGTATTCCTTAAGTTTGACACATGCTTGAAAATATCATTTCATATTTCATTGTAAATAGTATACAATGCCTACTTTTACTTCCTCCCTAATACTCTTAATAGGATAGTGGGGTTTTACAGGCAATCTGAAGATATTTTCTGGTACCAGTGATTTTTTTTGATTTAGAGGAGTTTGGCGCTCAAAAATCTATAGAAGTCCTACCTAAGCTTCATTATACCATGGGACTCGAAAAATCAGAGTACTGAGCTTTGTTGCATGCATTAATTTAAAATATGGGCAGTTTAAATTCTGGTTTGAAATAGGTTTTATCTATCATAAGGTACATTATTTGTAAGGTACATTATTCTTGCAGGAGTTGGCTCTTCTAGGCTGACTGTGCTATCTCACATCAGCCTAATCACTTTGTAATGTAGCAGTGTAAATAGCAACAGAGCACAGGTTACTTAGTGAAGAAAGGTTTCATTATGGTTTAAAGTTGGAGAAGTGGGATGGGGACTCCTGTAGTCTTAACTGTCTTTTCTGGGGCGTGAAAGTTTCATCCTTAGGGCATTCCCAGACTTCTGCAGCACAGGTAATTATCAAACAAGTTCTGTCCATTACCATTTGGCGTGGAAAGCACCTTCCTTTCTGTTGGCAAGCAATACAGCTGCTGCCTTGGAGAGAGAAATCAACTTTTGCCAGCCCAAGGCCTGGATACCTCT
Source organism: Corvus brachyrhynchos (assembly GCF_000691975.1). Lineage (NCBI taxonomy): Eukaryota > Metazoa > Chordata > Aves > Passeriformes > Corvidae > Corvus > Corvus brachyrhynchos. The sequence continues at coordinate 2,459,961 of NW_008239553.1, read as the reverse complement.
GTGCCCAAGCTAAAGCCCATTATCTCCAGAATCAGCAGGTCTGACAGCACTTCCTAGCTCTAGAAAAGGCCATTTCAGGTACATTACCAAACATAGTTTAAGACTTTCTCTGCTTGAGAAACTTCACACTATCGAAAGCAAGAATTACTATGTAACGATCCAGTTTAATTGCAGTTGTTCCTGGATCTGAAAGCTGGATGTTGTGAAAAAAAAAAGGTATAGAGAGCAGTCTAGAAAACTGTTTAATATATTAAACGACTAACATTTTAAAAAAGGATAAGTTCACAAGGCTGTGGTGTACACAAGATATTTTAAATCATTATTTGGATATTGTTGTACTTGCATTTGACTCAATTTTGTTCAGCATAGAGGAAGAATAGCAGCTCTTATCAGTAAGAAGAAAAACTGATGTGGTTTTTAGGAGATCTTAACTTTTATTTCACTGGAAATCTGTTTCATAGTCAAAAAGAAAGGGTAGCAACTTGATTTGAATTTTGGGATATATCCTAATTAGGGCGTTAAAATCCATCCTTTTCCAGCCTGAGCATTTTTTTAATTCCCCAGGAGAGGAAGGTGAAAAACTGCTACAGTAGGCTCACAGACTGTCTTATCTTTACTGGGGAAAAGACCTGTCAATACCACTCAAAGTACACTTTTCTGTAGCTGTTTTTGTCCTAGCATTGCTCTGTCCAAAAAGATTAAACCTATGTTGCAGTCTGGGAGGGTAAAGTAACTTCCACAAGAAACAGATCTAATTACTAGTACAGGAGTTACAACTTATAGAGAAATTAGTTTAAACTATGGTGAAATAATAAGGCCTTAGTTAATTGTCTGAGTAACAGCAGTGTGGATTTTGATTTGGAAAATTGTACCTTGCCCCACACCTAAAATGTGTCTGGAAGAAGGAGGATTTTGCTCAGAGATAGGATTCCTCCTACTTTTATCCATTTCATCTTATCTTAGGTAAAATATGAACAGAGTTTAAAATCTGGCTCTTAATCACCTTGTTTAAGGTGCCTCTTTGTGCCTGAATTTCCCAATTTAAAAAGATACTTGCACTTCTTTTTTTGTGAACCACTTGGTCATATACAGATAAAAAGCTCCATGTAGGAGTGGAATGTATCACTGAATAACGGGCTTTTTGTGTGAGACTGGGATGTTGACTGATTGCACTGACTCATTCATTAAACTGACTCTGGTAAGGGAGTTTTGTTTCTGTAAACTGAATATACCTACCTGCTACGTCTGTAGGAACAATTCAAATGGGCAAGGAGAACACTGCTTGCACAGCACTTAAGCCTACAAAGTGTTCAACTAGTGAGATTATACCGAGTCAGGTCCTGGTTTCTTCTTTTATAAGAACAGTATTTTAAATAGTATGGGATTTTTTTCCTAGGAACAGCCCAAGAGCAGAGTCACACACTTCTTTGCAATTAATGTGACAGCTGAATTTGAGTAAAGCTGTTCTATATTTCTTCTTGTGACTTCCTGAATTCCGTTGTGACATTGCTAAAGGGATGTATGTTCCTCTTCCCTTTCTTAGTCTCACTAAATATACCCCTGTGGCTTAGAGTAATGTGAATTTTTCAGTCCTAGGCTGGCCTGTGGATTCTAATATCTTGCATACCAACATTCCCACTCTGTTGACCCAATTTAGTTCCTGTAGTTTTTCATGAGATGTGCCCCGTGGACTGATAATCCTCTGCAGCAATTGTTAAATAAGTTATGTTAGTTAACAGTGGAAACAAGCTGGGTTTTTTCTGCAGAGAGAAGAGAGCTACTGATGGCAGTCTAAACCAAAGATCTCTGTCATAGAGCATCTTTCTAAGCATTGATTCTTCTGCTTCCATTCTAAGTCATTGGGGGAGCTGGTCCTTTTGTGGGATTAAACTGGTCATGTCTGGACTATGGCTGGAGCAGCTGCTGAGAGCATTCTTAGTGTTTAGTTTGTATTGATGTTGTGTTTAGGAGCCCCAGTTATAAAGCCAGTTGTGGTAGATAATGTATAGGGACAATACATTGGGGTGGAAAACAGGAGTGGAAGTGAGCAGCACTTTGCGTGCAGTTCCAGACAGCTCTGCTCTAGAGTTATTTCTGCAGAAAGTGAGCATTGCTGACAGGTTCAGTACAATTCAGAACTGTCATCCTGTGCTTTGAGGCTCTGTACCTTAATGGTATTTTGGAAATGTCAAGAATGCTGCTCTTCAGATACTTCTCATACCTCTGCATACCGCAACAAGATGGAAAGTCACGTATTTATACAACAGAATAAAAGTTCCGTTTTGATTATTCTAACTATATCTAACCAAAATATGGTAACTTTGTTTTTGTTTAGATAGATCTGCCTCTTTTTTTTACTCTGGATAGCTGGAAAAAAATAGCTCATAGAGTGTTAGCATGGGCAGTATTGCTAGTTGTTTATCATGTGGATGGCCTAAAGCACATTTCTGTGATGTTTTATGTGTCCAAAATGTATTTTCCATAAATGCTAGTTGAGGCCTTGTGTGATTAGTATTTCTTTTGATGTAATCTTCAAGTGTTGTAAAATAAGTACCCAGATAAAACTACCCATATGTCTTCCTCCTATCCATGAACATTTTGTAAAAATGACTTGCGATATGCAAATTCTGATATAGGCAAGAAAATTTTCAGTTTTGTGAGCTTGTGGTCAAGGTAACCTTATTCATTCTGCTGCCCCCAGCATCTGCAGTAGTGATGCAGATAAACAATTCTTACAATTCATCTCTTGATTGGATTTCCATCCTTAATATATTTTAAATGACATAATGGTATTACAGGGAATTCGTTAGGTGAACACTGCAAGAGACTTTTGCCTGTACTGCTGTGCAAAAGATTATCAAATCCAGGCTTATTGGGCTTGTTTTGCATGCCTGGCTCCCTAACCTTCAGACTACTCATACTGCCTTGCGCCTGGTGATAATCTGTGTTTTTCAAAGAAATGCCATTCATAGAAAACTAACCACAGTAGGATTCTAAGAAAATTATTGTAACTGTTAAAAAAGCAAGGGAGGGGAAGGTTTCTTGGTCTTTAGAATTTGTATTTGTTGTTAAGACCTTTTTTTAAGGTTCTCTCATTCAGTGTAGAAACACTAGCAATCTGTTTGGGGATACCAGCACTTTTTTATTTCATACCTATGAGTTCACCCTGCTTTGGAGGAGTGTTGTAAACGCAGGTTTTAGTATGCCATCCACCACTCTTAGGGAAAGGCGACTTTTATCTTCTGTTCTTACAATCAAGACCCTTGTCCTCCCTGCCAGCTAGCCTGGAAGAGGGAAAGGAGAGCAAGAGCTCTGTTTGAGTACTAGCAATTTGTAGATAGCTTTTGAGCTGTGGAATTATTATCCTTATCTCATGTGTAGCTTCTTACTCAATTTAAAGTCCTACTGGCAGTTCTAAAATGTTATCAGCAGTGCTGTATATTTGAATTTCATTTACAGCACAACAGCTGCTTGGTTTAGGTACTTGGACTTCTATTTTATTTGTGGTCCTGCAGCTAAGTTGATTTGAAATCTATATTGTGAATTGCTCTATACAGAAAACGCTAACTAACATACATACACTGCAAGGAAAATATGGAATTGAGCTGTTGCCCTCCAATAAAACTTGATTCTGGACAGCATTTTTTTGTGCAAAATCTATCTGAATGCCTTAGAAGTAAATAATACAGAAGGGATAAAGAAACATCTTCAGTAGGCATAGCAAGGACAAAGAGGATTCTTCTTTTTACAGAAATCAGATAGTCAGATGAAAAAGATTACGAACTATGCTGACAGGATGCAGTGTCCTTTCCTACACATCACAAGATAAGTAAAAAAAGATAAGGGGGCAAAACAAAACCAGTGATTTTGAGTAGAACCAAATCTGTAACTCTGTTCTAGTGTTTCTGGTCGGAAATAAATTTTGTTCTTGCCTGGGAGGGAGGGTCTCGAAATATTTTAAATTAACACATCTTTTTGCCCTGTTGCAGCGCACTCCTGTGTAGCCCTCGATCAGCTGCCATGAGCTTGCTGCACAGTGACAGCAGCTGTGGAGCCCGAGACGGGGACAGCGGCTGGGGCACAGCC